>NW_027142404.1:1727945-1800982 GCF_026170545.1 Melanerpes formicivorus
CATCCAGCCTGGTCTCCAGGGCCAGGGCCTCAACCACCTCCCTGGACAACCCATTCCAGGGCTTCACCACTCACCATTTCACCATAATTACTTGTTTTGAACTATGTCTTGAAGAAAATTATTGAAATGCTCTAAGATCCAGATTTTTGTTAATGGTGTGGACTTTATTTGTCTGCTCACCTTTTGCTTTAAAATTTTTGGCTGTTAATTATGCAGGGGCAGATCTCCATACAGCTGGTGAAGGGCTGGATATGAGTTTCAGGGCCCCTGTTTTAAATGAGAACTTTAATAAAAAGATAGAAGTTAGAAGGAATTTGAGAAGATTGAAGGGAGTTGGGGTGAGGTGGGGGCTGGTCTCTTCTTCCAAGGAATAAGAAATGGGACAAGAGAAAACGGCTCAAAATTGTGCCAGGGGAGCAAATTTAGACTGGATGTTAGGAACAAGTTCTGCACCATGAGTGTGGTAGAACACTGGAACAACTTGCCCAAGGAAGTGGTTGGGGCCCCATCCCTGGAGATATTCAAGGTGAGGCTGGACAGGGCTCTGGGCAGCCTGATCTAGTTGCGGACGTCCCTGCTGACAGCAAAGGGGGTTGGTCTGGATAACCTTTGGAGGTCCCTTCCAAGGCAGACCGTTCTGTGATTGTGTGTGTGACTGAGGAGGTGCAAAACCAATCATTTGTTTCTAGTTATTAAGCTAAGGCAGTCTGAAAGCTCAACTGTTAGAGAAAAATAAACAAGAGCAGTTTTCTTCTAGAAAACCTTGGCTTAAATTAACAGGATACTCTTAGTGGAAAATTTATTCACATGAAAAATACCTGTCCAGCTGTAGAAGAGCAAATGAAAACAGGCAAAGCAAATGAAGAAAGCAGACAGAAAGAAAGCAAGCTCTTTAATACCAGAGAGAGGGACAAGGAAGTACTAGAGAGAGTCCAGCAAAGAGCTGTGAGGATGATTGTGGGACTTGAACATCTCTGCTGTGACAAAAGACTGAGAGACCTGGGGCTGCTCAGTCTGGAGAAGGCTGAGAGAGGATCTTACTAGTGTCTACAAATACCTGGGTGGTGGGTGTTAAGATAAAGGTGCCAGGCTCTTTTCAGTGATGCCCAGTAATGGATCAAGGAACAACATGTATAAGCTGGAACACAGGAAGTCCCATCTCAATGTGAGGAGAAACTTCTTTAATGTGAGGGTGACAGAGCACTGAAGCAGGCTGCCCAGAGAGGTTGTGGAGTCTCCTTCCCTGCAGACATTCAGGATGTGTTCCTGTGCAGCCTGCCCTAGATGATCCTGCTCTGGCCAGGGGGCCAGACTAGATAATCTTTGTAGGTCCTTTACAGTCTATGATTCTATGATTTGTGGGCACTAATTTCTTCAAGGTCATGAAAACACACAACCTGCATGTTCATCACCTTTAGCATTCAACCCATCACCTCTCCTCTCAGTTAGCAATATTAACTCAACAGGGTCCTTCTTTCAAAATATGCAATGTTAAAAATCATGGTGTGGGAGGCATTAGGGAGTCAGAGACTGAAGAGTTTGATGCATCACAAAATTGGTCATCCTCCAGATGGGTGCCTTCCTTTTTTCTGTGTGAGGAGGTCTCAGAGCAGGAAGAGCCCCTAAAAGTGGGTTGGATTGGTTGATAGGTTGGACGTGATGATCTTTAAGGTCTCTTCCAACCTGGTCTATTCTATTCTATTCTATTCTATTCTATTCTATTCTATTCTATTCTATTCTATTCTATTCTATTCTATTCTATTCTATTGCATCCTATCCTATCCTATCCTATCCTATCCTATCCTACCCTACCCTATTCTTGGATAAACCAGGGAATCCTGTCCCTCATTTCTTACAGATCTCCATCCACAGCATCAGTCCTCCCAACCCACCACAAGGCACAGCACCACAGTATAGAGAATCTTACAGCAATTTGGGAACTTGCAGAGTTGGGTACTTGCAGAGAGTCCTTTCTGAGGGGCACGACAGCTGAAAGCAGACCAGAAGAAATTACCTAATTCCCTCTAACAAAAAGCCCTCAAAAAAGAGGAAGTGCTTTGCAGGCTGAAAATCGCTGACTTACATTTCTCCAACTAATGTCCAATTATTATTACATGAAACTCTACATGGAAAAAAGGAGCCTAATAAGAAAGCTAATGAAAACTAAGTGTTTTACAGGAAAGTTACCTAAGCATAAAGTCAACTAGATGTCATGCTGATTTTCACATCCAGGGGCACCATCATGGGAGAAGCTGGCACTCACACAGCAGACGTGGAGGAAACAAAGCCAAAATCTTCCAGAAGTTGTCTCGCCACACTGTTGATTTTTCCCTCTCTAAGCATACATTTTTATATGCTATACAACATCCAGTGCAGCATCTGGAAACAGTTCTCTATGTAACATTTAAAAATTAAACTTTTGCCAATGAATGCTGGGAGAGAAAACAGGGCTGGGGGGGAGGGGGAGGCGGGAGGAGGACTAAACTCAGCATAAGCTTCAAAGCTCTCCCTTGCAGCCCCAAATTGCTGAGAATTAGAGATCCATGACAAGAGACAGGATTCAATCTCTCTGCAGACCAATGTCCTGCATAAACGAAACCAGCAGCAAATTATGACATCGTTTGCTATTCATTACTTTTCTCCATTTTGATTTTTTTCCTCAATTATAAGTTCAACAGAAGTATCTGCTGCACGTTAGCGCAGACGGATTTCACTGCGACTCACTTCACCGACTTCAGCCATAAAGCCACCCTAATTACTCTGAAAGGCTAATGGGAGGAAAAGAGAAAGAGATACACACAAACACACAGATTCCTAGTGAGCCATCACCGGGTAAGAGAGGGCAACAGCCCCCCAGCTTGGCCAGCTCTATTGACAGAACAAAAGAGCTTCTGGCCTGGCAGCAGAGATGGGGAGAACAGGGGGAGGTGGGGGAGGGGGGAAGGAGGGGAAAGGAAGAAAGAAAAGGAAGTAGCACTCATTCTTGTGTTGTGAGGTCCTAACTATGCAAAGCTTTCATGCTGCAAAGAAAAGTTCTATTGAGGGAAGGCGGAGGGGACCAAAATACTCGGAGGCAAAGGAGCAAACACACTGCAGTAACCGCTGTGAGGGGCTCAGGACCCTTCAGCAGCACTGGCACCTCCTGCAGAAACAAACTAAAGAGTTACCAAGCCAGGTGACAGGAAAGACACCTATCTCCAAATTAACAAAACAACTACTTCTTGACAGATTTGCTCTCTTCTGCTGCTAACAACCTGCAGGTGCACACCATCTCTAAGCCCCTTGCACAGGGCAAACGTGGACTGCAAGCCACCACAAGATGGATCACACATTCGCCTTTCCTGCACACACATGTAATGTTCAGCACAGTCACCTATACTAGGTCTGCTTTTCTGCAAAAAGAGGAAGAAAGAAATTAAATTACCAGCAAATAAACTTCAGTCAGGCAGGCAGAAACGGCAGGAGAGCTCCAAGCCATCAGGACAGTCTGCACTGCAGCCAGCTCCAGCTGAACAATTTGAGGGCTTGCAACAAGAGGATTAACCTACTCCCTGTCTCACAGATACAAACCTGCCTCTTCCCATAGTCCTGCAAAGCTGCAAGTCAAGTGTTACTAATAACGACAGAGTATCTCATTTGCAGTAAGTTGGAAACTTTCTCTCTCCTCAATGCTTCTTTTCCAAAGAAAAATCCTCTAAACTTGCATTTGCAGCCCCATCGACACAGATGAAAACAGTGTTTTGCTCACTGAAGTCTTCCCCCCAGCACTGAGCACCAGAACAGGACCTGTGTGCATCAGGCCCTCCCACCTACTTAACAAAATAAAACAAACAAACAAAAAAACCCCAAACACACCACAACCCAACCAAAAAAAACCCAACCCCCCACCGTTGTAGCTGTTTCCCACTGTTTTTTTCTATTGGATGAAACCCTAGAAAACATAAACCACAAATGGCATTGTGCATTTTTTGCCTGGGTCCAGCCCCTGTCAAATCAAAGACACTTTGCCCAAGTAAGGACCACAAGGCTTACATCTCAGTTCACATTCCATAATCATACTACTACATTCCATACTACTTTGGTGAGGATGATTTTCATCCACAAATCTCAGACAGAAGGAAATCTCATTTTTATCACTTTCCTGTTAGGCACAAAAACAGGAGAAAGTGCAAAAGAGAGAGTTCCTTTTAGGAGAGGGGAAATCACTCACCACCAGCCAGGAAACGTGACAATCCAGGTCACCCTTATTTTCCACATTTTCATTGGAGCCTCATCCAGCAGTGACTGGCTGGAAAGGAGCCCTGAGGAGAGAGACTTGGGGGTGCTGGGGGAGGAGAAGCTCAACAGGAGCTCTCAGTGTGCACTTGGAGCCCACAAAGCCAATCAGATCCTGGGCTGCAGCAAGAGAAGTGTGGCCAGCAGGGCAAGGGAGGTGATTCTCCCCCTCTGCTCAGCTCTGGTGAAACTCCACCTACAGTAGTGTCCAGTTCTGGAGCCCCTATTGCAAGAGGGATCTGGAGGTGCTGGAAGGTGTCCAGAGAAGGGCCACGAGGATGAGCAGAGGGCTGGAACACCTCTCCTGTGAGGACAGACTGAAGGAGTTGGGGCTGTTCAGTCTGCAGAAGAGAAGGCTCCCAGGTGACCTCATTGTGGCCTTCCAGTATCTGAAGGGGGCTACGGGAAGGCTGGGGAGGGACAGCTCAGGATCTCAGGGAGTGCTAGGACTAGGGGGAATGGAATGAAGGTGGAGGTGGGGAGATTGAGGCTGGCGGTGAGGAGGAAGTTCTTCCCCATGAGAGTGGTGAAGCCCTGGAATGGGTTGTCCAGGGAGGTGGTTGGGGCCCTGTCCCTGGAGGTGTTTAAGCCCAGGCTGGATGAGGCTCTGGCCAGGCTGATGTAGTGTGGGGTGTCCCTGCCCATGGCAGGGGGGTTGGAACTAGATGATCCTTGTGGTCCCTTCCAACCCTGACTGATACTATGATACTAAGGCCTTAAACCACATGTCTTTGGATCACTTTGGAGACGCATTCGGGAAGTTCTCCATGAAATGTGCAGTATTTATCTCCTTGATCCTGAAATCTTGTTATCTTGACAAGCAGCCATTCAACACAGAGAAAGAAAACATATTTTCTGGCTCTAAATGTTAATCATTAAAATAAAAATATTAAAATAAGTTAAAAATATGTCAACTGTAGACATGGGGGGGTGGGGGGTGGGGGGAATAGAACCCCTGTTACAACCACCACACACTGACAACCTAACAGACACAAACTAATTATTTTGTGTCTTTCCCAGCAAGTTCCATTCAATTAGCTGCATGGCCACATTCAAAAGGTGATTAATTGAGGCCTATTCTGGTCTATAGAATTACAGTCCCTCAATGATGTATGCAAAGGCATAAGGAAATCTTAGAACTAAAAGCTCAGCTGCCTTGGCTAAATATTGAAAGAACAGAAGCAGAGAGAGGGGGATGGAGGAAGGCACTCAGCATTCAGATCCTGCCCATGATGGAGCAGTGAGTTTCCCACCCTGCAAAGGGATGAGATGACCAACACAGTGGTGCAGTGCACACATGAATATTTGACTACCAGCACTCCAAACCCAAAGCAGGAGAACACTGAAATGGCTCCCTAGCTTTTTCAGTATGTTCATTTGTTCATCATTCCTGGGGTGGTTTGAACATACATATCAGGGTACTTTCCACCGAGTCAGGCACTTAGGATGTTCATGGAACTCCATCCTAGGCTGAGGAGCAGAAGGAAAATAAAGAGAAACATAAAACAAACTTAAGAGTGATGATCCCAATCTTTATGCTGACCCCTTGCAGGGGGCTGGCTCTGTCTGCCCACACAGCTCTAGGCCCAGCCAGACAACGCACGCCAAGCACCTGCTTCCACCACCCCGCCAAGGTCTCTGACTCTTTGTTTGCTTTAGAACAGGTTTCCAAAAACCGAGGAGCAGACATGCTCAAGGGCTCCCTTGGTCTGGTGTCTCACCCCCAATTTTGTGGATTTCCAAAGAACCAGCTTGCACAGAAGCAGCAGGAGGAATTTATCTGTTAGCAATGCCAGTCAAAGCTGCAAAAGAATGAAACCAGCAAAAAACCCTGAAGAACCAATCCTTATAATAATCATGAAGATGACAGGAGAAAAGTAAATTTTCAGGTCTCCCAGGCTTCATAGCCACCCCCCCACCAGGCAAAGCTCAGCACATGTAGGCACAAGTTTCCCTGTGGATCTCCCCAGCACCTTTCTTTGTTTGACCAACAAAATCCAGACCTGCAGCCTCTTTCAGACCCACTACAGAACACCTGTCAGGCATAAGAGCCTCAAATGCCAACAGCACTAGTCCCAGAGTAATCCTCAAACCCTGTTCTGATGTACAGCAGGCAGCTGGAGGCTCACATCAGCCAAGAGCAGCAAATCTCAGATGAAACATGGTAGGGGCTTTATACATTCCTTCATGCAGGGTTAGTAAAGAATTTCCTTCTAACTTTCAGCAACTTCTGTGCATTACTGCCTTGCCCATGACTCACAGCCCACACACTGCCTGTGGTTTTCAAGTCAGCATTGCAAGTACACCTGGAGGCCAACACTGCAGACAACCCGCTGACAAGGTCAAAGGGTGGACTGGATGATCCTGGAGGTTTCTTCCAACAAGATATATTCTGTGATTCTGACAACCTAAACAGTACAGCCCATCTGCTTTAGAAGGGGATACCTATGGTTTCAACTTGTCCTATCTTTATTCACAAAGATTCAAGGCTGCAACAGGCACAAGACCATGCAACACCATGCAGACCGAGGAACCTGTTGGTCAGCCCTCCTGTGGAAGCTGCTTCATCCTACAGGCATGACATCACACTACAGGCTATACCACAAGCATGGGCTGCCCTCCAACATGGCATATACAGCCTCTCCCCTGCTACATCCACCACCCCAGAAAAGGGGTCCTGAGCCTCAAGCCCTCTGAACAACACAAGTGACTTGTAGATTTTCTCCCAAGGATGCAGGGTATATGCAATGGTATATAGTGTACTAACTGTTGGGTGATAGGTTGGACTTGATCTTGACGGTCTTTTCCAGCCTGGTTAATTCTCTTCTATTCTAACTGGAGTCCTGTGAGGGGTTAATGCCCATTCTGAAAACAAAGGATGGAGGGCTTGCGGGTGCTTTGCTCTCCCTGCAGTGTGTTTTCCCCCCTGGGAAACTGAGTTTGTTCCACTCCCCCCTCCCTGCCCAGCTAGGGTATAAAAGGGCCAACGTTGCAGCCATTAAGTCTCCTTTTGGCTCCTGCCTCTCCTGGATGAGAGTTACTGAGGCTGCCTTCCTGCTCCTCTGCCACGTGGTCGGGCCTGATCCTTCTCCCTGCTGCCTCTGAGCCTCTTCAGAGAGAGACTGGTTTTGTATTCTTCTTCTTTGTCCACCTCCCATCCATCCTTGTTCCTTGCCCTTGTGAACCTTACCTGTTATTGTTATATATATATATATATATATAATAAATTATATATCTATTGTTTAAAGAAAACTGTTTACCTCTCTACTTCCAAGCTGACTCCAAATTATAGCTTGGTGGATTTGCTCCTTCCTTCTTTTTCCCCCCTCTCTGCTGGGAGGGAGGAGGGGGGGAGCGGGGGAGAGATTCTCAGCCTTGCCCCCATCTGAGCTCTTAACTCCCAGTTAAGGCTTAAACCACCACAAGTCCAAACAGCCTCTGATTCAGAATATGTAACTACCACTGTGACTACAGGAGCACTGCTCTAACAAAATATGAAAACCCAAAGCGCTCATCACAAACATGCAGCAGATGCATTTATTCATTTCTGTTAAAGCACAGGCAGTATTAAAAGCAACAGACAATTAAATAGATGAGAGCCATACAGTCCTAGGTAAAAAGGTGCCACTTACTGTATCAGTAATTGAAGGGATCTTTCCATTCTTCTTCTTTTACAGGTATTGTTGTCTTTGCCCTTGAAGTTTCTGCCATCTGTATCTTAGTAACTGTTTGTTTCTGCCTTTTTTTTTTTGTTCAAGTATCAGAAATTCAACATCATATAATCAGAGAGGGGAAAAAGAAAAAAACAAACCAAAAAGAACTTGGGAAAGATACCTGCAGAAGGATGCTTACAGATGATGCAACTGTACTACCTGAGCCCACTTCTCTCCCCGAGAAGGTTTATACCCAAGTGAAGCAGAGTATCTAATTTTCATTTTTAAAAGCATTTATTACCTCATGATGTAAAAAAACAAACGAAAGAAAGAAACAAACAACAACAAAACCCACCAACACAACAGACATGCTGGGATTCTTATCATGGCAAATGGAGCATGGGGAATTCACACTGCATCCAAAGTAGCCCTTCTGATTATGTCAGCCCTCAACTTTTCTTTACAGCATGGCTTACTTTGATTAGTGCATCAGCACTGCACATTTGGGCTGGTGTGTGCTCAGGAGCTTCCCTGATTGAATTGCCCCACTTCAGTCCAAAAGCTTTCTTCCATGCTTGTATTTCATAAACTGGAGGAAAATAATAAAATGGAAGTGGGAAGCAAGCAGAAAAAGGTCTTTCAAAACCAGCCAGAGCCATCTACTGAATATATATTTGTAACAAATGCAGAAGATGGAAAGCTTAGGAAAAGGAGAGGCAGAAGAGATTCAGAGCAGGTCAAAGTCTCAGTGAAGTTGGTAATGCCTGAACACATCTCAGTGATCCTCTTACAAGCATACATATGGAATTTTAGCCCTCTGAAGAGAAAGTTTAATGTTTCTAAATTGTTAGGTATCAGAAACAAAGAAATCTCTCCTCTGACAAATGCAAGCTGTGATGAATAATGTCCCAAGTATGAAACGAAGTACTGTTACTATGCAAATCTCCGAGCAGCTCCTGTAAATCCACTTACACTAACCTTTAAACGCCCCAAAGACGTTTAATGAGAATGGAAGCAGACTGGGTGCACTGTAAAGGAACATTCACTGCTGAGGAACTGTAAAGAAATATTGATGCAGTTCACTATGCAAATGTTTTCTTGTTGCCAAAGGAAGAAACAGGACATTTTTTTGCACCATTTTCCTTGTGGTAAGAAGAGGCTTTGAAGGCATCAAATCGCAACACCACAAGCCTCACCATCACCCTCACACTGCATATACAACAGCATGTATATGCACTCCCAACATACTTTCTCCTTATTCAGAAATGAAGTGCCACTTTTAAATATTTCCACTTTACTTGCTTTGAATTGCCAGAGACCAAATGAGTCAGTTAAGGGCTGTGTCTTTGTTCAGAGGCGAGAGGAAGGTAATTTGCTGCTCAGTGCATCTGTTTCCTCATCAGCCTAGTAAGGGCCAAGCTAATTAGGGGAGGAAAACAATATGGTCATATGGATAGGCCAGATTGCCTGTCACTCAGCTATTCAGTAGGCAGGTTGTGCTATGAGCACAGTAAACAGATGAGGAGTCTTTATGACCCTGCGCACCAGGGCTCAGTAGAAAAAGGACTTCAAGCGCTCAGATGATTACCTAAATATTTTTAGCATCAATCCAAAAGGTTCCTCCCCAAGTCCTGACATCGCTGATGTGCCCATGATGAACACTGCTGCTATGTGCTCTGGCAAGGATCCATGTGCCAAGGCTTCTACCAGAGTGGCTCACCAGCACCAAGGTCAGGCGCACCGCACCGCTTGCTCACCTGAGTGGGCACAGGTTGACCCTGGCTCACGCTGCAGAAAGCATGAGCAAGCTGCAGCATGGGCATGTGGAATTTAGTATCAATTAAGTGGGTGATGCTCATGAAGTCATTCAAATTACATTTTCTGCTGACTTTAATCTACACAGCAAAGCACAGCTCCATTTTCCAGCAGACTAGTGCAAGTGAACGTGGGGCTCTCCCTGCTCTGAGACCTGCTCACACAGAAAAGAGGAAGGCATCCATCTGGAGGATGACCAATTTTGTGATGCATCAAACTCTTCAGAAGTCTCTGACTCCCTAATGCCTCCCACACCATGATTTTTAACATTACATGTTTTAAAAACAATTGAAACTCATAAGTAGTACATGATCACAACCCATCTAAAAAGCTATTCTTGATACTCCCTTTACGACGCAACACTGAGAATTAGCTATTTTTAATTATTGGCAGTTTCAAAGGATTCAATTACACAAATGATTTCAAACACCTCTGACTCTGCAGCACTGCAGAATCCCAACTCAACAATCATGTGGGCCAGTTCCCCTATTCATCTTGAAATCATTGATCCAGAATCTGATGTCAAAAATTATGACCTTGGTCAACTGCAAACATGCAAACACAGGAGAAAAACAACTTTAAGGAGACAAGGTAGAGATAACTAATTCCCAGTCACTTGCAGGCAGTCTCAACTGTGGAATTTCTATTTATTAGGAGAGGATGTAGAATATCAGCAGAAGTTCATTTATTCATTGGCCTGTAAAAATCAAGCAGCAGTAGACATCTCGTTTATGACACCTAAGCTTTACCCTAGGGGTACTGGTCGATGGTAGGCTGAACATGAGCCTGCAGTGTGCCCAGGCAGCCAAGAGGGCCAATGGCATCCTGGCCTGCATCAGGAAGAGTGTGGCCAGCAGGAGCAGGGAGGTCATTCTGCCCCTGTACACTGCACTGGTTAGGCCACACCTCGAGTCCTGTGTCCAGTTCTGGGCTCCTCAGATTGGGAAGGAGGTTGACTTGCTGGAATGAGTCCAGAGAAGGGCAACAAAGTTGGTGAGGGGTTTGGAACACAGCCCTGTGAGGAGAGGCTGAGGGAGCTGGGGTTGCTTAGCCTGGAGAGGAGGAGACTCAGGGGTGACCTCATTGCTCTCTACAACTACCTGAAGGGAGGTTGTAGACAGGCAGAGGTTGGTCTCTTCTCCCAGGCAACCAGCACCAGAACAAGGGGACACAGTCTCAGGCTGCACCAGGGGAGATTTAGGCCGGAGGTTAGGAAGAATGGACTGCCAGGGGAGGTAGTGGAGTCACCATCACTGGAGGTGTTCAGGAGGAGACTTGGTGGGGTGCTTGGTGCCATGGTTTACTTGTTTAGGTGGGTTGTATTGGTTGATGGGTTGGACGCGATGATCTTGAAGGTCTGTTCCAACCTGGTCTATTCTATTCTATTCTATTCTATTCTATTCTATTCTATTCTATTCTATTCTATTCTATTCTATTCTATTCTATTCTATTTATTTGCTACTACAAAACAAAATGATATAAAGATACAGCAAACGAGTTAAATCCTATCAAACACATCATGAAGGCAATGAGCCTAACCAAGGAGTTTCATATCTCCCTGTCAGCTATCCCAAGGTACAGACTGGGTGCTTGATACTGCAGAAACAGCTTCTTTTTTTCTCCCTTTTCTTTTAAAAATGTATTTATTATGAGTGTTCCCAGAAGGTCTGTCTTTACCTTGATTAGAAATATTCCAATGAAGTCTTCTCCTCAAGAAAGGAATAGTTTGGCATAGCTTGCCAAAATGTAAACCACAAAAAAAAAAAGATCCTTAAACCCCAGAACTTTTAATGGACACCACCCTTCTTCACACACCAGGGCAACTGCACACAAAGCACAATGCCTGTGGAGCGCCAACTTGCAGAGGGCTGCAGATGCCAATGCTTGCACGGGTTCGAAGAAGCAAACAAATTCGCAGCTGAAAAGCCTCCAGCAAGTGCAATTCAATGAAGGTCTCCACCTCCTGCTCAGGGGGCTGAGCCAGAAATCAGTGGGAGCCCGGTGAAGTCGTCTGGGTAGAATTTTATATGCAGGTCTTGCTCTTATATCCTCCAAAGGACAAGTAGTAACCGCTCTCTGAGCCAGTTAACTGGGCAAGGAGGAATGTGGTTTGACCCTGCCAAGTTGTATGTTCTCATACAGACCATTACACCTTGTTTTATGCTATGCATCTCTGCAAAGGTTGATCCTACCCCTTTGCTCAATCCTTCCTCATTTAGTCCAAACTACAGTTAAAACAACCCCAAAAGCCCATCCACAGCAAAGGAGCAGACCCCACGCTTTCCATCAGTAAGTGTGGAAGGGAGGTTAACTGGGGGCTGGTACCTGGCTTTGCCACACTGATTACAACAGACTGACAGCACCTAGACTGCATGGAGGCAGCCACAAAGTCACTGTGCTGTGGTTTTGGTTAGAAAATTGGGAAGAAAGTTGTCTCTGCAGCAAGAATAAAGAAATATCCACGTCCAGCAATTCCAGAGATGGCCACACCGCTTCATTTTGGCAAATGAAACTGAGGTCTAAAGGACTGAGTGCAAGCCTCAGAAACTGTAGCAAGGTTGGGCACTAATAAAAAACCACCAAAAAAACCAAACCACAAATAGCAATGGACAAAAGCGAGCGTTTGAGTTTTAAGAGACGCCTTCAGACCAGCCAACACTGAAAGCATTTAAATTCTGGCAGCTTCAGAAGTAAGTGCCAGCATGAATTTAGATACTTGGGATACATTCAGAGTCTTCCAGTTGCAGTTTCTCTAGCAAAATAATGAGAGCCTACATAATCAAAGCATTCTAAAGCTTTTTTACCTCAGTGGAAGACAGTGCTGATGGAGTCACGATCTGTGCTGCTGTAAAAGGAGCTGGCAATAATTTTGATGTATTGATTTATTTTCTTCTTTTTTGTTTTTTTTAACTTTAAAAAAGGATAATCTGGATTTTTGTAAGCAATGCCTGCTCAGGAATTCCAGCTGAGCTTTCTCTGCTCTTTCCCTTGTCCCGTGTACAGGGGGATGCAGGGAGGGGGAAGTTGTTGGTAGCCCCCTGGTTTTCTCCAGGGGGGTTCTTGTGTTGTTGGTAAATTGTACATACATGTAAATATTGTATATTTTGTATCTATTCATTGCATTTCATTTCTAGATTGCAGTTTTGCTTGTAAATACAGCTTCACTTGCTTTCTAACTGACCTCAACTGGCCAGTTCATGTTGGGGGAATTTCCAACCCACCACAGTCACCTAAGCTATTCACTTAATATATACTCAGTAATCATCTGAGCATTTATCTTTCCTTGAGTTTTTTGGGAGTATTTAGTTTTAGCTACCCACCAAAATTTCCAAATACACTATGCCACTTTCCAACTACAGCTCAGCTTGGGTCCTTTTGCTACGGAAGAGGTGCTCTGACACTATTTGTTATTAATGCTGAATTACCACTTGTCCAACTGGTGGGTTTTTCAACAGTACCAATCCTGGCCGGCATCAGGATCAGTGTGGCCAGCAGGAGCAGGGAGGTCATTCTGCCCCTGTACATTGCACTGGTTAGGCCACACCTTGAGTCCTGTCTCCAGTTCTGGGCCCCTCAGTTTAGGAAGGAGGTTGACTTGCTGGAAGGTGTCCAGAGAAGGGCAACGAAGTTGGTGAGGGGCTTGGAACACAGCCCTGTGAGGAGAGGCTGAGGGAGCTGGGGTTGCTTAGCCTGGAGAAGAGGAGGCTCAGGGGTGACCTTATTGCTCTCTACAACTACCTGAAGGGTGGTTGTAGACAGGTGGAGGTTGGTCTCTTCTCCCAGGCAACCAGCACCAGAACAAGAGGACACAGTCTCAAGCTGCACACTATGTTGCTGACACTGTCACTGTGCTTTAAGTCAGTTAGGGAGACTGAAGCCAGATGGCTGAAAGCGACCAAAATTACACGGTACATTCTGTTTATTAGTTAGGATTATTATTCAGGATATAATTGTTTTTAACAGATTATTTATCCTTATTAAAATTACAAGGATGTGCAAGATGAAAAACAAACCCATGATTTTTCAAATGCATCTCTCCCCACTCTGTTCAGAGCTTTTCTTAAATGTCTGAACTAATAAACTGCAAAATAAAACATAACACAAGAAACCAGACACGTCGACTTTGGGACACAACCAGAGCCTGCAAAACAATGCCAACAAAAAGGAGTTTCCCAAGGCAACTTCTGCACTGACACCCACCTGCACTGCTGGGAGCCTCTCACAGTGATGGGCAGATGCTCAACTCCTCCAAGACTGCCTGAAAAGCATCATAAACTCAGCTAAATCCCCTTTAAAAATGATACCTTCAAAAGATCCATCCCTCCTGAGCTCCAGCTGAGCAGGTTTCAAAAGGACTAATAACAGGACAATTGGGAGAGACTTCCCAGTAGTAGCAAGCACATTGCCCCAGCAAAGGACAGGGCTTGTCCTATAATCCACAGTTTACTTCCATGAATACCAAGATATCTATCTCCCTTCTGCAGTAAGTGACATAGCCCCTGAGATAGGTTTCGTGGAATCACAAAATTGTCAGGGTTGGAAGGGATCTCAAGGATCATCCAGTTCCAACCCTGCTGGCACAGGCAGGGACACCTCACACTACAGCAGATTCCTCACAGCCACATCCAGACTGGCCTTAAAAATCTCCAGGGATGAGGCTTCCACCAACTCTCTCGGCAACTTCTTCCAGTCTCTCACCACCCTCACGGTAAAGAACTTCTTCCTAACTTCCAATCAGAATCTACCCATTTTAGTTTTGCTCCATTCTCCCCAGTCCTATCACTTCCTGACACCCTCAAAAGTCCCTCCCCACCTTTCCTGCAGCCCCCTTCAGATACTGGAAGGCCACCATAATGTTTCCTTGGAACCTTCTCCAGATTGCACAACCCCAACTCTCTCAGTCTGTCCTCAGAGAAGAGCAGCTCCAGCCCTCTGCTCCTCCTCGTGGCCCTTCTCTGACACCTTCCAGCACCGCCAGATCCTTCTTGTAATAGAGGCTCCAGAACTGGCCCCAGAGCTGCAGCTGTGGTCTCAGCAGAGTGGAGCAGAGGGGCAGAATCCCCTCCCTGGCCCTGCTGGCCACACTTCTGAGCTTCTCCTCCCCCAGCACCCCCAAGGCCTTTTCTCCAGGGCTGCTCTCAAGCCAGTCCCTGCCCAGCCTATAGCAGTGCCTGGGGTTGCCCCTGACCCAGATGCAGGACCTTGCCCTTGGTCTTGTTGAACCTCATGAGGTTGGCTTGGGCTCAGCTCTGCAGCCTGTCCAGGTCCCATTGGATGGATCCTTCCCTCCAGCTGTCAGCCACATCCAGCTTGGTGCTGAGGGTGCCTCAGTGCCACTGAACCATGTTGCCAACAAAGATCTTAAACAAAGCCTGGTCCCTGTACTGATTTCTGAGGGACTCCACTTGTCAGTGGCCTCCACTTGGCCATGGACACACTGACAGCCACTCTTTGGTTGCAGCCATCAAGGCAGTTCTTTATTCACCCAGTGGTCCATCCATCAAACCCATACTGCAGCAGCTTGGAGACCTGGATGTGGTGTGGGACAGTGTTGAAGGCTTTGTTCAGGTCCAGGTAAATGACATCAGCTGCTCTCCCCTTGTCTCTTGGTGTTCTGATCATGTCACAGGAGGCCACCAGGTTTGTCAGGCACAATTTGCCTTTGGTGAAGCCATTCTGACTGTACCTAATCACTTCATGGTCACTGCAGCCAAGACTGTACCTGAGCCTCACATTGCTCACCAGCCCTTCCCTACTGGTGAGAATAATATCCAGCATAGCACCTTTTCTTGTTGGTTCCTCTACCATCTAGAGGATTCAACATCTATGAATTCCAGGAACATCTTGGATCGCTGATGCCTTGTCAAAACCCTCTTCCTCATTTTCTTTTAATACTCAGTGGTACTGTGATAGTTTTAGGCTATGCCTTTAACATTTTCCATAGATCTTGAACAGAAATGTAGTAAAATATTGTGGCAGGTTGAAGTTTATCCCCAGCATTAACTTGTAGCCAGACCAACTCAGTTAGAAGCAAATGAAGCTGCATTTACAAGCAAAAACCAGACTTTACAATGGAATTCAATGAATGTGTACAAAATACACAGGATTTACAAGAGTATACAAATATTTACAATTAGCAAACAACACAAAACGGATGCAGATGACACCAAGCTGGGAGCAGATGTTGGTCAGTCAGAGGGTTGAAGGGCTCTGCAGAGGGACCTCGACTCACTGGACAGAAGGGCAGAGTCCAACAGGATGGCATTCAACAAATCCAAGTGCCAGGGGCTGCACATTGGCCACAGCAACCCCAGGCAGAGCTACAGGCTGGGGTCAGAGTGGCTGGAGAGCTGCAAAACAGAGAGGGACCTGGGGGTGCTGATTGACAGCTGCCTAAACATGAGCCAGCAGTGTGCCCAGGTGGCCAAGAAGGCCAAGGGCATCCTGGCCTGCATTAGGAATAGTGTGGCCAGAAGGAATAGGGAAGTCATTGTGCCCCTGTACTCTGCATTGGTTAGGCCACACCTTGAGTCCTGTGTCCAGTTCTGGGCCCCTCAGTTTAGGAAGGACAGTGAGAGACTTGAAGGTGTCCAGAGAAGGGCAACAAAGTTGGGGAGGGGCTTGGAACACAGCCCTGTGAGGAGAGGCTGAGGGAGCTGGGGTTGCTTAGCCTGAAGAAGAGGAGACTCAGGGGTGACCTTATTGCTCTCTACAACTACCTGAAGGAAGGATGTAGACAGGCAGAGGTTGGTCTCTTCTCCCAGGCAGCCAGCACCAGAACAAAAGGACACAGTCTCAGGCTGCACCAGGGGAGGTATAGGCTGGAGGTGAGGAAAAAGTTCTATACAAGAGAGAGTGATTGCCCATCGGAATGGGCTGGCCAGGGAGGTGGTGGAGTCACCACCACTGGAGGTGTTCAGGAGGAGACTTGATAGGGTGCTTAGTGCCATGGTTTAGTTGTTTAGGTGGTGTTGGATTGGTTGATGGGTTGGACATGATGATCTTGAAGGTCTTTTCCAACCTGGTCCATTCCATTCCATTCCATTCCATTCCATTCCATTCCATTCCATTCCATTCCATTCCATTCCACTCTTCTCTCCTTCCTATTCCTACAGACAGCTTAGCATCTCAGCCCACAGAGCCATGCTTTTGGCTGTTGCTAGCTTGGGATTTTAAGACTTCTTCTAAGAGCAGGAAGAAAAAAAAAGTAATAAATAAAGCCTGTAGTAACACACATAAAAGTGTCCTCTAAAATGGACAAAATTAGGCACCATTAAGAAAAATGGCACCAGACAAGACAGGCAGCATTCTTGCTCACTGTGATCCTCACCATTAAGCTTTGGACAGAAGAGTGAAGAATCGAGGGAAGGAGCTGAGTATGGTGTGCAGGTACCCATTAAAATCATATTACATTTTCTCAAAATCCATATACTTCCTGTATGACTTCATCTCCCCCCATCCCTACCTCCTCATTGCCCTCAACTAATAGCAGTAATGACCTTGGCACATGGCTTTTGCTCAGAATTAATAGCTTGGTGGTGTTAACAGCCCTTGGCTACACCTTGAGCCATCAGCTCCTCACAGAGTCATTAATCCCCAGGAAATACCTCGCACCTCCATCATTATTACTTCATTAGCTCCACACAATCTGTGGATCTGTGACACCACACCAAAGAGCTGACTTGCAAATTAGGAGTGAGAAAACTTTCAAGTCAAAAGATTCAAAATACTCCACCAAAACCTAATTAAAGGCATTTTAACATACCAATAAATAAAGGATAATTATTTGGGGGCTGAATCAGCTCCTTGAGTGAGGGAACAAATTGCTTTTGACTCAGTGGAGAGTTTGAGGGACTCCTTTATTTTGCAACACTATGCTGTGCGCTGCAGCAGCCAGCTGAAACCACAAATCCACGCTTGCACTTCAGCAACCAAGTGCTGCTTCTTAACATGCTGCTAACCACACCAAGTAACAGTCTGTGTTCCACTGGGGAAAACTTTGAGGAGGATGCACACAGCAATCAGAGGACTTGATTGAAGGAGTTGGGGCTGTGCAGTCTGGAGAAGTGAAGGCTCCAAGGTGACCTCATTGTGGCCTTCCAGTATCTGAAGGGAGCCTACAGGAAGGCTGGGGAGGGACTTCTCAGGATCTCAGGGAGTGATAGGACTAGGGGGAATGGAATGAAGCTGGAGGTGGGGAGATTCAGGCTGGAGGTGAGGAGGAAGTTCTTCCCCATGAGAGTGGTGAAGCCCTGGAATGGGTTGTCCAGGGAGGTGGTTGAGGCCCCATCCCTGGAGGTGTTTAAGGCCAGGCTGGCTGAGGCTGTGGCCAGGCTGATGTAGTGTGGGGTGTCCCTGCCCATGGCAGGGGGGTTGGAACTAGATGATCCTTGTGGTCCCTTCCAGCCCTGACTGATACTATGATTCCATAGCATCACAGAATTTTTTTTGTTGGAAAAGACCATCAATTTAACACCATCCTGACCGTTAAACCATGGCCACTAAAACATGTCTCAAAGTGCCATGTCCACGTATTTCTTGAACGCATCCAGGAACGGTGACTCCACTGCCTTCCTGGGCAGCCTGTTCCAGTCCCTGACCACTCTTTCCATAAAGATATTTTTCCTAATACCCAATCTAAACCTCCCCTGGCACAATTTCAGGCCATCTCCTCTTGTCCTATCACTTGATACTAGTGAGAAGAGACCGACCCCCACCTCACTACAACCTCCTTTCAGGGAGCAGTAGAGAGCAATGAGGTCGTCACCCAGCCTCCTCTTCTCCAGACTAAGCAATCCCAGTTCCCCCAGCTGCTCCTCATAAGACTTTTCTCTAGACCCTTCACTACCTTGGGCCATTTGCAGCAAATTCCTGTTATTGAAGGATTCCCCAGGCACTGCCTAACACTCCTACAGAAGTAGCCTGGGCTGCTGCAGCTCCTCTTTCTGATTCATTGCTCCTCTCATGTACTCCTGCCACCTTCAGGGCAGGTGTTTTTCCCAAATTACATATCCTCTGAGAGCCAAATATGATTAATTATGTTCTTTCATTATCAGAGTCACCCAGAGTGAAGACAGACCTCATATTTCATGATGCTGCTTTAATATCTCCATCTCAAAGGAAGCCCAATCTCATCACTGCCTAATTCAAGCCCAAAGCCTCTTCTATCTCCTTCCTGGCTCCCTAAAGACAACAGGGGAACAGATTCTGGGAGCAGCAGAGCCGAGGCAAGATGAACATTCTCATCAAAATAAAATACAATAAAAGACTGATCCATAGAGGAAGATAAGCCTGAGGAAACAATTCAGATGAAGAGGGTGCCTGATGATTTAAATGTGAGGCTCAAAGGGAAAATAAGATGTCTATAATTATGAAAGAAGTCTCTTTTCATTGCCTGGACTGTTATTAGCTGGGATAGGAAATGAGACAACAGGCAAAGACTTCATAAATCAGCCAGCACTGCATGCTGCTGCTCCTTGGCATGATGCAAACATCTGCCCACACCTGCACAGGGAGTCAGCAGGATCCTGTGCTTTCCTTGGGAGATGGCTTTCCTTCTTGGCTCGTCTCCTTCAACAGTGGAGTTCCTTCAGTAAACTCCCCTGAGCTAAAAATAAGTGTACAGCAAGCAGCAGACTGCCAAACCTGAGCAGACCTCACCTTTCCTTCTCTGTGCTACTACCACACACATGCCACAACCTGCCAAACAGGCATTTTAAAGCACTTTATCAAAGCTTACACCAGCAGAAAGAGGGCTTGTGCATCATGCTGCTTTCCCATCATAGTACCTTTTTCTTTGTGGTCTGTTTTTGTTGATTTTCTAATAAGGATTCACCCATGCCACTGAGCTCTCTTCCTCCTCCCCCCAGGCTGGCTACCCACCTGCCCTAATCTCTCCATAATTATAAGGAAAGGCACTCCAGGTAATTGGCAGGCTTTGCTAATTGAAAACTGGGGAGGTAATCATTTGGCCCAGGGAAAAGCCCCACTCATGTGCCATCCTATGGACCACCATCTGTCTGCTAAATTAGCTGAGATGAAATATTAACATAGAAATGACTGACACCAATTATTCTTAAGGAGTTTGCCTGGACACACAGGATATTTCACCACCTCACTGAAGCTCTCCCTAAGACACAAGGCACTCTTCCAAGCAATCAAGATACAGAGTAGCCAGACTTTCTTGAGCATAAATGCAGTAACTTACCCATGATGGAACTTCCCAGTATCATCATTTTAATGGGACCAGCATCCTCAGCTCCCACTACATTGAGCTAACATTCACCTCTCCTGCAGAGACACACAGGTCCCCCCTCTCCAGGGGAAGATGTGTAGTGTCATATCATGGTGAGGGCAGCCCCACACACAGGGTCACTTCTTAATTCACTGCAATTACCCAAACTTTGGGTGATTGAAAAGCTCCCACAAGCTCTGGCTGGCTGGCTCATGAGTAACAGGACAGAAATACTCATTGTTACTTTATCCCACATCACAAGGCTGGATCAGCAGTGATCACCTGCTTCTCTTTACAATTCCCACTTGTGGAGTACTGTCCTCTTCTTAAAAGCACAGCCTCAAACGATCACATCACTCAAGCCAAATCCTCCCCATCTGGGGTGGAACCTCATTCACTTCAGCAGCTAGCAGTCAAACTCCACATTTTCAAACTCTGTGTCCAAAAGCAAACACAGATGAGGAGCACCTGAAGTCAGGACCACCTTGGACACCCAGATCCCATTGCTGCTCAGAAAACATCAGCAAGAACTGTGCAGCATGACATACAGATAACACAATGGTCAGGCTCCTCCCTCCATCTCTACCTCCCATCACAGCAACTGTCTCCACAACTCTATCACCACAAGCCAAAATCCATGTGCCACTGTGCACACCCACATGGGGAAAAACAGCCCTTGAATCTGACACCCCTTACCGTTAGAAGAAAACAGAGGAAGGAGGCAGAACCAAGCCTGGGAGAAGCAGCTGGTGCAGAGGGATGCCAGGAAACCTAGGGCTCTGGGACCCTAGGCCTCTGAAGCAGCTCCCACACACCATTGGAAAGCCCTGTTCAGTCACCCTGTCCAGAGCCATAGTTGAGAAACCACATCCAAGGACGAGTGGGGCCCTTCTTCCACTCCAACCTGCACGCACAGAACAGAAGGTGCACCACAGCAAATTAAAACAAGGATGCTACTCCAGCAAGGAATCTAATTTCACTTATTAAAATGGTAGCAATGGCTGTAAAACAAAGTAATGTTAAAACATATTATATACCCGTCCAACCTGGTCTGGTCTGGTCTATTCTATTCTATCCTATTCTATTCTATTCTATTCTATTCTATTCTATTCTATTCTATTCTATTCTATTCTATTCTATTTGCCATTTATGAGTTATCATTGTACAGAGAAGACTTCCTTCTCCACTGCTGCTTGCTTACCTAGGTGAAGAAATTCTGCAAATATGCTTATTTTCCCCCTAGAATTGTATCTTTCCAGTCAGCACACGCCCTCTGGAGCAGATGGCTGCAAGGCCAGGGCTTTCAGAATACCATAAAGCATCTGTCACTTGCCACAGAGATACACAGCAGCAGTACGTGTTGCATGCTCTACAGATGCATACACGGCAGGACACAGGAAAATGCAAACATAGTCTGCTGTGCATTTTCTAAGCCCAAGTAAAGCAGTACCACCAGAGCAGCAATGAGAGGGACTCCTCCATGAGCGCAAAGGTCCTTTTTGCCCTTACCAGTAAAGTGTCTGTTCCTCTGCTAGCCCAGCCAGCCATCAAGGGAAAGAGGACCAAAGGCACGAAGCTGCTTCCCTGAACCACACACAGCCTTCAAACTCACAGCAAGTGCACTTTCAGGAACCTGGGGTCACACCTGAATTCTGTACTTGGACATACAATGACGTTAGCAATTAGTTCTGTGGGCAAACTGCTTCCCTCCATCACTTTGATGTTTGTTATTTTTGCACCGACTGTTTTGCTGAGAGGGGAATTTGGATTCACCATGATCCTTCAGGGACAATGGAGAAGTGCTTAATGCGGGGAAAAAAATATCACCCACAAAGCCTAATATGATACTGAGAGTTAACTCTGCAAGCCTTTGCATCAAATATTGTAAGTACAATGGTCACATCACTGCCTCAAACATCAACTTCCCCCACAGCTCTTTCACAAGAGGTCTATTTTTATTTTCGCTTAAGCATCAGAACAAGTAATGGGGAAAAGTTTGAGGAGCTCCTGAGGCAAGAGCTCATTAGTGACTCACCACGATAATTAACAGTTAAGCTGACCCCATCAGGAGTCAAAATGTATTTTTCTGATGGAAATGGAGCATGTCTCCAGAAACCTCACTGCAGCCATACACAACACACACACACACACATGCAGGTGGCACCCACAAGAACGAGGATTTGGTATTACAGACTGCATTCATATTAGGATATAAGTAAACAGCAGGGAATAAAGAAAACAATATTTGCACAGTGCCTTGATACATTTTCCTCAGACTTTGTCAGGTGTCAGCTGTAATAAATGAAGCTTTTACTGGGTGCAGACAACACTTTAAACAAATCGCCACAAATCCCTAGAGGAAACAAGCAGCAACATATTCGGTAGTATTTCATCATTTCGGAGCCAGCAGAACGAAGCTGACAAGTACACAAGATAAATACTTTGTTCTGTCACGCTGTGTCATGTTGGGGGAAACATAAAGTGTTAGATGACCTTTGGAGGCACAGCCCACGGAAGCTTCCCCTCTTGCTGCCAAGCCACTGTTTGCAGGAGGGGGGAAAAAAGAAGATCAAAGAGAAACACCCCTTTGAGGCGCTGCCTCACAGCAGCTGCAGCTCAAGAGATGCAGCCACTCAAGGTGGCTTCCCAGTAGAGGTTTTGCTGTTGAAGCCCAAGAATGGAAGAGTTTTCTGGGCAGAAGGCAGGACCTCTGCAGTTCCTGCAGTTCTGCAAACCAACAGCAATATGGTCCTCACAGAGCAGAAAGAAATAAGACGGTGCAAGTTAATTACTATTGATCACTGTTTCCCACCAGCAAAATGAACATTCCCCTCTTTTTGTTTATTTCTAAAGAAATATAGCCTTTTGCTCCTGGTGGGATTTGAAAGGACCAGCCAGGCTGAGCAGAAACCAATCCTGCTGTTCTCCTCAGAGCATGGCTATGGCACAGCAGCACAACCCAAAGACCGTATCTTCTGTCCCCAAACTGCTTTACTCTGCCACACAAAAATCACACTGGGACACCTCCCCTGAACAGGCTCCAGTAGACTATGGCATGCCCCAACACCACAGCCAGGTCACTTGTAACATGCACATTGATACTGATTTCTGTGGAAAGCAACGCGTGAGATCTATGATCACACAGAATCACTAAGGTTGGAAGAGACCTCAAAGATCAAGTCCAAGCTGTCACTACAGACCCCATGACTAAACAATGGCACCAAGTGCCACATCCAATCCCCTCTTGAACACCTCCAGGGATGGGGACTCCACCACCTCCCTGGGCAGCACATTCCAATCGTGAATGACTCTCTCAGTGAAGAACTTTCTACTCACCTCCAGCCTAAACTTCCCCTGGCACAGCTTGAGACTGTCCCCTTGTTCTGGTGCTGGTTGCCTGAGAGAAGAGACCAACCTCCCTTCCTGGCTACAACCTCCCTTCAGGTAGTTGTAGACACTGAACCATAAACATGGCACCAAATGCTCATTAAGGCCCTTGACAAACTCTTTACCTGTTATTTTGTCCCAAGCAGGCAGGGCAAGCAATGCTGGGAAACAGACAGGACAGCTCCATTAACTTTTGCATCATAAACAGCCTCAATGTACTCTGGGATCAGGGGAAGCAGAATACTGGATGGAACAGCTTTGGATGGAAGAGCAAGTATTAATAAACACCTTTGAATCCTGAAGCATGGTGCAGGGAGTGCTTTTAAACAGTAAAGGCATCTAATGGGACAAACTGTCTGGTCTCACCTTACTGGCATGTACCTACCACCCTCCCACCTGCCACTACTGCAGCTCACAGGCAACAGAACAAAAATTCTTAGATTTTTAACTACAAAAAAACCCAAAACAAATTAGAGTTCCCATAGTTCCCATTCTTAAAGTGCTAGGTAAGTAAGGGCAGAGGGACCTTGACAGGCTGGACAGATGGGCAGAGTCCAAGGGCAGAAGACTGAACATATCCAAGTGCCAGGTGCTGCACACTGGCCACAGCAACCCCAGGCAGTGCTACAGGCTGGGGTCAGAGTGGCTGAGAGCAGCCAGGCAGAGAGGGACCTGGGGGTGCTGGTCGATGGTAGGCTGAACATGAGCCTGAAGTGTGCCCAGGGTGCCAGAAGGGCCAATGGCATCCTGGCCTGCATCAGGAACAGTGTAGCCAGTAGGAGCAGGGAGGTCATTCTGCCCCTGTACACTGCACTGGTTAGGCTGCACATCAAGTCCTGTGTCCAGTTCTGGGCCCCTCAGTTTAGGAAAGATGTTGACTTGCTGGAAGGTGTCCAGAGAAGGGCAACGAATTTGGTGAGGGGTTTGGAACACAGCCCTGTGAGGAGAGGCTGAGGGAGCTGGGGTTGCTTAGCCTGGAGAAGAGGAGACTCAGGGGTGACCTCATTGCTCTCTACAACTACCTGAAGGAAGGTTGTAGCCAGGTGGATGTTGGTCTCTTCTCCCAGGCAGCCAGCACCAGAACAAGAGGACACAGTCTCAGGCTGTGCCAGGGTAGGTTTAGGCTGGGTGTTAGGAAGAAGTTCTATACAGAGAGAGTGATTGCCCATTGGAATGGGCTGCCTGGGGAGGTCATGGAGTCACCACCACTGGAGGTGTTCAGGAGGAGACTTGATGGGGTGCTTGGTGCCATGGGTTAGTTGTTTAGGTGGTGTTGGATTGGTTGGTGGGTTGGACGCAATGATCTTGAAGGTGTCTTCCAACCTGGTCTGGTCTATTCTATTCTATTCTATTCTATTCTATTCTATTCCATTCCATTCCTAGTTCAGCAAAGATGGATACAAAGCCACAAAGACAAGCAAGACAATTCAGAGCTGGGTTTAGTGTGCAAAATTCATTTCAGGCATCTTTTTAATTAAATATAAGCGTCAAACACATGAATTCTTTAAAATGCATGACTTACTGTTCTCAAATAACTGTAACAACTAACCACAAGTATAATATTAATCCTAAGTGTGGTAAGGGGTTGGGATTTTCCCCCTCCCCTTTCCCCCATGGAAGATGACAAGCAACAGACCATCCTCATGAATTACACTGTCACTTTTATGTAACAACCCACAGTTACAGAATCTCCATAATAAATGATAGGTATTTATATCAACTTCCTAGCTTTCATGCTTGTGTATCTAATTATTGTGAAAGAGACAAATAAGTAATTAAGCCATTTGCAGCTACAGGAGTCTGAAATTATCAGTGTAAAAAAAGATAGGTACCTGAAAGCTGGCCCTCCACCACACACAGCAAAAAGCAATAATACTAAAAAGCAGATAAGGTAACAGTGCATCTGTAATTATCAACAGCATGCTGAACACTCAAGTGTCACACTATTATGAATTAATTTAACATTCATTGGAGTTGCTCTGATCATAATGAATCCGTTTGCCACTTGTTTTGCCTTCAGATAAGACTCCAGTAGTTCCATCATAACTCGCTCATTAAATGTTAATTAAGAAACACTTAATGAAACACGGGACAGAGCAGTCAGATAGCAGAAGGGTTTTGACCTGCCAAAAGCACTGCATAGAATACAAGAAAAAATAAGATAAACAGGCACAACCTCTTATCTTCTGTTTAGTTCTAGCCAGGTTCCTTTAGAAAGTAAATACCAGAGGGTTGCTGACCGTGCTGCATGTGTCCTAGTGCTCCAAGCCTCTGCATTTTCTGACCAAGACCAACAAAACCAGCCTGTTTCAACCCCAGTGATGCTGAAGATCATGTAGGTCTAATCAGGCAGAAGAGGAGAGCCCACTACTCATCAGAGCCTGCTACAAAGCTAAGGACAGCAGAACATCCATCTTCACATCCTGCTTGTAAATATTCAGTATATTCAGTATCACTAAGGTTGGAAGAGACCTCAGAGATCATGGAGTCCAACCTGTCACCACAGACCTCATGACTAGAGTAGGGAGAACACTACTGCCCACTGCAGGCTTGAACTCACGACCTTCCCATTAAGGGTCTGATGTGCTACCAACTGAGCCACTCCATATGAGCTCAGCACAACATGGGGATGGCCTGTGATGTTTGGATGGACAGCAACAACCACTTCCTCATCTCACCCAAAACCTAGTCATGGAGATGAGACAGCTATCAGGCAGCAGCATCCCTCCAATAGCACACATGTGTCCACTCTCTGTAAATTACTGTCATGCAATGTTTTGTGTGCCATGGCAACTAAACCAGCACAGCACTTCGTGTTAAATAGGAAAAATACTCAGTGGAAAGAATAAAGAAGCAACCCAAGGAGCAACACCCTGTTGAAAGTATCTATTAACCAACACTGAACCATAATAAAATACTTCCAGAAGTACAAGTGGCACCCCCAGGAATACTAAATAATGTAATTATTTTTACTGCTTATAGCCTGAATATCAAATTCATGATAAAGAAGCCACTGCAAGAAATGGAAGCAGGGTGAGAACTGCTTTTACTGCCCATCTTCCCAGACCCTGGATCTGGCAAAGCACAGGAGAAAAAGAGTGACAGGTCCTAGTCTTCTCTTACTGAGATTTAATTCAGAAAATGCTCTTTTCCTCCCTGCTTTTGTCCCAGGAAAGGATGAACCTGGGCAGGGCATGCTGTCTCTTTTTTGGGGAGGTGGGGCCACTAAGCGAGAAGGATGCCACTTCACAGAGGGATGCAGCCGATGATGCACAGTTCTGTTGCTTCTAACAAGCTGACAAGGACCAGAGCCCTTCCCAGTAGTAGGAAGTGAGGCTTTCCTGCGTCAGAGTTTGCATTTCCTTACCAGGAGGAGCCTTCACCAAGCACTCTGCTCAGGGAGATAACCAAGCGCAATTTCACCAACACGGGGCAGGCACACCACCACTACTCAGCGAGGGACAGGGACAACAACTGCATTTACTTTAGGATGACCCCAGCTGACATTCAGCAAGTAAAGCTTGCCTGAAAGGCCTCACAAAAAAACAACCAAACTACATAAACAAACCAACAAAACCCATCTGGTTGCTATGTTTTCTCTCCTCTGCTGCTCTTTCCCTACATCCTTCCACCCTCCTCACCTTGCCAGGGGAAACCACATTTGTGCAGGCAAGAGCTAATCTCTCTTGTCTCCAACAGAGGCCTGTGCACTCTATACAGAGAACAGACTGAGGGACACACACACTAAAAATGACACCAGCGCTGCCCTCAGAAGTAACCTGATGCTAAAACAATATGACAGCTGCCATTTGCCTTTCCCAGGGAAACCAAAGGACGAGCTTAGTCATCCCAATCTTCTGGATACCGCAGCAAGTGCTGCTGTCACAGGGGGATTGGCAGCTCCCACTAAAGGTTACCAAAAGTGGGGCGGTGAGGTGCCCATGACATCCCATACAGTGAGGCAGGAGGGTCAGCACGGGGCCAAATTCAGATCCACAGGATCCCAAGGCCAGCAGAGCTCACACAGCCACAGGGTCTGGTCCACAGGGGGCAAAGGAAAAGCAAAGGGAAAGCGATGGTGCCAGTGTTCTCCTTCTGCCTGCCCATTCACAACTCCCAGAAACATTCTTGCTGTCCCAGCAGAGAGAGGAAGAGACAGAGAATCTGCATAGGTAGAGAGAAGGCACCTGCTGATACAAAACCAACACACAACCACCCTAACAAAGGCACATTTTATTCCAATGCTTTGTGCATACTTCAAAAAAATCAAAGATTCAGAGAGATGTAGGAAAGCTGAACATGAGCCTGCAGTGTGCCCAGGCAGCCAGGAGGGCCAATCGCATCCTGGCCT
Organism: Melanerpes formicivorus; assembly: GCF_026170545.1. Classification (NCBI taxonomy): domain Eukaryota; kingdom Metazoa; phylum Chordata; class Aves; order Piciformes; family Picidae; genus Melanerpes; species Melanerpes formicivorus. The sequence continues at coordinate 1,755,661 of NW_027142404.1, forward strand.
GCATCAGGAAGAGTGTGGCCAGCAGGAGCAGGGAGGTCATTCTGCCCCTGTACTCTGCACTGGTTAGGCCACACCTTGAGTCCTGTGTCCAGTTCTGGGCCCCTCAGTTTAGGAAGGAGGTTGACTTGCTGGAAGGTGTCCAGGGAAGGGCAACAAAGTTGGTGAGGGGTTTGGAACACAGCCCTGTGAGGAGAGGCTGAGGGAGCTGGGGTTGCTTAGCCTGGAGAGGAGGAGACTCAGGGGTGACCTTATTGCTCTCTACAACTACCTGAAGGGAGGTTGTAGACAGGTGGAGGTTGGTCTCTTCTCCCAGGCAGCCAGCACCAGAACAAGAGGACACAGTCTCAGGCTGCACCAGGGGAGGTTTAGGCTGGAGGTTAGGAAGAAGTTTTACACAGAGAGAGTGATTGCCCATTGGAATGGGCTGCCCGGGGAGGTGGTGGAGTCACCATCACTGGAGGTGTTCAGGAGGAGACTTGATGGGGTGCTTGGTGCCATGGTTGAGTTGATTAGATGGTGTTGGATGATAGGTTGGACTCGGTGATCTTGAAGGTCTCTTCCAACCTGGTCTATTCTATTCTACTCTACTCTACTCTACCCTACTCTACTCTATAGTGCATTGCCATCAGTTTTCTGCCAGCTCTCTTAAAGGCCTTTTCCATTCTGCCCTCTTTAATTTGGTATCTACTTTCATTTGGAAGAAAGCCCTCAGATTACCTTAACTTCCTAATAAACTGTGCCAAATCAAGCAAACAAACAAACAAAAAGATTGCAGAGCAGTCTGACTACCTTGTGCCTAATTACTGTGTGAACCTTTATTACTTTCCTTTTCTTTTTATTTCCCCCCACAAAAATATTTAAGCCTTACAAACCTGTGCTTTTTGCTGATTAAGAGTTCAGCTCACTACACTTTTCAGGCAGCAAGAGAAAGTCATGGACAGTACTTCATGCACTCTGGGCTCAGCAGCTTTCAGTGACAGTTAACACCACAGCTTGCAGTAACATCACCTAAAGAACAGCCAGGGGAAACTTCAATCTCTTGCCTGCTAGTACAGGAGCCACTACAAGCCATGGTTGATTCTTTAATTTTCTTTCATTTTCTTTAATCATTTTGTGTGGTTTTGTTTTTTTTTTTCCCTTTGAGTTTGTTGTTTTGTTGGGTTTGTGGTGGGGGTATTTTTGGGGGGGCGGGGGGGGGCAGTGTTGTTGCAAGGCATGGGAAGAGAGCTTAGTTATTTGTGCACAGATGCAAGGTGAATGAGGCTGTCAGTTCTCATCGCAGTGCTATTTATTACAGGTTACTGACTTCACACAGCTTCCTTCCCCTTCCAATGCATAAAACAACCAAAAAAAACCCCAAAACACCAAAAGGCAAACAGGGGTGAGAGTTCTTCAGCACTGTCTCACAGGCTTCTTTGAAAGGTTTTATTTATTTATATAGTGATCAAACAAGAGAGATGCATCAGCTTGTTTTCAGAGCCTTCCTGATGAAAGCTCACACTGTTATTAGGAGGTTTAATCATAGTATCATAGTATCAGTCAGGGTTGGAAGGGACCACAAGGGTCATCTAGTTCCAACCCCACTGCCATGGGCAGGGACACTCCACACTAGATCAGGCTGCCCAGAGCCTCAGCCAGCCTGGGTTTAAACACCTCCAGGGATGGGGCCTCAGCCACCTCCCTGGACAACCCATTCCAGGGCTTCACCACTCTCATGGGGAAGAACTTCCTTCTCACCTCCAGCCTCAATCTCCCCACCTCCAGCTTCATTCCATTCCCCCTAGTCCTAACACTCCCTGACATCCTGAGCAGTCCTTCCCCAGCCTTCCTGTAGCCCCCTTCAGATACTGGAAGGCCACAATTAGGTCACCTCGGAGCCTTCTCTTCTGCAGACTGAACAGCCCCAACTCCTTCAGTCTGTCCTCATAGGAGAGGTGCTCCAGCCCTCTGATCATCCTCGTGGCCCTTCTCTGGACACCTTCCAGCACCTCCAGATCCCTCTTGGAATAGGGGCTCCAGAACTGGAGGCAGTACTCCAGGTGGGGTCTCAGCAGAGCTTAGTAGAGGGGGAGAATCACCTCCCTTACACAATAGAAGTGAAGAGCACGTGTCAGGGAAAGAAACTGCAAGATTAGTAAGATGCACAGACACAGAAACAAACATTTATACCGAAATCAGGGGGAAGGAGGGGAGTGCTGCAGGCTTGCTCCTGCATAAGCCAAATCTACAGTAAGGACAGAAAGAAGGCAATAAGAAATTAAGCTCCACATCCTCAGCTGGTGTAAATCAGCATTATCCCTTCAACTCCCCTTGCTGCAGCAAGAGACCCATTCCCAAAAGCCCGTCTGTTTTAAGAGTTGGTTCTGGTCTCTCATCAGCAGTTCCTCCCAATTTAATTCATAGTTTCAAATGAAAAGATTTTATAGATCTCTATTCTGTCTTGAGATGAGTTTGCCTAGAGCTCTGAGCAATAAATTGATGAGAAATCAATTTTCCTGTGCTGTGCTTTGTAGTCTGCTTTTTTTTTCCTTCATACAGTGCTGAGAGCTGTGTATAAAATACCACATTCCTTACTGGATTTTTAAAGGTAGGCTAATGCCTCTAAAAATGAAGAATAGAATAGAATAGAATGAATACGTTGGAAGAGTCCAACCTATCATCCAACACCACCTAATCAACTAAACCATGGCACCAAGCACCCTATCAAGTCTCCAACACAGCCTATATGCACAGCCTATTTTAGATCCTGAACAGTATACCACAACTGCCTCAATAAAAACACCTTTTAATTCACCTCCAATACTTGATTTCACGGCCAGACTAAGAGCTAAGCAAGTCTGTACCAAAAGCTGTGGAAGCTGCAGCAGTGACACAGGAGCAACCCAAACCTGAAAACAAAAAGGCTTTTGCAAACTCTCCACAGGGTCAAGCCTGACAACACACAGACCCCACCACACTTTTTAGTCACCAAGACAGCTCTCACCCACAGGGCCAACATCTGACTCAGAGGAGAGCAGTCCTGGGTCTTCCTATACATCAGTTATCACTGGACAGCACACTTTAACCCTTTCAGATGTGTTTTCTCACAGCACTACCTGTAGCAGAGCACAGCGGTGGCTACGGAGCAAGGAGAGCTATGAGTTCTGCTGGTAATCTGATAGAATAGAATAGAATAGAATAGAATAGAATAGAATAGAATAGAATAGAATAGAATAGAATAGAATAGAATAGAATAGAATAGAATAGAATAGAATAGAATAGAATAGACCAGACCAGACCAGGTTGGAAGAGACCTTCAAGATCATTGTGTCCAACCTATCATCCAACACCACCTAATCAACTAAACCATGGCACCAAGCACCCCATCAAGTCTCCTGAATACCTCCAGTGATGGTGACTCCACCACCTCTCCAGGCAGCCCATTCCAATGGGCAATCACTCTCTCTGTGTAGAACTTCTTCCTAACCTCCAGCCTAAACCTCCCCTGGTGCAGCCTGAGACTGTGTCCTCTTGTTCTGGTGCTGGTTGCCTGGGAGAAGAGACCAACCTCCACCTGTCTACATCCTCCCTTCAGGTAGTTGTAGAGAGCAATGAGGTCACCCCTGAGCCTCCTCTTCTCCAGGCTAAATCAGTGCTATTGTTTGCACAGCACATTTTTAATCTTACCCTACCTTGAATTACTTAACAGATTTATACCTTTACTCAAAGGGCTGTCCATCACACGAGCTTGAACTGAGACCATGGACCAGAAGTTCATGCCTTTGGACAGCTTTCAAGTCTTCAGAGCTGCATTTCCCAATCCTCAGGGGGCCAACAGCATAAAGGCAAGGTGATGGTCACCAATGGCCACAAAAGCCTTACCAGCAACGTCTGCATACTCTGATAGGCCTGTAGACACTAAGCCTCACAGCTACCACCAAGCAGCCGCTAGCTTCTGTGCCCACATCCCCTACAAGAACCCCATCCTCCCCAGAGGCAGAGTCTGATGGATCTCTACACAGAGGAATAAAGAAAATGCAATCATTTGCACTGGGATTTGGAGAGGGATGGATTGGGCATCTCACAAAAACTCAAAGGGTTTTTAGTTTAGCAAAGTGAGCCAAGACAGACTTCAACAAGCCTCATGTGCTCTGATACCACTCCCAGATGCCTCATTCAAACGATTTCAGGAGCAACTTGGATTTTTGGCTGCCTGCAGCTCAACTACAAACTGTGCATTTCCAATGCCATCTCCTTCACCCACTGTGGCTGCATATCACTCATCAAAGGTATGGAAGAGGAAGGCCTTTTCCAAGCTCTAGCTGGCATGCACATAAGATGTGAACGATGTTAACTTTTGTGTATGGCAACCTGCTCCTTCTCATAACCTCCCACAAACACCAGCCAAAGCAAACTACATACCACATGTCCAGAAATAAAGTGAAAATACAGTGCTGGCCATTTTGGAATGTTGGGCTTGAATCTTTCCACCATTTTATAGCAGTCATGCTAATCATACAATCATAGAATCAACAAAGTTGGAAAAGACCTCAGAGATCGTCAAGCCCAACCTATCACCCAACACCCCATGAGTAACTAAACCATGGCTTCAAGTGCCATGAAGCATGGAAGGGAAAGGTGGCTTCTTAGTCTGAGCTCTCTTCTGGTTTGGTTGCTGAGGCTACGCAGCAGGCTTGAACTCCTATTTGCTCTCCATCCACTGTCCCCCAAGCTGTGAAATTAGTATGCACAGAAGACAAACATCTCAGGAATAAAAAGTGTCCTTAATACACTCCTGCTTATTCCTTCCCAGGCTCAGCACACCATCACTTTGGGAAGACAATCCAGCATATAACCAAGGTGCCACTTTGCCCTTCAGTGACAGCGTCCATCCCACATGCAAACTGGGTGACTCCTCATGAAAAATCCTTTGTTGGGAGGGAGCACTGCAGCATTAGGAGAAGAGGAACCACGCAGGGCTGTCAACAACTCTCCTGTACAGCAGCAGAAACACACCAAGAAGAGGGCAGCTGCATCCACACCTGGACAACACAACCCTGGCAGGCACAGTGCACAGTGTAGGTAACAACTCAAGAAAGCTGGTTCTCAGGGCAAGTCAAGGGGTTTGGGCCCAAAGGGTCAGGTTTAAATGAGGAGGTACACAAGAGAAACTGCTTTTGTTTCTCAATCCATCTACAGAGGAGCGACAGGCACTTTGCACAGGAGCACTCCTTCTGCCGCAGACAAGCCCAGGGGCACAGCTGCTGCTGAGGCTGCAAGGAAAAAATGCATCCAAAGTACTTTTTAAAATAAATTGGCATATTTAGTTTATAATTCCCACCTGCACTCACTCCACTGCCCCAGGTCAGGCCCAAATGCTTTGTTAGGCTGCAGCTTCTCACCTTCAAAGTTTCAGAACTCTGAGGTCCCCTAAGGATTTCTGTCAAATCTGCCTTCTCACATGTGGCAAACCGAGGCCTATAATGATCAGGTGCACTAGGGATTTGCAGTGGGAAGCATGGTGTTCCCATCCAAAGCATCATCTGATGGTACAGCTCTATGGGAACAATCTAGACAACGATGTTTCCTTCAGCTCTGTCTGCAGAGATCCGTAGCAAATGTCTTTCTCTGAAGACACAAGCTAGTACTCTCTCCTTGGAAGCAGTGCCAAATTCTGGCAATAAATCATCACCGCTGACATCTGGAGGTTAAAGCCTACATAGGAGAGCCAGCCACACAATTCCTCTGTTTGTCTTGGAGATGACATTAACTCTTCCTCTTCTGATGCACTGAGCAGCCATGGCCACGGTGATCAGAAACCCTGGGTCCATGCCAGACAAAGGAAAAGCTTGCACCAACTGCAAAGCGGTGGTTGAGAGCATTTCCACAGATCCCTCAGATATGATTTTGCACTCTTCCATTGAAAACCAATACTTTGGCAGCACATTAGACACAATTAAATACATATAACTCTGAAGTATGTGTAAATAAATGCATAAATATACAAATCAAACCACTACATTTTGGCATTGCAAAAGTGTTAACGACTGAACACCCAGAAGCACCTTTCCGTGCTGTGTCTGAAAGAGCAATTGCACCCAGAGCTTCACTGCTGAACCTGCTGCCTGATTGCTAAACTCCTTGCTCCGTAGCCACTGCTATGCCCTGCTACAGGTACTGCTGTGAGAAAACACATCTGAAAGGGTTAAAGTGTGCTGTCCAGTGATAACTGATGTATAGGCTTTTAGTTTTCCATATTTTATTTATCTGGTGTCTATCCATACCAGTTTGGAAAAACCTCTCACATGCCTGCAGCAACTCCAATACTATGCTTAGTTTTGGGCCCCTCACTACAAGGACAGTTGCAGGAGCATGTCCAGAGAAGGGCAACAAAGCTGGTGAAGATTCTAGAGCACAAGTCTTACGAGGAGCAGCTGAGAGAACTGGGATTGTTTAGTCTGGAGAAGAAGAAGGCTGCTGGGAGACCTCACTGCTCTCTACAATTACCTGAAAGGAGGTCAGAGTGAGGTGAGGGTCAGCCTCTTCTCCCTAGCATCAGGTGATAGGACAAGAGGGAATACCCTGAACTTGTGCCTGTGAGGTTTAAGTTTGATATTAGGAAGAATTTCTTTATGAAAAGAGTGATCAGGCATTGGAACAGGCTGCCCACGGAGGTGGTGCAGTCACCATTCCTGGATGTGTTCAAGAAAGGTGAGGACACGACACTTCAGGACATGATGGTCTTGGCTTGATGGTTAGACTAGCTCTTAGGGGTCTTTTCCAACCAAAACGATGTCATGATTCCTTGAATTACTCTGCCACAACCTGTATTTCAGGAGCATTTCTCATCAGACAGTCATTGAAAGTCTACCAATACTTACTAGTTTCAGAAGAAAAAGACTTTTCTCTCCAGTCCCAGTGGCTCGTTGCAGAGGCAAAACACACAAGGCCGGTAAGGGGAAGCCACCAAATAAAAGCGGAAGGCGCAGTACAGCGTTGCCATCTCTAGAAAGCTGCGTTTTCTACCATGAATATTCAAAGCCCATTTTGCAACGTTGGTTAATTTTGCATGCAAATGGACAGTTGCACATCTAACTGACCATTTGTGCAAGCAATTACACGCGCAATTACCTGATGGCATAATTGCGTGGGCCTAATTCTGAAATAGGGCCTTAGACTTTCTGTTGAACGCGAGCTCAGTGTTTAATAAATAGATTGAGTAGTTTCGAAGCAGAGGGCATCCAGACCTACTGAGTCAAAACCAAATGCTGACAAAACATGCCAAATTTTGTGTTTTCCAGAAAAAGAAATGAACACCACATAACCCTGGCGTAAGGCAGCACCTGCCCAACAAACAGAGACACAAGCGTCTCCGCTGAAACTGCTAGTCCTATAAATCATGACTGACAGCAAAACAATAAATGTAGGCACATGTATCTGCACAAACATGCCAGGTATCTTCATCAGAAGCACTCAAGTTTCTTACAGTACTTTTTTTCAGAGGAAGGCCTGAAGTAGTCTTCTGGGGCGTTCCTGTTGCTTGGGTTGTACTCCAGGGAGGAAAACCAAAGTAAAAGAATACTGAGCCAGGAGTGTGCCCAGGTGGCCAAGAGGGCCAATGGCATCCTCGCATGCATTAGGAATAGTGTGGCCAGCAGGAGCAGGGAAGTCATTGTGCCCCTGTACTCTGCACTGGTTAGGCCACACCTTGAGTCCTGTGCCCAGTTCTGGGCCCCTCAGTTTAAGAAGGACATCGAGACACTTGAAGGTGTCCAGAGAAGGGCAACAAGGCTGGGAGGGGCCTTAAGCACAGCCCTGTGAGGAGAGGCTGAGGGAGCTGGGGTTGTTTAGCCTGGAGAAGAGGAGGCTCAGGGGTGACCTCACTGCTGTCTACAACTACCTGAAAGGTGGTTGTAGCCAGGAAGGGGTTGGTCTCTTCTCCCAGGCAACCAGCACCAGAACAAGAGGACACAGTCTCAAGCCGTGCCAGGGGAAGTTTGGGCTGGAGGTGAGGAGAAAGTTCTTCACAGAGAGAGTCATTGGTCATTGGAATGTGCTGCCCAGGGAGGTGGTGGAGTCACTGTCCCTGGAGGTATTCAAGAGGGGATTGGATGTGGCACTTGGTGCCATGGTTTAGTCATGAGGTCTGTGGTGGTAGGTAGGACTTGATGATCCTTAAGGTCTCTTTCAACCTTGGTGATACCGTGATACTGTGAGACTGTAAAAGAAACCTGCTATTAGCCAGACAGCAGCTTGTGATGCAACTTCACCAAAGCAACCCTGAAGATCAGGCAAAATTCAGGCTTTGAATTATGAGATGGCAGGGATTTTTTGTATGTGAGCCAAGTGGTTCACATCCCAGGCCTTCATATGGGTGACCTCTAAGGAAAGGTCTCCTTATAAATTTAATCATCCTCAAGTACTTTCAAGCCTATTGTAAGGACTATTTTCTGGAATAATCCTAAAGGCTGTTAATTTTCTTGTGAATACGATCCACAAGTCTCTATTTTACATGTCAACCAAAAGCTCTTTAAGATTAACTGTCAGAGTCCTTGAGTTTTGGCCAAGTATCAATTTTCCATGTGGATGATGCATTAAATTTAAGGCGCTTGTTACTACTGCAGGCAAAGCAATATAGCTATTACCAAGCTATTTCTGCCTTACAAATCCATAAGTGATTATATTGCTAGAAATCCAAACTTTGTGGGAAAGAAATGAAGCAGAGTGTTAAAAACAAAGATTATCACTGAGGTTGTAACTGCCAGTTCTCTCAGGATGCATGTCAGTGAAAAGAGGTGGTATCACTGTTGCTGAGCCACACAGACCTGGAGAAAAGTAACTGTAGTGCCCTCAAGCCTGTACTTCACCCATCACACCTACACTTAGACCACAGAGAGGATTTGAGGTAGCACTTTCTCCAGCCTTCCCTGATATTTTGTTACCTGCTGCTTATATTTATTTCTATCACACCTCTGCACACCACAAAGGCCCTGTACTACATGGCATCCAGACACACTGTTCTCAATATTGTTAAGTCACACTTGTATGATCTGAGAAGAGAGGCTCCTCCAGCACCTCATCTGTTAACTCCCGAGGAAAGCCTTATTTTACATGGCCCCTGAGCTTGTGCCAGCAAATAAACAGGGGGCTTACTCCAGTTATTCCTAGAAAGAAAAGAATGTTCCAGTTTACATGAGACAAGCTCTCAGGGAATTTAATCAATGACTGCTTTAAGAAACACAGATATGATGAGCTTCGGCATGTTCTGCAAGAGTTAGCTGAGATCCCCAAAAACCTGTCACTCTGGTTCACATCAGCACTATCCAAAACAAAGAGCAAGAAGCCAAGTAGCAGTGCATTCCTCCAACCCATGTCGCACTGCTCCAGCACACCTCATCCACCTGCACCACAGCACTGCTGCCTCCAGAAGGTGCTTAAACAACTTTTCAGCCCCCAGAAGACACAAACATCATTAAGGCTCAGGACAAAGAATGAAAACCTTAAGTATCACAGTATCACTAAGGTTGGAAGAGACCTCAAAGATCATCGAGTCCCAAAAGGCAACACAAACAATTCTAAACTTGACAGCAGCAACACAACCTCAAAGTTTGCCCATTGGAAGAGGGACCCATACACTGGTGAGCTAAAACCAGTGCTCTTAAACACGCTGATGTCACGAATGTACTAGTAGCTGATGTCATTTTACCACATCACTTGGAGGAAAAAAGACCCAAGGACCCAAAAGGAAACAAATACCACAGCAATTCTCACGTGACCTGGGACAATTCAGATACTTTTAACCTAGCAAAAGCCCAAGGACAGGTAGTGTTTGGAGCAGAAGCTCTCTGCACAAATGCACAGGATTCACCTGGGACAGACAGGACCCTGTCACACCCTCATATGGCCTTCACTTGGAGAAAGCTACTATTCACAAGGGGTTTTTTGCCCCCTCAATGAGACTGAGATTGTTCAAGACGACCACAAGTTTTGCAAGGCCATTTTCCAGTATCAAAGGACACCTGCCCAGTAACTGCTCTATTGTAGCACAAGACATAACCATACATTTTAATGCCTTAACCACACATCATGGCATCAGCTGGACTAAACCTCTTGGGAGTCTTAATAAACCCAAGTTTCCAACTCCAAAGTCACCACCAATATTTGCCAGATTTTGCACAGTTATAAGTCAGCCAACCCCTAAGTAAAGGCATACAAATTAGTTAAAAAACAAAAGGCTTAAAAAATAAAATACAAATTCTTGGGATTTTTTTATGTCTCTTAAGCAAATGGATTTTTAAATTCTCTGCACACAGAGAAGCTAAAGATGCTTTTTATTCTTTCTGCAAAGAGTAAGATTCTCATGACTCCAAGACCTCAGAATAAAATTAATAGAATAGAATTAATGGAATGGAATAGGAATAGGAATAGACCAGGTTGGAAAAGACCTTGGAGATCATCACATCCAACCTATCATCCAACACCACCTAATCAACTAAATCATGCAACCAAGCACCCTATCAAGTCTCCTCCTAAACACCTCCAGTGATGGTGACTCCACCACCTCCCTGGGCAGCCCATTCCAATGGGCAATCACTCTCTCTGCATAGAACTTCCTCCTAACCTCCAGCCAAAACCTCCCCTGGTGCAGCTTGAGACTGTGTCCTCTTGTTCTGGTGCTGTTTGCCTGGGAGAAGAGACCAACCTCTGCCTGTCTACAACCTCCCTTCAGGTAGCTGTAGACAGCAATAAGGTCACCCCTGAGCCTCCTCTTCTCCAAGAAAGTACTAATAAAGGCTATTTAGGAAGCTGTTTTACTAAAGGATTAAGCTGCACACCTAACCCTTCAGCAGCTAGAAACATTCAGCACAAATCTGATTTTGTTTCCTTTCTGAGCAATGGGAGTGAGCCACACAAAATGTAGTGTTACTACATTTAGCAACTCCAGAAAGACCCTCCAACCTAAGAGATGCTGCAGGCATCACATTTATCAGTGCAGCAGCTGCTTGGTTATATCGTCACGTGGAGAGGCTCCAGAGCGACATCGGTCATGATTTCAGTATGTTGTGCAACACAAGGGTAATGTATCACAGTATCACTAAGGTTGGAAGAGACCTTAAGGATCATCAAGTCCTACCTACCACCACAGACCTCATGACTAGACCATGGCACCAAGTGCCACATCCAATCCCCTCTTGAACACCTCCAGGGATGGGGACTCCACCACCTCCCTGGGCAGCACATTCCAATGGTGAACAACTCTCTCAGTGAAGAACTTTCTCCTCACCTCCAGCCTTAACTTCCCCTGGCACAGCTTGAGACTGTGTCCTCTTATTCTGGTGCTGGTTGCTTGAGAGAAGAGACCAACTCCCTCCTGGCTACAACCTCCCTTCAGGTAGCTGTAGAGAGCAATGCAAACACTGTAAAACTTACCACCACTTTATAATTTTCTGTTTTTCCTCTATGATCTTCCCAATACAAGGCGCACCCCAGGGGGACACCAGGGCTGCATGGCTGTGCGAGCTAGTTGCAGCTTTAAATGTGCTTCACAAGTGGACCTAAACATGTGCCGTTTTAAGACCAGCTCAAAACTGTAGAAGACAAACACGGAGAAATCTGGGGAGAAACCTGCAGCAACTGGAGGCACATCAGCGCCGGCACGAAAGCCCTTCCCTGTCTCAGGGAACAGACGAAGAGAGAAAAGAGACAAAAGCCTTTACATTTGTTTTGAAAATTTCCATTTTCTCTTAACAGGATATTAATTCCCTTCTTCCCATGAACTCCACTGGCTCTGAAGGGAAGGACTCCCACCTAACACGGCTGAAGCCCCTGGCAGAATTAGGTCCCCAGGCATTTCACCGTGACAAGCCACTGACTCAGCTCACGGAGGGTGTGAAATAGCAGAGATCAGGTCTCGATTTGTGAAACAAAATCAGCTGCACACCATTCTGTTGGCGTATTGGTTTCTCCCGCTCACCATGTGCTAATTCAGGCAGCAGCGACCGCTGCGGTACATACAGATAGAGCAATAAAGGCAGCTTGCAAATAAAACAGGCAGATGCATTATTTTGCCTCCTTCCTATACAATTCCGTGGCTTTTTCCGCACGCTCCAATCCGTACGTCCTCTGAGCATTATTAATAGCTGCTAAAGAATGTTATCTGCCTACCAATCACTTCAGCTTCCTACTTAATGGCAAGTTCATTTTTAGAGCATCAAATATATCAAGAGGGACAATGGTTGCTAAATTTGAAGTCAACAACTGGAGAACGTCAGCTACTTCGCCGGTATTTTTGTGCGCTACAGAAATATCTCTTGAAATAAATGAGCCCTTTTTTTTGCGCCCTCTCAAGGAAATAATAAAATAATGCTGTATTCCAAATACTGCCACACATCCTCAGCAATTTAAATTTAGATAAGAGACATTTTTATTGCCAAAGGTAATGAGCAAAAATATCCACAACTCGACTTTGCATAGCCAATCGGAGGGGGGAGAAAGAATAAATCTTAAAATTACAGCTGGAGAGCAGCCACATGGAGACACTCTTGGAACAGGGGTTAAAGGAAAACAGCTTTTAGGAACAAATGCTTATCCTTGCAGCTGGCTGTGAGGCTAACCTTAGAAGATCCCTAAAATATTCCATTAGCATACCAAGCATGGTACATAAACCTTTATGCTTAAAATGTTCAGTATTTCAACTTAATTTCAATTAGCAGCAATTGAACATTAGGATGTGCATCAAGTTACGTGGGATGAGTTTTCTTCCGATCCATGCACCAAAATGCCTCCACCAGTGCTAGCTCCCACAGGACCTACACCTACAGGAGAACGGTCCTTAGCACCTCCTGGGGTTCAAGTGAGCCAAAGACCATCGCAAATCTCTTTGCAGCGTGTTCAGTTCTGCACAGTGAGGTATTTAAGTGGACGCTTAAATGTAATACAAGCAAGCAGGTCAGCAGTATCTGCTCAGGTACCTCACCAGCACAAGCTGCCCCACAGCAGATGCTGTCCTGGGAAAACAGGAGATGCAGGTACAGAAGCACCATTTGGAGAGACTTGGAGGAGCAGCAGGAGCCAAGCCAGGGGAGAGTTGGTAGGACAGGGACAGCTTTCAGATCTTTACCCGTGACGGACATAAGAGTAGTGTTGCTCTCTTGCAGTGATGCTACAGCCAGCACTGCTTTGCCATTTCAGTGAGCTCTGGGCTTTTCCAATTTATTCACAACACAACTTTATTCAAAAGGGGGTTATTTTCTTAGAGTGTACAAGCTTTATTCCTTCAACCTCCCTCTGGCTCAACCCCTTTCCTTCATGAAACAAAATGCCACAAAACTCAGGGTAAGGGTGAAAGAAAGAGAGAGGTCAGGTTATCACAACTCCTTTAACAGACATTTGTTATGCAGTTTAGTTGAGCAGCTGCAGGCAGAGGGTCAGATAATGTTCATCAGTGCTACAGTAAACTCCCCACATGAATTTAAAACCTGTCAGCATCACGTCCCACAGCTCAACATCCTGCGACGCTCGTGGTGCTGGAGGCTGCCTGACGTGGGGAAGCTCAGCCCCTGGCTCCTCTGCAAGCAAAGGACTGAGCTCTTCCTTGGGGTCTGTGGCATCTGATGGTTTGCTGCACACTCCAAAACACAGAGACACTGAGGTTTATGGTGGGTAGGCACCACCTCAGACCCCGGCAGTGGAGTGGGTCAATGCTGCATCAGTATCACCCTGGCATGGCTATGAACCAGCCGTGACTGCTGGGGAGGAAAGGTTCGCCCCTCCCCCAGCAGCAGTTATGAGCCAGTTCCCAAGACCAGTGCCCACCTATACATCTTTCTGGAAGTCTTCCATAAGCTTTGTATTTCTGCAAGCTCGAAGGCAGCTTGTGATGAGACACAGGAACCATGTCACTTAATGTGACATTGCAAGACTGATTTATCATTGCAAGACTGATTTATCAGGAAAAGATTAAGAAAGATCAAGTTATAAACACCTGTTCAGTCACTGTGCACCTTACCTGCACAGACAGCAGGAGAAAGAAGAACCAAATGCAGAAGGAGATCTTAGAAATCTCTGAAAAGGATTTTACCATTATGACTGATCTTCTTATTTTTTATAGCCCTGAAAAGAACTGCACCCACTGGAAGTTTGGGGCTTACTTTCTCTCCCCCCCCCCCCCCCCAACTTCTCCTTTGTCAGAAGCTACATTTTAAGGATTTCAGGCACAGAAACAAGTCGTTACCACTGGAAAACAAAAATACTCCTTGACATTCTTACAGTATGAATTGCTATTCCTCATATGTATTTATATTCCTGGTATTGCTACAGTGCTCAAGTTTACAGCCAGCCTAGGATGTGCTCCTGTAGTTCCAACTATAGACTCTGCTGTCTAAACACCTGCCAGTGTCAGACCCTCAGTTATCACCGATGCACAAGCGAATATTCATCTGTCTTGGACTTTGCATCCCTTTTATGCAGAGTGGGAAGAAGGGCAAGTTTCCCTGGCAGGCTGAGAATTAAAAACCAAAAAAAAATAAAGAGGCAGCAATAGATATGGATATATATAGCAGCAGCTGTTCAAAGACTTCAGGAGGCTTGGCGTGTGCCCATATGCCCGGCAGAGGTAGTGGACAGTGCAGAAATCAAACCATTTATCACGTGGACGCGCAGCTTGTCACAAGGAAGCTGGTCCTGAGCACAGCTCAAACCATTCGTCCAAAGCAGTCAGTCACTAAACAAACATTAACTAAAGTTGCTGAAATGATGAATCTTTCTGGCAGGCTTCAGGACTCCCATGGGATAATTCAGTTTTGGCTACGTGGGCATACATAAAATCCACCAGCAGTCCGTGTTTGTTTGCAAAAGAAAAACCTTTAAGTCACTGAAAACAAGAGCCTGTCGTACACCCTGAGGACTTGCCAGCCCACGTGTGACACATGAGAAGCAGCCCAGCCACAGGCACCTCCTCCCGCTTGTATATCCCAGGAACAAGCCTCCGCTCCTTTCCTGGCAGAACTGCCTCAGCGCACTGAGAGCGGCAGAGTCCACAGGGGCAAACCTGTCTTAGCTGTTTCTTACAGAGCTGTCTTTGCTTACCAGTAGCCTTAAGAACAGAAATGTCTGGCTGCACTGTGTTAAACCCTCATCTGCACAGGCAGGACACAAAGCAAGTTCAGAAGCTTCTAGGGAATCGTCATATTCCCCCATACAAAGCACCACGTACTAGGTCATCCTTACTGTCCTAAAGAAATCAGAGGAGGGTTCCTCACTTGAGGAAGCACTTGCATTTGAGAAAAGGATCAGAATTAACATTTCCAGTAAAAGAAAGGCAGACAGAAAGGAAGACAAACCTATGGGTTACACAGTCCTTTTGAGGAAGTGTTTGCATTTCAAAAGGACCACTTGACACAAGTTAATGGTGCTGAGTGACAAGGGTCTCTTATTCTTCCTTTCCTAACTTGCCACAACAGTTACCACACTATTAAGAACATTCACTTAATTTCTAGTTTGAACTTGTTCACCTTCAATACATCAGTCTGGTTCTGACTTCCGGTTAACTTAACGAGTTCTTCAGAATATAAACCTAGAAATTTGCTCACGACTTTAAGCACCTCTCAGTATGATCAAACCACCCTGAAATCCTCACTGAAGCCACCCGAACTCCTTCTGTTACTCATCTGAAGCACTTCATAGTCTTCCAGTTACTATCCCAGCACATCATTACACCTCCGCTAGCTTGCAAGCATTGAAGGTGGGGACAGGACTCATGGGCCAGCAGATTCCCTGCAACCCCCTTCCCTCTGGGCGCTCAAAATGATGCTCCCCGGCCCGGGAGAGAGGCGCTGAGCAGCGGGACCAGAGACTGTGAAATCCCGTCTCCAGCTCCGGGCAGCCTGGGAGCTCCTGGGGACTGCTGCCACCTAGAGATGTTCATGCAGCAAGGCTGCAGGCACGCCACCCCATCCCACCCGCCAGCAAAGGCTCACAACCCACCCCGGCTCTGGAAGCAGCTAGCTTATACATCCTTTTTCATAAAACCTTTTAATGTGCGAGTTCTTGATGACAGATACAGTGTGAGTAAACCTGCTGTTGTTTGCTTAAATTCACTTAAAAACAAACAACAACAAAACCAACCAAATAAACAAAAAAGCCAAACAGAATCCCACACACTTTACCATTCCCTGAAAACTAGAAGAAAACATTTAGTTAAATTAAGTGCTGTGGCGAATTCCCTGCTAGAAAACCAAGGGCAGAAACCAGATACAGAACAAGTCAGCATTACAAATTAAGGTCGGGAGAGCAAAGCAGCACTCAGCTCACTGCACCTGCAGGGTCCTGAGCCCCTCACTGCCATGTTCACAGGGGAACTATTGTGGCTTTCCCTGCTACCCATCCCACTTCTCTACTGTGCAGGTTCAGAAGAGGGACTTCTCCCTCTGTAAGCTGCTAATGCCAAGTCTCATTTTGTTTACTCATGAGCATGCATTTCAGATCCTTATTATTATTGTTTTCATGTTAATTACAACTGCAGCTCTTAGCGCCAGAATCCATATACACACGCATCAGCTACCGTAACTTTCAAACAAGGAAGCTACAGCTAAGTCACCTGGGCGTTTTACCATGCCAGTACTGGCAGGGTGGGTGCACATGGCAGGGTGCACAGTGCAATCCAGTGCAGAAGCTGCCCCCAGCGCCCTAAGAATGCCCAGAACTGCCGGGCCAAATCCAGTCTCCTCTGCCCTGAAGCAGTGTGGTCTCACAGTGCCCTCAGGGGACACACAGGGACAGCCTGCCCTGGCTACCATGCAGAGACCTCCCCTGAGTTCCCCACACCACAGACTTAAAGCCAGGCATGCATCAGCGAGAGAAGCACTCCCAGGAGAGATGCAGGATCCATCCCAGCACCAATTCCCCTTTAGTAAAAGGGCAAGACAGGACATCCCCTCTGCAGGGACCGAGTCATCTGATGGTATCTACAGGCTGAAACTCCTAGTCAATATTTATCATGCCTTTCCACAGGCACTAGGAGCTCAGCCTAATTTTAACCATCAAACAGACATCGTGGCGGAAAAAACGGGAGAGATGCCAAGGAGACTGCTGCAAAGGAGGGGAGCTGCATCTCTCCAACGGCATGTGGCATGTCCCATCTGACATGGCCCAGAGAAGAGCAGTGGCATGGAATTAAAGCCTGCCCACAGTCAGCCTGTACTTGCTCCTCCCTGAAAAACAAACAAAACAAAACAAGCTGCAAAAATATTTGAAGTACAATTAATTTCTCAGAGCAGCTGAATATTTCAAACAGTGCTCAGTTAATGTGGCTGTAATTATTTAACAAGTCAACAACCCTGTTATCACTTATCAGAAGAAGGAGTTAATTTACCAGCCATTCCCGAGCAGAACAAAGACTCACCAGCTTCCAGGTAACAGCCCAAGCTGTTTGGCTCACATGTTTACAGTACACAGCTCAGACAGGGTCATTATATGCCCAAGAATGGAGACAAATACAATTAAATAAACCACCAAATGCATTCATGTATTTGCATCTTAACGTAGGATCAAAAGTTTGGCCAACAGCTCACTTGCAGGAGTGAAGCCATCATCACCTCCTTTGATGCTCTGAAAATTCAGCTAACAGCCAGAACCCCAAAATCCAGGAAAGCTCACGGTCAGAGGAGTCCTAATTACCTGCACACCAAGGCTCACCTGAAGTCTGCCTTGCTCTTTCAGCAAGCACCAAGCAGTAACAGACAATCATTAGTAGAGGCCATTGCCCGCAGTAGCACCTAAACCCGTCCAAACCAAGTACCACTCCAATCCCGTTATTTTAATTCAACAGACTTTCCTTTTCAGTACAGTGCAGGGCATAGAGACTGCTCTGCAAGCACCGATCCAGGAGGCTTCCCGGGGGGTGGCAGGCGACTAATCCTGGACCAATACTTTTTATTTTCACGGAGGTATAAATCCAGCAAGGCAGCATCTTTGGGATCGTCCACCCCAGCAGCCATGTCCTAGCGGAGGAGAAGGTGGGCTGGAGCACACGGGAGCAGCCCCGTTGGGACGGCTGCTGTCCAAAATCAGGGCAAGCTACGGGGAAAGTCTGAGACAGAAAAGTAGCAAGCCTGGAGAAGAGACAGGCTGCTTGTAAACAGGGAGGTAGGCAAAAAAGGTACAGCAAACCAGAGCTTGGGAAACAACGAATGCAATGCTCTTTCAGCTGGGGTTTACGGATTTCAACTGCGGGGGTGGGGGGAAACCAACAACAACAACAAAAACAACACAAACCCCAACAACCCAAAAACTAAAGGGAAAACAGCGGCAGCCGCCCAGCATTTCACCCCTCCTGATTCCAAGCATTCGGACACAATCACACGGAGGAAAAGTAAAATGTGCGCTAAGATCAAAACTACCTGCGAAGCGTAACCAGGCAAGCGAAGCCGGGACACTCTTCTTTCACTTCTCATCAAATATATCATCGTCTCCGTTACATAAAGCCCCAAAATATAAACTGAATTGCAAGAATGAGGAGCTGTTGCACCAATACCGCCCAAACATCATAAATTTTGCATCACTGAGGGGGGGGAGGGGAGTGGGGAAAAAAAAAGAGTTACAAAGATTGACAAGACTGCCTTTTAATGTTTTATTCACAGCCCAGGCTCCCGAGAAGCACGATGCGGCGGGAGGCGATCCCACTGCCCGCCCCGGGAGACCACACAAACGCGCCTCGGCACAACGGCGGCGGAGAGCCGCTCCGATCGACTGCTCCGACGCAAAACGAAAAGCAAATGAAGCCAACGTTGCAACTTTCCCTCCAAAAAGTTAAAAAATCAGGCAGAGCACTTTTCCTGCCTTTAACTTCCGAGCCGACCGCTCGCTCTCCCGCGGGCGCAAATCCACTCGGAGCCGTGTTTGTGTGGCAGCGCTCGGACACACCTCACAGCTACAACCTGTACGCGTAAGGGGAAAAGCTTCCTCCTCTGCCCGGCCAAGTTTGGGAGCGCAGCTCCGCCGGGGCTGCAGCGGCACGTGCGCGGCTGCCGCCGGCGGACACGCCGCGCCCTGCCGGGGGTCTGACAGAGGACGGACTGTCGCGGAGGCCGGGCAGCCCCTCCACGAGCAGGGACACCCGAGCGCTGCTACCGGCGAAGGGCGGCTGCTTTAGGGAGGGTGGACGAGACTTCGAGGAAGGCCCCCAGCCCGCAAAGCGCTATCATTTAGAGCAATTCTATCAAGTACGAGGGTGTCGCCGCGCCGCTGCCAGGAAGCGGTGGGCTGCGCGGAAGATCCGCGGCGCGGCGGATCCCTCAAGGGCTTGTCGCCCTCTGGCCGCCGCCTCTCCGCGGGACCCGAACAAACTCCCGCACCCCTCGCAGGGACCGGGAACCCGCTGCCCCATCGGCGCTGGAGCAGTTAGCGGAAGAGCGACGCTCAACCATCCGCTCCTCCCCTCACCGCGGAACCGGGCCGCTCTCACGCACCTGCTTGCGCCGCCGCGGCGGCCCGAGGGGCCCCGGCCGCCAGCACCACCACCCAGCAGCTCCACCACAGCAGCCCCCCGGCCGCCGCCGGCATCTCGCCGCCGCTGCCCTCAGCGCCGCCGCCTCGACACCACCGCCGCCGCCGCCATCCTCCGCGCAGCCTCCGCGCTGCCGCCGCCGGCTCCCAAAAGTTGCCGCCGCCGAGCCGCCGCCCCCTGCGCCGCCCCTCCGCGGGCGCACCGCGGCGCCGACGGGGCGGCCGACGCTGCCGGCAGCGGGGCGCTGCGCCGCCAGCACGCGCGGAGCGGAGCGGCGCGGAACGGAGGGAGCCGAAGCCGGAGCCGGAGCGAGAGGAGGAGGAGGGAGGAGGAGCGGCGGGACCGAGCGAGGGGGCGGGCGGGGGCCGGCGCCGTGCTGGACCGCCCTACGCCACCCCCTGCACACACACAGCCACGCGCCAAAACGCGTACCAGCACCCTCCGCACCTGCGGAGCGGCAGGGCTTAGCATAGGAAGTTTTTTCGCCTCTCGCCGTCCCGCGGCATCAGGCGCACACGCACGGCGACACGGAGGGACGCGGGGACACCCTCCGAGGTGGGCCACGGCAGGGGAGCCTCCCCAAAAAGACGAAGGCAAAGGCAGAATGAAACTGACAAGTCCGAAGTGGACCGGGTCAACACTGGCGGCGGCTGGAGAGTGGGAAACGTCAGCATGAAGCATGCTCGGGCCCCTCGCCTGGGGCTGCGTCTGACATCTGAGACAGGTGGGGACGCGGCACACGAGCGGTGCCCCCCTCAACCTGGGTGCTCGCAGCTTCCCCACGGCAGGTGTGAAGGCCAAAGCGCCCATACTGCCCTCTAATGCCAGGGTGTCATATGTGTGTTGGGGGCTGCAGGCACCCAGCACTCCGGTGGGATGACTGGCAAGCTTT
Source organism: Melanerpes formicivorus (assembly GCF_026170545.1). Taxonomy (NCBI): domain Eukaryota; kingdom Metazoa; phylum Chordata; class Aves; order Piciformes; family Picidae; genus Melanerpes; species Melanerpes formicivorus. The sequence continues at coordinate 1,776,036 of NW_027142404.1, forward strand.
GGGGTGAAAGAGGTGGAAAGCAGGGTAGTGGGGCAGGGTGATGGAACCTGGAGCTCATGCTTCAGTGTGGTGGGTGGACTTTACATTGAAGCAGCTGGTGTGCAGCTACATCTTCCAGCCCATCTGCAAAGCTATGGTGCACAGAGGTGGGGCAACATTTTCCACCAATGCATTGAGTATCTGCCATCCTGACAGCCCCTGCCAGTCTGGTGGCACCTCCTAGATGCACCCAGGTGGGGAAAGCTGCAGTGCAGGGATCCTACAAGCACCATCCAACTGCCATAGCATCCCCTTCACTATTGCCCAGCCCAACACAGGCATGAAATGCCAACACAGACATCCACTCAGATCCAGCAGGCTTCAAGGCTTGTAATGGCAAGACTGTGACCAAAGATCTCAACATCTGATCACAAGTTTGAGACAGCATCCACTATTATCACTCTTGACAAGTTGATTGGCATCCTCTGAGCCTCAGTCACAGCTTAACTGAACTCTACAAGCATTTGAGAGAAGAAAGGAGAGGCATATTTAGTTCTTTGTGTTACTGCCCTGAAATGCTTAAGTTTTTGCTGTCTCCAGTCTCTGAGCCAGCCTTTGTGGAGCTCCTCACCGCTTTGTCTGGTACATGCAACACTTCCTGGAGCACCCCTCTTGCCAGCTGCCCCAGTGGCTTTCCTCAACATCCCCAAGCAGATTCAATGGAGGAATGCAGCAGCAAGCCTCTTACTTCCAGCTGGTTCCAACAGAGCAGTTTTCCCATAGGAATTAACCAAGCCTCACAAGGACCAATTGCAGTCCCTCTCAGTAAACTGCCTCTTTTCTAGCAAAGCCAAAGGCTCACTCATCTTTAAAAATAAATAAATCCCCATGTCCAGATGGTATTTCTCCAAAGAGAAATTTTAGCAGCAAAGAATTAGCTGGGCTCTGCAGAAAGGAGGCTGTAAAGAAGGAAGTTTTGTTGCTGCATCTCACTGCCCTGTGACAGCTCAGCGTCCATCAGCAGTGTCAAAGTGGCAGTTTTGCCAGCCAGCACCATGGCAGGAGAAGATAAAGGCAGTGGAGAAGCAGGGCCCAGACATGCAGGGTCTTCAGCATCTTCATTAGTGATGAAGTCTTCAGAATGTCTTCAGAATGTCACTTAGATGAGCCCAGCTGGGCAAGGCCAGGAGCCAGCCCAGACCCTTGCTGATGGGATTGACAGCAGTGCTAATTGTCCCTCCTTCCTACCCCCAGGAAGAATAGCCTAATTCCTTTTTGTCACAGAAACGGATCCAACAGGAGGCTGCAGGACAAAACTTGCTCAAATATTGAACCAGAAAAGTTTTGCTCTATCTGCCTTTCAGTAAACAGTGACTAATTGCTCTGGCTGGAGCTGCCTTACCTGGAAGGTGCAGATGGAGCAACGATAGCAAAGGCTCCTTACCTAATATTGGCTGTACATTAATCACAAATGTTTGCTATGCAAATCTTGTCATACAAAGCAATCATGGCTGCTCCTGTGCTGACCTCATGTTTATTTATTACACGAGCTCTTCATTTGAACCTTGTCTGGTCTCTCTTCCCCTGTAAGCTTATTAGCATGTGGCTTCCAAAGGCACCTAGCTGAGAAACTGTAGATTTATTTGCAGCGTGGAGGGACAGGGCACACCACATCAACTGCACTGCAGAGCCCAGAGCCTCCACTTTTATGCCCATGACCCTTCATGCAAAATATTCTCACCCCGAGGACTTTGCCGGGATGAAGGACGCTTTCTGGCAGCGCTGGGCCATGACACCAGGTTTGCTCTGATGCTGCAATATTAGCCGATGGTTAATGGGGACTGTCAGCCTGAGGAGTCCTGCAATAAAACTCCAGTTGGGCTTTTTAGGGCCCACTTAGTAAAGGTAGAATTTTATGCAGTCATTCATCCTTGGCTTTGCCACCTTTGCCTGCCTCTGGGTTGTTGAGTGGTAAAATGATTTAACTTTGTGACCAAGTAAGTTGAGGAGTGCTGCTGAAAGGGGCAGCATTTGGGTAGCTGGAGCACTGGGTGTCTTTAAGCGGCAAATATTCTCTTGCCACAGGAGCTTTTTCTCTGTGTGATTTAATGTTGAACAACAGTGGCATCCAGTGTGCAGAGGGTTTTCTCCTGGACAGCGCATGGCAGCTTTCTCCCTCAGTTTTGCTCTATGATCTCTCTAGTTTAGCATTAAATAGCATTTCTAAATTTATCTGGATTTAGGATTCTTGTTTCTCTCTATTTCTTTTGTTTGGCTGCATAGCAGGCAGAGCCATGGATTAACTTTTGCAGCAATACAGTTTTCTTTTTATATGTGGTAGGTTGCACTCCACTATATAGTCCAGAGATAGGCGGGACGTCAAAATCAGCCATCCTTCTGAGCTGATCAGGCAAAGCCACTACAGGCAAGGTCAGTGGGAAGGCTTTCATAGAATCATAGAATCAGTAAGGTTGGAAAAGACCTGAGAGATCATCAAGTCCAACCTGTCAGCCAACACCTCATGACTACTAAACCATGGCATGAAGTGCCACATCCAATCCCCTCTTGAACACCTCCAAGGATGACGACTCTACCACCTCCTGGGCAGCACCTTCCAATGGCTAACAACTCTCTGTGAAGAGCTTTCTCCTCACCTGGAGCCTAAACCTCCCCCCGGTGCAGGTTCCTGCCTTGAACCTGACTCTCCTCTGACCTTTCATGGTTCCCTCCACATCTGCAATTGCTATTGGTGCTCTTTAATCAGGAGAAAACCATGGAAAAGCCCCTTGAGCCCGAGGTAAATAAAATCCTGCTGTTACATCCCCCAGCACTCTGCTCCCATCCACAGCATCCCTTCGCCTCTTGCTGCTCTTCTGCTCTCACCACTGCTTTCAGATCTTCCCAATGTAGTGACCTTTTCTGATGTAATTAACACAGCATTTCCCATTGCTTCCAAATCTTTAATAAAGACATTAGCAAAGAGCAGGCCTGGTGATGAACCCAGCAATGCCATGCTGCATGCATGGCCCTGACTGCATCAGCCCTCTCCAGATTCACCCTTCCATTAGGATCTCAGCTGGCTTTCCATACATCTGACACCTTATGTGTCCCTGTCAATCTGAAACATTTAATTCCCCTCAGGTATTTCTCTTTTATAGTGCAGCTGTAGCTTTTGCTAATTGTTCGTGAAATCACATTTCTTTTCCTTTTTTTTCTGAAGTAATATTTTTCTTGAGAGGCTGAACTAAAAAGCAGCCATCAATGACTAATGGTAATTAATAAAAATGAAGAAATAATTGGGCAATATCTTTAAATGTATATGCCTGGGGTCAAACTCCTACATTCTCATTTCAGTTAGAGCAGCCTGGTTTTTTTCCCCTTCCCTGAAGGAGCAGCAGTTCCCATGGCTGCCTCAGCAGGGTAAGACACAAACAGAAGGACAGGGAATACTCCAAAACCCCCTGAACCTGAGGGGTGACAGTGCTTACTGGACCATTCCAGCGGCAGACAGCTTGCTGCTGCCCTCCTTCCTTCTCCAAGAGGATGTGCATCACCTCTGTCAGGGCAAGCGGGGATTTAAGCGGCTAGTGAACATCTTGGCCCTCCTGAAAAGCAGCACATTTAACCCATGGAGAGCCCTGTCACTTCCACAGGATGGGTAGAAAGGGATTAGACATGTAAGGGCAAGACAGTTACACTAAAAGGAAAAGAAAAAAAGGCATCAGTAAGAGTCTTAAGAGTCTTTTTGTGGTTCAGAGCACACATCAGCCTTTTACTGCTTTCCCTTGCAGGGAGTGCAGTCACAAACATCAAACTCAGGGATTTTTATACCTGGCTGTGAAGTATCTGGGAGAGAGCAGTATCATGGAATGAGCACAGGACTGTTTGCCTGAGTCAGCACTGCCACTGCATCCTGGTGGCTTTGGGAGAGAGGCTGAGCATGACGGCATAGGGTTGAGCGTGTGGTTCCATCCTGCAGAGCAGGACTTGGGTGTGCACAGAGCCGGTTTTGACGGCTGCTCGCCCTTGCCTGCTCTCCTGCTGATAATTTATCACCACTGCTTTCCCTTTGCCACTGTGGACTAGTGGAAACTCAGATTCAACCCCGAGATCTAAACCCAATCTCATTAAAAGGTCACATCTTGCAAACTAGCACAGCCACCCTAACCGAAGGAGTGCCTGGCTAATTGTCAACCGTGTGAAATTGGTTTTCTGGTTTCCTCCTCTCCCCGCCCCCCACTCAACTTTGTTTATGTTCCAGTCACAGATGAGCATCTGATTTGCAGAAAATGCTGGGTTCTGCAGCCACAAACATGTTTCCAAACTCCTGTGTTTGCTTCCACCCAGGGTGGTGCAGCGGTAGGAAGGCTGCGGAAGCTGCAGTGTAGCAAAGCAAAAAATGTTGCACTGTGGTAAAACTCTAGCAGGCACTCTGAGAGCACAAAGCACCTCCCAAGGTGTCGCACAGAGTAGGTTTGAATCACACACGTTGCCATTAGGTCAATGCATCACTTTATTTTCATTGCTTCTTGCAGTGTCAAGTGGGAATAGTCTGGCCAAGCTGGCACTTGTAGAACAGACTCTGGGTTCCTCCTGCTTGCTGGTGTGGAGGAGGATGTATACATCACAGTCACAAATTGTTTAGCTGAAAGCATGGGAGGACTTGTGCCTTGCACAGCAGAATCTTGGTCATTCAACAAAGCAAGCATGTCTCAGCTGTGGTGACAGAGATGCTCCTTGTCAGCTGTGCTGAACGAGAAGCCTTGATCATTAGGCAACACGTGCTGGAGCACATGAAGCTGGAAGAGAGCATCTCTGGACAGAGGGGTTCAGCGGAGTTGCAGGCAGCCCTGAAGCTAATACAAACACACTGCATTAGATAAATGTTCATTCAGGTACCACTTCATCTACCAGTGCAGCCTTCCTTATACATGATGAGCAGCCAAAACCTAGTGGAAGAAGAAAGCTGTACAATATAATGATGGCTTCTCACATCCCAAAAGCTGCAACCCTTGGAAATACCAACTAGCCCACCTTAAATTGATACTGAGACAGTTAGTTATGGAAGATTTTTATAGGAGCAGGACAATAAAAACAGGATTTGTATGCATACACTCATGTGAGCAGCACTGGGAAAGTACATTGCCTTTGTGCGTAACAGTGGTGAACATCTGTGGGGAGAAAAAGAGTTGTGCAGAGGCATCTCCACCTCCTCCATCTCCTGCAAAGAAGACACTCTGCTGCTTGGCTGAGATACCCAGCCCCACATTTACAGAAGTGAGACCTACAATGGGAGCAGTGTGGGGTTCAGCTGTGTTTGCAAGACTTCAGAGATGATATCATAACCCCAGAGTCAGAGGAGAATGGAACTCCAAGTGGGCTGTGAGATATGAGCTCATCCATTCATCGGGGCCAGTCAATCCAGCATCGATAGTGGACCCATTGTAGGGTGGTGCAATTCACCAATATGCCTTCCCCTCCTCCCCAGTGGTATTGTTTGTGGAGTAACAAAAATTCCCCTGGAGCACAAAGAAGTGTCTTCTGAGAACCTGAAAAAGCCCACTCAATTAGATCACAGAAAAACTACATTAAGTAATAGCTAGCCAATACAACATGGGCTTTGGAACTAAGGACTGATCTGAAGAAAGCAATTTAGACTGCACTCAGTGTTTTGCTGTGATTGTCTCATTTGTAGCAAGAAGATGTAAGTACACTCTCCATCAACTGGGACATAAAACAGGTCTATGAGGCCCTCTCTGAATTAGGGTATCCCTATTGTTTGTGTTTGTTGTTGTGGGGTTGTGGTGGTGATGTGTTTTTTGCATGTTTGGGGTTTGTTTTGGTGGGTTTTTTTTTGGTGGGAGTTGGTTTTGCACTTGCTTTTTTTTGTTGGTCCTCCTGTATACATCAATCTTCTTTGTAACCTGCCTTTCCAAGGGTCTAGCTTACAATTCACAGCTCCTGCTCTTAAAGCACATTGGTTCTCAGCCCAGCAGAAGATGCAGCTTATTTTTAACCCTGGTCCACATGCAAAGTGGTTGTTCTTTCCTCCTGGCAGAGTCAAATATGACATCTAAATACAGCAATCCCTTGCCTAGACCTCTCTCACTCATCCTTCTTTCCTACTTCTCCCTTCTTCATGATCCTGGTGATGGGTCTCACATCTCAGCCAGATCCTTGCAGGTCAGTGTTTTCCTGATATAATTCACGTCTTCCCTCTCTCTTCCCAACTGGCGTTAAGCAGAAAGTAGTAAAAGCAACATAGAGGTCGCACACTTAACACCAGAAGACCTCACGACTAAACCATGGCACCAAGTGCCACGTCCAGTCCCCTCTTGAGCACCTCCAGGGATGGGGACTCCACCACCTCCCTGGGCAGCACATTCCAATGATGAAGTACTCTCTCAGTGAAGAACTTTCCCCTCACCTCCAGCCTAAACTTCCCCTGGCACAGCTTGAGACTGTGTCCTCTTGTTCTGGTGCTGGTTGCCTGGAAGAGACCAGCCCCTTCCTGGCTACAACCTCCCTTCAGGTAGTTGTAGAGAGCAATGAGGTCACCCCTGAGCCTCCTCTTTTTCAGGCTAAACAACCCCAGCTCATCAACGTGGCAAAAGCAAAGGTCTGTACCAGCTGCTGCTGAGGTGGTACCTGGGACTCCAGGCACTGCTTAGCAGGCAGCTCACATGCAATGCTTTCACATGCTGGGCTTCCCTGGGGCCCGGCCCTGCCGGCAGCCACAGCATAAAGCCAAGCAGGATTTCACGGCACTACTGCCAAGACAAGGGCACAACTCCTGCTGGCAGGCCAGGAGCAGGGCAGTGTGTCACCTTGTCTGTGCAAATGTCCACCCAAATACTCCCTTTTTTGCCCCATTTCCTTATTTATTTATTTATCTGAGTTTGTTTGTTTGTTTTATTGTTTCTGGAATGCAGCCATTTGTGAGGTGAATGCTTTCTTCTTGCCCTGTTTTTTCTTCTTTCTTGATAAGAGCATGCACTTGAAAAAATAAGCTTTCAGCAAGTAGAGGTACTGCATAAATATATTTATATATATAATATATTTATCTTTATTTATTCTCAACATTGATTTAAATATGTATGTTTAACTTCTTTTGCTGTTTGTCTGCATCTTTGCTCATCAGGAAAAGTAAAAGGGCTACTACTTCCATTTATGTCAACAGCCCCACCACCCTAACAGCAAACTGGGGAACAGATGTGGCATCAGCAGTCATGGGGATTCATTCTGCTGCTTGTTGAGCCTCACACTGTGTACAGAATGCCTGGCATGTTTCCCAGAGAGACACTGGTCTTATCACTGAAAAAGGGTAAAAGGATAGACTAATGATCTAAACAAAGAAATACTCACTTTATAGGGGTTTTAGGTAAAAAGGATGACAATATTGTTGGAAAATTACCCATAGGGGGGAAAAAAACCACAAACAACCCCCCCCAGACATCCCATCCTGATTTGGAGTAACCCTCAAACGAAGGAAAACCCTTGCCATTCAGCAAGCCCTCCTGTACCACCCTGTTAATTTCCTAATCAGGCTGCACTGATCATACAGGAGGTGACCTGAGTCTGAATCCTGCCCCACTGTCCATGATCCATTCATTTGATCACTTACCACCTTCAGTGCTGTTTTCCTGAACTTTCCTCATTTGACTATTTTCCCTCTTCTGCTGTAGCAACCTGCCAGAAATTGCATCTATCTCTGCAAGCAGGGGATTGTTGTGCACTTTACTCCTAAGGTTTAAATTAAGAGTTAATGAAGACTCAGAATTTAAACTTAAAGTGTTTAGCTCCTGACTAATTATGCTTGTAAGGTTTAATTTGCTTGGTAAGCATCGGAGTTTAAAACAACAACAACAACAAAATCCAACAAAACAAACAAACAAAAACCACACCAAAAAACCACACACACACAAAAAAAAAACCCCAACCACAACAACAAGACAACCAAAATAAATAAGCCTCAACAAAAGCTCCAAGCAATATTTACACAGCGAAGAACACAGCGAATCCTCCACTGAAAAGGCACAAGAAATCCCCATAGATCTCTAGCATGCTTTCAGTCTCCTTTGATTTGAATATTGTCCAATTTCCTGGAAAATAAAAAGGTAAGTGACTCTCTTTGTTATCTAAAAATAGTGAAGTATCTGAGATGTTTGTGCATGCCTGTTCTAGCAGCTCTCATAGAATCAAGAAGGTTGGAAAAGACCTCAGAGATCATCAAGTCCAACCTATTACCTAATATCTAACACCTCCTGACAATTAAACCGTGGCTCTAAGTGCCACATCCAAGCCTTTGTTGAACACCTTCAGGGATGGTGACTCCACCACCTCACTGGGCAGCACACCCCAATGGCCAATTACTCTCTCAGTGAAGAACTTTCACCTCACCTCCAGCCTAAACCTCCCCTGGTACAGCTTGAGACTGTGTCTTCTTGTTCTGTTGCTGCTTGCCTGGGAGAAGAGACCAACCCCCACCTGGCTACTACCTCCATTCAGGTAGCTGTAGACAGCAATAAGGTCTCCTCTAAGCCCCCTCTTCTGCAGGCTAAACAACTCCAGCTCCCTCAGCCTCTCCACATAGGGTTGTGCTCGAGACCCCTCACCAGACTCATTGCCCTGCTCTGGACACATTCAAGTCTCCCAATGTCCTTCCTAAACTGAGGGGCCCAGAACTGGACACAGGACTCAAGGTGTGGCCTAAGCAGTGCTGAGTACAGGGGCACAATGACTTCCCTGCTCCTGCTGGCCACACTATTTCTGATGCACATCTGATCATGTGCATATTAGAGCTGTGCTTTTGTTCCTCATTTTCCACATCTCTACATGGATGAAGATCTGAAGTACAGATCCCCTTTGCACTTTCCAAGAATTAAGTTTAAATGCTAAGCTGCTGTTTACCTTCCACTCAGGGCTTTCATTACACTTCCAGCCATTGGCTGGATCAAGTTTTCATTTTCATAGTATTTTTCCTCCCTGTAGCAATGTCTTGTAAACAGCCTGCATATTTATAACTATGGAGGAGATGGAAAAGCCAGTGAATATTTTGTAGTATTAAGGAAGAAATATCTGTGGTTACTGCCTTATACAATGCACTTGATATCACAGCATCACAGTATCGCTAAGGTTGGACTCAAATATCATTGAGTCCAACCTGTCACCACAGACCTCATGACTAGACCATGGCACCAAGTGCCACATCCAATCCCCTCTTGAACACCTCCAGGGACGGTGACTCCACCACCTCCCTGGGCAGCACATCCCAATGATGAATGACTCTCTCAGTGAAGAACTTTCTCCTCACCTCCAGCCTAAACTTCCCCTGGTGCAGCTTGAGACTATGTCCTCTTGTTCTGGTGCTGCTTGCCTGGGAGAAGAGACCAACCCCTTCCTGGCTACAACCTCCCTTGCAGGTAGTTGTAGAGGGCAATGTGGTCACCCCTGAGCCTCCTCTTCTCCAGGCTACACAACCCCAGCTCCCTCAGCCTCTCCTCATAGGGCTTGCGCTCAAGGCCTCTGTTTGAATAATCTGAAGTTTTATTGCAGCAGTCTTTGAACTAAAAAGCTACAATTTCCTTTAAAAAAATAACAAATTTTTGCATAAAAATAGTCTAATAGTTTAGTCTGAACCACAGGGAGAAGCGAAAGGCTGCTTGGATGTAGTGACTCACTGGATTATTGGAAACATCTTTGTGGCTGCAGCTGCTTTGACTTACTGAATTTTCTTTTCCCTCTGTTTCTGACAACATGATCACTGTAGAACTTGTATGAAAAATGAAATTTCCCCTTTTACCCATGGACATAAATGTTTAGAATGGGTTTGAGAAATACACCTAAAATGATGAGATTTTTGACACAGCCAAAGTCCACCAGGCATGGATTTATACATATGTGGTCTGTAGACATCTCCCTGCCCATCTTCACTCTTGCAACTTATCCCCTCACATGCTTTCTCCTTTCTGCAGGCTGCCTGATCAGTTTATCCTCCTTTGTTAGGAATAAAACTCCTTTTAGAAATTAAACACCAGGCTCGCACTACCTCAGGGAATCCTCTGCTGCCTCTGTGTATAAAAGAGACGTGAATTGAAAGGCTGTTCTACTGTGGGGTGTTAAGTAGATTACTCCTCCCACTGTGCCAGCAAGCACCATTGTCAGCATTAAACTAACTTATTAATAGCCAGATACACTTAAAAAAAAACCAACCAACCAAACAACAAAACCCCAGCTATCTACAATTAACTGCAAGAAAACAATCAACGAAACAGCGATGCTAAGGAAGGTTTACCGCTTTACTGGCGGCACCGCTCTGGTAGACACCCTGGGCATCTCGTCTCTCTGTAGGTATGCAGAAGCAGGGTTGTGTCAACCCATCTCCAACATCATTACTGATGTTTAAATAAATGAGTTATTAGCTGTGGGATTCAGGAGGAGATTGTTTGCTTTGGTGGCACTTCACACACTGACAAACAGGTGAAAAATACTGCCCTGTAAACGTAGTTGTCTCTGTTGATCAAGAGACGTGACGTGGAAAGGTATTAGTCACTGTAACTCCCGAGATACCCCACAAAGATGGATTTCAGTAAAAACCAGAGCCATCAAGCTTAACCTATCTTCTTTTCACAGGCTCAGGATTAAAGACAAATGCTGTATGATCTCTATGCTTAACAAAGCCATGACCAAGCAGCACTACTGATAGCACCATGTCTCTTTTAATGACATGGAAAAATTGATCAGAGGAATGGGCTGAAGTGCTGGTTTAGCATTGGTGATACAGACAGATCACAGTATCACAGTATCTATAAGGTTGGAAGAGACCTCGAGGATCATCGAGTCCACCCTGTCACCACAGACCTCATGGCTAGACCATGGCTCCAAGTGCCACGTTCAATCTCCTCTTGAATACCTCCAGGGATGGGGACTCCACCACCTCCCTGGGCCATGACACCCATTGTGTTTTGAAGTGGATATTTTTTTGACTGCACATTGAAGACCAGGTAAAATGAACCATAACTCCCAACCAGCTGGACTGCTGTACAACTCAGTAGTCGAAGGGCCTTCTTTCTGAGCAGCTTCCTCATCTTCATAAGCCATCACCACCTCATTTTTCCTTATGGTGTCTTGGTGCTCAGCTCCCTTGCAGGAGCAAGGCTTGTGGAGCTATCAAGGCCTGGACATGAGGCTGCTGCTGGTTACTTTTCTGGTTACCAGAAAAGGTTCACATGTTTCCTGCCATCAGAATGAACTGAGGGTGTGAAGGGAGCAAAGCCTGTGGTGGATCACCCAGCTCAAAAGCAAGAATTAGTCAGAGAGGTAATTCTTACCATCTCAAAACTTTAACTTAAGGAGTCCAAGGGAAAGAACCAAACCCAAACCAACAACAACAAAAAAAATTGAAATCACACCAACCAAAAAAAAAACCACCACAAAAAAGTCATCTTGTCCACTGACTTTGCTTAGCTTGACAAGCATTGCAGAAAGGGGTGCGGTAGGGTGGAATAACTCCTGTTCTAGGCATTGCTGGGGCTGCTTAGGTTTTCCAGATTTTGACATATTAAGGAAAGCCTCCCCAGTGTAGACAACTGCTGTGAAGTAAGAGGCTGTCTTGAACATTAAGGCCTATACAAGTGCAGATATGCTCACAATCTCTGCCTTGGCAGGACCCCTTCCTTCCACCCTCCTCCGAAGACATCCCTTCGTCAGCTGTGAGGGCCAGAGCTGGGTCCTCAAAACTTTGTCTTTCTCTCCCACTCTTAATATTTTTGTCATATAGCATGGGAACCTAGGAAGAGCTGGTGGCTTTGCTACAAGAGTACAAGAAAGTCATCATGTCATCATTGCTTGACCTTGCAAAAAGTAAAGTACCTGAACTCCTGTCTTCCCATCTTGAGACACCACTAATACCAATAAGAAAATTGTCACGAAAGAAAGGTAATTATCTGTGGGGGATCCGGTGTGGATTCCTCTGCCCTACAGCACCAGGTAAAGGTGAAGGCGGTTCTCTACCACACACATTCAGGTGCAGCAGTTTGTGCATCCAGAAAGTGTTTTGTTCCAGAAAATGAAAGAGAAGTTAATTTGCAATCCTGACAATAAAAAGCAGTGCAGGGAAACAGGCAGCTTTGCACTGTGCAAGGCAAAATGACGTGGCACTTCTTCACCTGTTTAAGTTGCCATCACCAATGATGCTTTTTATTCTTTTTAACCCAGGGAAAGCCTGTGGCATAATTACTTCTCTAGGGCTTGATGGCCAGAGAGTCACCCCAGTGGGCATGTAGCAGAGGTAGCTGTTGTGCTGAGGTTTCATAAAATCATAGGGGTTGGAAGGGACCTCTGTTGAGTCCAACCCCCCCTGCCATAGCAGGATTATCTAAGGCTCCCCTCATTGGAATTTGTCCAGGTGGGTTTTGAATCTGTAGAGAAGGAGAGTCCATAGCCTATCTGGGCAGCCTGCTCTACGGCTCCATCACCCTCATAGTAAAGAAGTTTTCCCTTACGCTGAGGTGCAGCTTCCTCTGTTCCAGTTTGTGCCTACTGCCACTTGTCCCATCACTGGGCACCGCTGGAAACATGACTGGCCCCTTCTTGAGACCCACCCTTCAGATACTGGAAAACATTAATATGATCTTTCTCAGTCTTCTCCAGGCTAAACAGCCCCAAGTCTCTCAGCCTCTCCTCATAAGACATGTTGCAGTCCCATGAATAACTTACTGTTCACCAGGACTCCAAGGTCCTTTTCTATGGTGCTGGTTCAATCATGTCAACTACTAACTCTTACCAGTACATGGTGCTACTACTCCTCAGGTTCTTATCCTCTATACTTATCCTTGTTGAACTTAATGAAGTTCTCTTTTGCCCATCTCTCCATTCTGCACAGATCTTGCTGAATGGCAGACAGTTTGGCTGACTGTCAGTTCAGGAGTGCATGGGATGTTGTAGATCATTGTGGGCATCTTGTCTGGGGCACCTATCCACCCTTAAGAACTGGTTCTGGGTATGTTCAGCTGATAAATAGCCAACCTCTCGCCTCTCAGTGCTCTAAGCTCTGTTGTACAGCCCAGGTGTTTGCTCCAAAAAGAAGTGGCTTTTACTTATTTATTTAAATGCAAAATTTAATTTTGCACCAGGGAGTCTGTTGTAACTGCTCCCTGGTGCAAAGTACTACTGTTCAACACCACAAAACACAAATCAAAAGTCTCCAGGAGACCGCAAGCGTGCCGCTGCCCACAGCCTTCTCCTGCAATCCAACAGTGCCCTCTGCTGCTCCGTTGTCAAAAGACAACATCTAAAGGAGTGCACAGGCAACTGGGGCCTAAAATCACAGGGTATCCCTTCCCCTCTTGTTTCTTGTCTTGTATTTTGAACACGGGAGAAGAAAAAGAAAAACATGTCTTCTCTTTTCCTTTCTGTAAAATTAGAGGAGGGGGAGAGAGGGCAGGAGGAAAAGAGGAGGGGTGAAAAGAGTTGGGGGGTAAAGAGGGGGGGGAAGGAGAGGGAAGGAAGGTGGGTGGGAAGGGGGGGGGAAGAGAAAACAAGGAGTATCTTTCACCTTCTTTTCTTTTCTTTTTTTTTGAAAGGAAAGGAAATGAAAAACAAAGAAGCAAAAGGAGAAGTTAGTTAAAAAGAACTCCTTTAATTGACAGACACCTGCATTCTCCTATGGAACTGTGCTGGCCCTGCAGACACTTAAGAGTACCCTACAGACCCCTGAAGAGCCCAATAGAGCTCTGCGGACTCCTACTGACCTCTGCTGACCCCTACAGAGTTCTACAGACCCCTAGGGAGACCTGTGGGTGATTACAGAGACCTACAGAGCCATATGGACCCCTAGAGAGCCCAGAGGACACCTACAGACCTCTACACAAGTGTTGGACTTGATGATCTTTGAAGGACCCTGATTATAGTTTTTATCAAATCGATAACCTGGCAATGCGACCAAACATTAATATGATTTGTTAAATATTAAAAATGATAGTTTGGAGCCAATTCGATTCAGGGTTGTTTGTCCAGTAAATGATAGGTTAAACACGGATAATAGGATTGCTAATAAACAGTAGAATAATTGTGTAGGAAAATCAGAACTTGGAATACAGAGGAAAGAACTGGAAACTTCTTGTACCCGCAAAACAAATAGCAATGCTGCCTCAGGTGGTGACACGGAGCACCTCGCGCTCACAACGGAGTGTCCTGAATGGACAAAATAGCCTCAAAATTGCTCTGAACCGGACAATGAGGCAGAAGTTAGTAGATCTAGTTCTTTAGGCTTGCTTGAACATGTTTCAGAGCCAGAACAAGCCAGGTGGGCGTGCTTTTGGCCACGTTTGGAAAGAAGGTTTTCTATAGTTTGCAATAAGGGCAACAAAGTTGGTGAGGGGCTTGGAGCACAAGCCCTATGAGGAGAGACTGAGGGAGCCGGGGCTGCTTAGCCTGGAGAAGAGGAGACTCAGGGGTGACCTTCTTGCTCTGTACAACTACCTGAAGGGAGGTTGTAGACAGGCAGAAGTTGGTCTCTTCTCCCAGGCAGCCAGCACCAGAACAAGAGGACACAGTCTCAGGCTGCACCAGGGGAAGTTCAGGCTGGAGGTCAGGAGGAAGTTTTACACAGAGAGAGTGATTGCCCATTGGAATGGGCTGCCCGGGGACGTGGTTGAGTCACCATCACTGGAGGTGTTCAGGAGGAGACTTGACAGGATGCTTGGTGCCATGGGTTAGTTGATCAGGTGGTGTTGGATGATAGGTTGGACACGATGATCTTGAAGGTCTCTTCCAACCTGGTCTATTCTATTCTATTCTATTCTATTCTATTCTATTCTATTCTATTCTATTCTATTCTATTCTATTCTATTCTATTCTATTCATCCGTAGATCTGTGTTGCTACTGGCCATTATTGCCTTGGGAAATCCATAAGTACCAGCCCAAAGAGCCAGAGTATCATCTTGCAATTGTCCATGCTCTGGAAGGAACCACGAGCTTTGCTTGGAAGATGAACTGTGTTTCAGTTTACCCAGACAAGACAGCAAGGACCCCTCGCTATTCTCAGCGTTGTAAAGCCCAGAGGACAGACACGTGTCTTGCCGGGCCGAGAGGCGAAACCCCAGAGGAGCTGAATCCCCAGGACAGTTTTGTTTGGCTGGAGCAAGGAGCGAGCGTTGCCCCAAAAGGATTACAGCCAAGGAACCTCCTCTCCACAAAGCTTTCAGCTACAAATCCTTTGAGAGCAAATCCTGCCTCAGCAATAAGCTGCAGGCACCAACAGAAAGTGAAACGGTGCTCCTGCTGCTTCCACATGGTTGGGGCCATTTTGGTTTGTCTAGATCTTAACGTGTGCCACGAGGTATCAGGATCAGTGAGTAATTACAATATCTGATTTTTATAAGCATCTATTGAAGGTCTGTTGCCTTAGGGAATTCTGGAGTCATGTGTGTGTCCCCCCACTCCCCCCCCCCCCCGCCCCCCGTTGTGGGCAATCGCCGGCTTCATTGCCAAAGTTCCTTTAAAGTTTAAAATGCTGTTTGTTGTTTCTGGATTTTTGTACATTCTGTTTAAATCGTTACTTGTTCCTGCTGGTGAGGCAGCTGTTCCACGACCCAACACCTCAAACCTGTAAATGGGTTTTATTTGATATTTTTTGTGGGATTTTGGTGATTAATAAAATTATCAATATTTTTATTAATCACTCCCCTTATTGAATATATCCTTTTTTATAGACTACAACACGGAGCTAACAAGCAGATCAGCAAGGTACAAACCGAAGAAATCATGCAAGTGAAGTAAAACAGCACAAGTTACTAACCAACCGCCGAGCGCTTAACTATCAAAACCTTTCTTTCCTGAATGAAGCACAGATCTGAATTTCCAGTCCCAATTCAAAGGGCAGAAGTAGCACAAAAGGGCAGTATCAAAAATTAGAGGAAGTGAGATAGAAAGAGGAATGCTGCTGTGGCGAAGATCTAAACACTATGCTGCTAAGACAAAGGAAGCTAGAACTTTCCCTCAAGGTTTTACCTCAACAAAGGTGTGATTAGTTTCCATTCATCTCTGAATTGAGCTGTTTGAAATTGCAGAGAACAGCATGTATCTTAATACAGGAAAGAGGTAGGCAACAATTTCAAGGCTCATTTGGACTCTGTTCTGAAGGGAGATCAAATGGAAAAAGCAATTTGGTGCTAGGCTTTTCTCTTTAGGTTTTACCCCAGCAATGTTTTGATTAGTTTCGATTAATCTCAGCATTGAGCAGTTTGCAGCTGCATAGAACAGCATGTATCTCAACACAGGAAAGAGGTAGCCCAGAATTTAAAGGCTCATTTTGCCTCTCTCTAGAAGGGAGATCAAATGGAAAAAGCAATTTGGTGCTAGGCTTTTCTCTTTAGGTTTTACCCCAACAATGTTTTGCTTATATTTGAATTGTCTCAGAAACGTAGTTTGCAACTGTAAAATACAGCATGTGTCTCAGCACAGGAAAGAGGTAGGCCAGGATTCTGATGATCATTTTGACAGCCTCCAGTAGGGGGATCATATGGAAAATGCAATTTGGTGCATGGCTTTTCCCTTTAGGTTTTACCCTAACAATGTTTTGATTAGTTTCTATTTGTCTCAGAATCGAGCAGTTTGCAACTGCATAGAACAGCATGTATCTCAGCACAGGAAAGAAGTAGACCAGAATTCATATACACATTTTGACTCTGTCCAGAAGGGAGATCAAATGGAAAAAGCAATTTGGTGCTAGGCTTTTCCCTTGAGGTTTTACCCCAACAATATTTTGATCAGTTTTGAATTGTCTCAGAATCGAGCAGTTTGCAACTGCACAGAACAGCATGTATCTCAACACAGGAAATAGTTAGGCCAGAATTCAAATGCTCATTTTGACTCTCTCCAGAAGGGAGATCAAATGGAAAAAAAACTTTGGTGCTAGGCTTTTCCTTTTAGGTTTTAATCCAACTGTAAATGGAAATGATTCTTTTTTTTCCTTCAGAGAGTAAATCACAGGAGCAATCTTAAGCAAACTGGTGGTTTTCTAATAGAGCAGAATCCTACTCCCAGAGAGCTCTCAGAAAAGAATTCAATTAGATGGTAAATTAGACACCTTGAATTTAGAAATTTCCCTTGGCTCCTTAGGCAAAAGAATGCAACAAGATATTACCTTGATCAGCCCCAAGGATTCAGTGTGCTACTGCACAGTGTCTGCCTTGTGAAAGGCAGTGAACTTGCAGTGTGGGTTACTTGCCTGTGTGGAAGGTTGAAGGGAATGATCTGCTTGAGGGTAGGGAGGCTCTGCAGAGAGATCTGGACAGGTTGGATTTATGGGCCATGGTCAGTTGTATGAAGTTTAACAAGGACAAGTGCCATGTCCTGCAGTTGGGTCACATCCACCCCATGAAATCTCCAGGCTTGGGGATGAGTGGCTGAAAAGCTGGCTGACAGCACCTGGGCCTGTTGGGTGCCAGATGTCTCAACAGGAGCCTATGTTGTCAGGTGGCCAAGAAGGTAAACAGCACGCCTGGATCAGCAATCGTGTGGCCAGGGAAGTGATTGTCCCCCTGACTCTAGGATGATTTTATACACAGAATACATAGAATACACCAGGTTGGAAGAGACCTTCAAGATCATCGTGTCCAACCCATCAACCAATCCAACCCACCTAAACAACTAAACCATGGCACCAAGCACCCCATCAAGTCTCCTCCTGAACACCTCCAGTGATGGTGACTCCACCACCTCCCCAGGCAGCCCATTCCAATGGGCAATCACTCTCTCTGTATAGAACTTCTTCCTAACCTCCAGCCTAAACCTCCCCTGGTGCAGCCTGAGACTGTGTCCTCTTGTTCTGGTACTGGCTGCCTGGGAGAAGAGACCAATATCTGCCTGGCTACAACCTCCCTTCAGGTAGTTGTAGAGAGCAATAAGGTCACCCCTGAGTCCCCTCTTCTCCAGGCTAAGCAACCCCAACTCCCTCAGTCTCTCCTCACAGGGCTTGTGTTCCAAACCCCTCCCCAACTTTGTTGCCCTTCTCTGGACTCGTTCTAGCAAGTCAACCTCCTTCCTAAACTGAGCCCAGAACTGGACACAGTACTCAAGGTGTGGCCCAACCAGTGCAGTGTACAGGGGCAGGATGACCTCCCTGCTCCTGCTGTCCACACTGTTCTTGATTATTATTATGATTCTCTTATTCCATGATTCTGTGATCCCGTGATTCTGTAGTTCTGTGATTCCTTGATTGCATGATTCTGTGATTCCAGGATTCCTTGATGCTATGATTGCATGATTCTGTGATTCCATAATGCTGTGATTGCATGATTCTGATTCCATAAAGCTATGATGGCATGACTCTGATTCCATAATGCTGTGATTGCATGATTCTGTGATTCCATAATGCTGTGATTGCATGATTCTGTGATTCCATAATGCTGTGATTGCATGACTCTGTGATTCCATAATGCTGTGATTGCATGATTCTGTGATTCCATAATGCTGTGATTGCATGATTCTGTGATTCCATAATGCTGTGATTGCATGACTCTGTGATTCCATAATGCTGTGATTGCATGATTCTGTGATTCCATAACGCTGTGATTGCATGACTCTGTGATTCCATAATGCTGTGATTGCATGACTCTGTGATTCCATAACGCTGTGATTGCATGATTCTGTGATTCCATAATGCTATGATTGCATGATTCTGTGATTCCATAATGCTGTGATTGCATGACTCTGTGATTCCATAATGCTGTGATTGCATGATTCTGTGATTCTATAATGCTGTGATTGCATGACTCTGTGATTCCATAATGCTGTGATTACATGACTCTGTGATTCCATAATGCTGTGATTGCATGATTCTGTGATTCCATAATGCTGTGATTGCATGACTCTGTGATTCCATAATGCTGTGATTGCATGATTCTGTGATTCCATAATGCTGTGATTGCATGACTCTGTGATTCCATAATGTTGTGATTGCATGATTCTGTGATTCCATAATGCTGTGATTGCATGACTCTGTGATTCCATAATGCTGTGATTGCATGACTCTGTGATTCCATAATGCTGTGATTGCATGATTCTGTGATTCCATAATGCTGTGATTGCATGACTCTGTGATTCCATAATGTTGTGATTGCATGATTCTGTGATTCCATAATGCTGTGATTGCATGACTCTGTGATTCCATAATGCTGTGATTGCATGATTCTGTGATTCCATAATGCTGTGATTGCATGACTCTGTGATTCCATAATGCTATGATTGCATGACTCTGTGATTCCATAATGCTGTGATTGCATGATTCTGATTCCATAATGCTATGATTGCATGACTCTGTGATTCCATAATGCTATGATTGCATGATTCTCTGATTCCATAATGCTGTGATTGCATGACTCTGTGATTCCATAATGCTGTGATTGCATGATTCTGTGATTCCAGGATTCTGTAACGTTATGATTCCATGATGTTATGATTCCATGATGATATGATTTCATGATTCCATAATTCCATGATGCTATGGTGCTCTGATCCCATAATTCCATGCTGTTGCGATTCCATGATGTTGTGTGTCATTTTTCCCACTGGAGGCATTTCCTTTGCTTAAACTCTGTTCTGGGAAGCAGGCTCATAAGTAGCAGATGCCTGTACATCCAAACTTTAGGTGATAGTAGCCCAGATGCTTAGGATGGCCATATAATATGGGTGTTCAGGACTTGCCCACGTCCCACAGCCCTGCTGCTGCAAGTGGCAGCAATGTACCAGCTCTGTGCAAGGCAGGCTTCCAGTTTCCCTGCCTGGAGCCAAATCAACTAATGATATTCATTGGGGTGCAGGATGGTCTAAGCGGGGCACATTAGATGGCTTCCATTAGGTCAGATTGAATAATTGAATTTATTCATTTACTTAAAAAGAGCTTAATCAACCCAGAGTGCTGGAGTCAGGGAAAAGAGTCTAATTAAATAATTAGAGGTTTATGTTCTGAGCTCCCTTACCATCACTTTGAGCAGGATTATTTGTGTTGTTTTGCCTCGTTACAGCTGCTGGGGGATGGTGTTCAGTCCTTCTGCCTCGATGAAGAGTTTGGTTATGACAATGTGGCCCTGATGCCCAAGTTCTCAGAAGCTGAGCTGAAGGCCATTCTCCAGTTGTCTGAAGAAAAGAAACCTGGGACAGATGTCAAGCTAGCATGAGATGAAGACTTAAGTCAAAGGCCTTCTGTGCAGTGCTGTTTTGAGGGGGTAAATCTGGCTCTTCATGGTACCCTTATTTAGTGTTTTGATCCTTTTGGCCAGTAAAGGACATCCTGGAGATCTTTAGGTTTGTTCTGCCGAAGTGTCTTGCAGCCTGAGGTTGTTTTTCCCTGTATCTCCTCCAAATCCTGAGGAAAACACGGAATGGGAAGATGGTCCTTGCCCAGAGTCACTTGTGTGTGAGCCCTTCAGCTATTCACCCTCTACTCTTGCCCTAATATGTCCCCATCTGGAGTATTGTGTCCAGTTCTGGGCTCCCCAGTTCAAGAAGGACAGGGATATACTAGAGAGTGTCCAGTGGAGGTTACGAGGATGATGAAGGGTCTAGAATATCTGTCTGAGGGGAAGAGGCTGAGAGACCGACCTGGGGCCGCTCAGGGTGGAGAGGACTGAGAGGTGATCTTAGGAATGTTTGTAAATATCTGAAGGGTGGCTGTCAAGAAGAAAGAGCCAGACTCTTTTCAGTGGTGTCCTGTGACAAGGGGCAATGATACAAACTGGAACACAGAAGTTCCACATCAACATGAGGGAAATTTCTTTAGTGTGAGGGTGCTGGAGGCCTGGAGCAGGCTGCCCAGGGAGGTTGTGGAGACTCCTTCTCTGGAGCCTTTCCAGCCCCCTCCTTTCCACCCCCATCTGTGTGACCTGCCCTGGCTGCTCCTGCTCTGGCAGGGGGAGTTGGACTGGATGATCTCTGGAGGTGCCTTCCAACCCCTAACATTCTGTGGTTCCATGGTTCTGTGATATTCATCTGTGATACAAGGGGCAGGGCAGATATTCATTAAGACCATCTTCATTTTCTGGGACTGTGCTGAATGAGCGACTTCTCTCCTCCTGCACAGGCTGCAGTTCAGGTTCAGCACACTGAAGCCACCCAGTGAAGTGAGGAGAACTGTGCTGAGGGCTCTGTCTGGCCTCAGGAGGGGAGCTGCCTGCACCACAGAGCTAAGCAGCAGCAGTAGTGAGGGGGCAGTTAGCACAGGTGGCTGTGAAGTGCCACACGTGTCCTGGGCTCCTCGTGGAGGGAACAACCCTCCCCCTGAACGCTGGCTCCCTTTGCCGGTCTCAGGCACATGCAGTTCCCCCGGGTGCTAAATGTCTGCCCATCCCTTGGGAAAACAAGGTAGAGAGCTTTCTCTGGAACAGTGCTGAGTTGTAGAACATCTCATAGAATCACAGAATGGGGAGGAGTGGAAGGCACCTCCTGGAGATCACTGAGTTCAACCACCCTGACAAAGCAGGACCACCTATGGCAGGTCACACAGGATCACGTCCAGCTGGGTTTGAAAAGTCTCCAGAGATGGAAAGTCCACCACCGTTGTGGACAGCCTGTTCCAAGGCTCCAGCACCTTTAAAGAAGCTCCTCCTCATCTTTAGATGGAACTGCTTATGTTCAGGTTTGTGCCCATTACCCCTTGTCATGTCACTGGACACCACTAAAAAAAAATGGTCCCATCCTGACACCCAGCATTGAAGGACTGACCAACAATGATGAGATCCCCCCTCAGTCTCCTATTTCCCAGTCTAAACAGCCCCAGTTCTCTCAGTCCTTTCTCACAAGAGCTATTCCAGTCCCCTCAGCATCTTTGTAGCCCTTTGCTCTACCCCCTCCAGCAAGTCCCTGTCCTTCCTGAGATGGGCAGCCCAGAACCAGACACAGCATTCCAGGTGAGGCCTCAGCAGGGCAGAGTAGAAGGGATGGAATAGAATAGAATAGAATAAACCAGGTTGGAAAAGACCTTCAAGATCATCGTGTCCAACCTATCACCCAACACCGCCTAATCAACTAACCCATGTAACCCAGCACCCTGTCAAGTCTCCTCCTGAACACCTCCAGTGACGGCGACTCCACCACCTCCCCGGGCAGTCCATTCCAATGGGCAATCACTCTCTCTATGTAAAACTTCCTCCTGACCTCCAGCCTGAACTTCCCCTGGCGCAGCCTGAGACTGTGTCCTCTTGTTCTGGTGCTGGCTGCCTGGGAGAAGAGACCAACCTCTGCCTGTTTACAACCTCCCTTCAGGTAGTTGTAGAGAGCAAGAAGGTCACCCCTGAGTCTCCTCCTCTCCAGGCTAAGCAACCCCAGCTCCCTCAGCCTCTCCTCAAAGGGCTTGTGTTCCAAGCCCCTCACTAACTTTGTTGCCTTCTCTGGACTCGTTCCAGCAAGTCAACCTCCTTCCTAAACTGAGGGGCCCACAACTGGACACAGGACTCGAGGTGTGGCCTAACCAGTGCAGTGTACAGGGGCAGAATGACCTCCCTGCTCCTGCTGGCCACACTTCTGGAGTGGCCAGCAGGAGTAGAGGATCTCCTGGAGATCCTCCTTAGATCTGCTGGCCACACTCTTCTTGATGCACCCCAGGATCTAGTGGCCTTCTTGGCCACAAAGGCACATTGCTGGCTTGTGGTCATCCTGTTGTCCACCAGGACATCTCGAAAGATGAGGAGTTGGTGAGTTTGGATATGACACCTTGTGTTTTGCTGGCAAGGTGCTGTAAGAAAACATTGCAGGTGTATGAGCTGCAAAATGCCACATGGTTAGGCTGGAGGTAGTTTTGGTGCTCGTTTGGGACATGTCTGGAAGAAGAAAAGCAGTCCTTAAAAGGTGCTCTTGTTTTGATAGACAACTAACTTCCCTTGCATCGCCCCACAGCTCTAATGGTGATCAATGTCACTGCCTTGTGGAAATGCAGAAATATTGGTCTCATGTACAGCATTCCCCAAAAGGACAGATAATAAATCTTCCCCTGATTAAAGATCTATAATTTTATGTGCTCTGTGTTGTCATTTGCAGTCCCTCTGTCTACAGAAACAAAAGAATAAGCATCCCTAAATCCAACTTCACACTGGATCTCAGGTTGTAGAAACTTTCTCTGTATCCATAGAATCATAGAGTAGAAGCATACAATTGTTTTGGTGGGAAAAGTACTGGAAGATCATCAAGTCCAGCTGTAACCTAAGTCCACCTGTTACACACCACCATGGCCATTTAGCCGTGTCTCCAAGTGCCACATCCATATGGGTTTTGCACACCTCCAGGGATGGGCACTCCACCGCCTCCCTGGGCAGCCTGTGCCAATCCCTGACCACACATGCAGCAAAATTTTTTTCCTAGTCTCCAACCTAACTCTCTCCTGTAACAATTTCAGGTAATTTCCTCTCATTCTGTCCTCTGATACTAGGGAGAAGAGACCAACCCCCACCTGTCTCCAGCCTCCTATCAGGGAGCTATAGAGAGCAATGAAGTCTCCCCTCAACCTCCTCTTCTCCAGACTAAACAACTCCAGTTCCCCCACCTGCTCCTCAAAGGACTTGTTAAAGGCCCTTTTGATCTGAATATTCCCAAACTTTGGAAAGTAGATACTCCGCTTTCAAAATATCTTAACCAAACATATCTCAAGCAATTCTTTCTTATCCTTCTGGAGTACAAACCCCAAAGCAGTCAGAGACTTGTCTACATAAAAAGAGCCTATGGAATGGAATAACTGCAGTGACTACACTCTGTAGAAACACAATCAATAAAAGGATCCTAAGGGTCGCAGAATTAAATGTAAAAAATAGATTTTTCTTGAGAGTTAACCACACTAAAACACTCTGTTGACTTCGTGCAGCTCTTGAGAACCTTGGAATTCCCAGCTGAAAAAGTACAGAATCATAGAATGGCTTCATTTAGGAAGGGAGCTCAGAGCTCATCTGCTCCAACCTCCCCACCGTGCCCAGGGACATCTCTCAACTAGACTCAGCTGCTCAAGGCCTCATCCAGCCTGGCCTTGAACACCCCCAGACAGAAGGCAGCCACAGCCTCCCTGGGCAGCTTGTGCCAGAGTCTCACCACCCTCACACTGAAGAATTTCTTCCTCAGCTCCAGTCTAACCCTGCTCTGCCTCAGCTTCAAACCATTCCCCCTTGGCCTGTCTCTAGACACCCTGATGAAAAGTCCCTCTACAGCCTTCCTGCAGGATCCCTTCAGGTACTGGCAGGCAGTTCTGAGGTCCCCTTGGAGCCTTCTCTTCTCCAGGCTGAACACCCCCAGCTCCTTCAGCCTGTGCTCACAGCAGAGCTGTTCCAACCCTTGGATCATCTCTGTGGCCTCCTCTGGACTCTCCAACAGCTCTGTGTCCTTCTGCTGGGGACACCAGAGCTAGAGGCAGGATTGGGGGTGGGGTCTCAGCAGAGCAGGGTCCAGGGGCAGAAGCCCCTCTCTTGCCCTGCTGCCCCTCTCTTGCCCACACTGCTCTGGCTGCATCCCAGCACACAGTTGCCTGCTGGACTGCATGAGGGCACTGCTGGCTCCCAGCGAGCTTCTCAGCAACCAACAATCATCCCCAAGTCTCTTTCCTCCAGGGCTGCCCTCACCCCACTCTGCACCCAGCCTGGGTTTCTGCCTGGGCTCCTGTATCTGTGTAGTTGGGCTCTTTTGTATAGTGCTTCTAGCTCTTGGAGCTATTTCCAGGGAGCTGCAGCTTACCAAGGGCCTCCCTGGAGGAGCTGATAATTGTGATTAAAATTGTTTCCTGTTTCATCAGGTGCCTTCTGCCTCATCAATGCCTAAACTGATATCCACTCATTGGTTTCACCAAGTGTTCAGCTTTGCTTTTCAGCTCAGGGTGCTTGGTTGCATGGTTTAGTTGATTAGGTGAGTTGGGTAATAGTTTGGACATGATGATCTTGAAGGTCTCTTCTCTCTCTCTTCTCTTCTCTTCTCTTCTCTTCTCTTCTCTTCTCTT
>NW_027142404.1:1801082-1896082 GCF_026170545.1 Melanerpes formicivorus
CCTGGCCTGGATCGAGAAGAGAGTGACCAGCAGGACCGAGGGAGTGATTGTTCTCCTGGATTTAGCACTGGTGAGTGGCTGCAGCATGTTCAGAGGAGGGCAACAAATCTGGGGAAGGGGTCTAGAGAACAGGGGCTGGTGAGGAGCAGCTGAGGGACCTGGGGTTACTCTGGAGGAAAGGAGGCTGAAGGCAGCCTTTCTTGCCCTCTACATCTCCCCAAAAGGAGGGTGGAGCCCGGTGGGGGTTGGCCTCTTCTCCCTAGTAAAAAGTGATAGGAAGAGAGGGAATGGCCTCAAGTTGCACCAGGGGAGGTTTAAGTTGGATATAAGAAGAAACTTTTTCACTGAAGTAATTCTCCAAGACTGGAACAGGTTGCTCAGCGAGGTGTTGAATCCCCATCCCGGGAATTGAATCAGAGAGGTAGAGATGTGGTGCTGAGGGACATGGGTTAGCTCCAGCCTTGGTGCAGTTAGAGACTGGTTGGACTGGATGAGCTGAAAGGGCTTTTGTAACTGAAACAATTCACTGATTCTGTGACTGTGTGGTTATTGTCAGGAGGGAGTTCACATTAAAAAATCCTTTTCCCTTTCTTGTTATTTCAGTTTGTCTTTCCTAGCATCACAGACACCACACATTTTGGTGCTTTTTCAGTTCTTCTAAGTGAAAAATAGCAAAAACTATTTAATGCATTTGCACTTCTGTATTTTGATTGCACCGAGGTTTTGGTTTTAATGTTTAGCCTTTTTCATCAAGAGGAAAAAGAACCCCACATTCTCATCTTGTTGAAAGGCAAAGAAAGGGACCCTTGTTAGTTCTGGGATCAGCATCACAGTTATCCAAGACCTGACCCTTCTGAGAGACAGAAGAGTGTGTCAAGAATGATTGAATCATTGATGATTTGGATGAGGTGATTGAGTCAGTCATCAGCAAATTTGCAGATGACACCAAGTTGGGAGCAGATGTTGGTCAGTTAGAGGGCAGAAAGGCTCTGCAGAGGGACCTCGACCGACTGGACAGATGGGCAGAGTCCAACAGGATGGCATTCAACAAGTCCAAGTGCCAGGGGCTGCACTTTGGCCACAACAACCCCATGCAGAGCTACAGGCTGGGGTCAGAGTGGCTGGAGACAAACAGAGAGGGACCTGGGGGTGCTGATTGACAGCTGCCTAAACATGAGCCAGCAGTGTGCCCAGGTGGCCAAGAAGGCAAATGGCATCCTGGCCTGCATTAGGAATAGTGTGGCCAGCAGGAGCAGGGAAGTCATTGTGCCCGTGGACTCTGCACTGGTTAGGCCACACCTTGAGTCCTGTGTCCAGTTTTGGGCCTTTCAGTTTAGGAAGGACATTGAGAGACTTGAAGGTGTCCAGAGAAGGGCAACAAGGCTGGGGAGAGGCCTTGAGCACAGCCCTGTGAGGAGAGGCTGAGGGAGCTGGGATTGTTTAGCCTGGAGAAGAGGAGGCTCAGGGGACACCTTCTTGCTCTCTACAACTACCTGAAGGGTGGTTGTAGCCAGCAAGAGGTTGGTCTCTTCTCCCAGGCAACCAGCACCAGAACAAGAGGACACAGTCTCAAGCTGCACCAGGGGAGGTTTAGGCTGGAGGTGAGGAGAAAGTTCTTCACTGAGAGAGTCATTCGTCATTGGAATGTGCTGCCCAGGGAGGTGGTGGAGTCACCATCTCTGGAGGTGTTCAAGAGGGGATTGGATGTGGCACTTGGTGCCATGGTCTAGTCCTGAGGTCTGTGGTGACAGGTTGGACTTGATGATCTTTGAGGTCTCTTCCAACCTTGGTGATTCTGTGATTCTGTGAACTTGGAGAGTGCAAAAATGGTTGGATCCCAAAGGTCTTTTCCAACACAAGCAATTCAATGATACTGTGATTCTCAAATGCCCCCTGCTGCATGAAGGCAGTCATGGGTGCTAATCACTGCCACAGTCACTGCAAAACACTTCAGGAAAAGCAGTTTTTTTAAGAAAAAAATAACCTGCTCTGTTTCATATCTTTCCCAGTTGGGCCTGGGGTCATTAGTTCCTAACTCAGGTTGCACCCCACACGAAAAACCAGCCAGTAAGACACTCCCAGCATGCTGCTAGCTGGCTGACTCCTGTAAGAGCCTAATGGATGATCTGCAGGGTTTAAAGCAAAGCCAACAGATGGAGAGATGGAAGGTTACCAGCTGAGCTTTTTCTCCTCTTGGACAAGAGAGGTTAAAGGGGTGAGAGAAAATAATGTGATTGAGTTTGGGAAATTAAATGAGAAGATCTATGTGAGACTTGCTGAGTATCATACAATCATTGGGGTTGGAAGGGACCTCTGGAGATCATCCAGTCCAGCCTCACTGCCAGAGCAGGGTCACCCAGGGCAGGTCTCATGGGAACACATCCAGACAGGTTTTGAAAACCTCCAGAGAAGGAGACTCTGGACAGCCTGCTTCAGGGCTCTGGCACCCTCACAATCGATATGTTTTTCCTCATGTTGAGGTGGAACCTCCTGCGTTCCAGTTTGTATCCAATGCCCTTTGTCCTATCACAGGAAACCACTGAAAAGAGCCTGGCCCCCTCTTCACCCTTCAGATATTTGTAAACACTCATAAGGAGATCATAAGCTCTCCTCTCAGCCTTCTCCAGGCTAAACAGCCCCAGGGCTCTCAGCCTTTCCTACTCAGACAGATGTTGCAGTCCTTACAGCATCCTTGTAGCCTCCCTTGGACACTGTCTAGCAGATCCCTGTCCCTCTTGAACTGGGGAGCCCAGAGCTGGACACAACAGTCCTGCTGTGGTCTCATTAGGGTGGAGTAGAGGGAGAGGAGAGCCTTCCTTGACCTGCTGGTCACACTGTTCTTAATTCACGTCAGGACACCATTGTAAGGGTTCCAAAATAAGAATAAGAATAAGAATAAACCAAACCAGGTTGGAAGAGACATTCGAGATCATTGTGTCCAACCCATCAACCAATCCAACCCAGCCAAACAACTAACCCATGGCACCAAGCACCCTATCAAGTCTCCTCCTGAACACCTCCAATGACAGCGACTCCACCACCTCCCTGGGCAGCCCATTCCAATGGGCAATCACTCTCTCTGTGTAGAACTTCTTCCTAATATCCAACCTGAACCTCCCCTGGCGCAGCCTGAGACTGTGTCCTCTTGTTCTGGTGCTGGCTGCCTGGGAGAAGAGACCAACCTCTGCCTGTCTACAACCTCCCTTCAGGTAGTTGTAGAGAGTGATAAGGTCACCCCTAAGTCTCCTCTTCTCCAGGCACTCCAGTGTTCCAGGCACTGTTTCCTCATGCCTATGTCCACAGTAGGGAAAGAAAAAAACATTTTAGTGAGGAGAAATGCCTTAGTTATCTTTAATTTTCCTTTCTTCTTTCACTAAAGAAATTTAACTCAAGCTTTAACTGTGCTGGTGCCACAAAACCAATTCTCAGTGCACAGCACATGGTGGCAATGTTGCACCACTGCTGAGCGACTGCTGGGCACTTCCCCAGCTAATACTCATTGGCAGAGCCCTAAGCAGGTAGGTGCAGCAGAGTGCTGCTTCACCCAGGGAGTGTTACACTTGGGTATGGCAGCACTGAATGTGTTTTCTGTTAAAATACTGAAGAAGGTGTAGGAAAAATACTTCCCCCTCCTTTCCTTTAACACTTGTGCTATGTGCATCTGTCCCAAGCACGGATGCAGTTTAAGTCTGGCAGAAATCAGGAAGCTGGTGTTGGGAAAAAGATGGGACTAATTAGCTTCTTTCCATCAAACCAAAATACACATGCCTTAAAGGAGCAGGTAGGACGGTAGAAACCTCTACCTGCACATAGAAATCAGGACCTGTGAAGGTTTCTCCCTCTCAGAAGAAAGGTTTGCTTGCTCACATGAGCTAGCTGTGAACTCTCACTTTCATCAAGAAGCCTGAATGCCAGCTTCTCTAAATGGCTACAGTGGAATGGTAGCACTGCAGAGGAGTCACAGAGTGGCTCAGGTTGGAAGGGATCTCAGAGCTCATCTGCTCCAACCTCCCTGCCACAGACAGGGACACCTCTCAGCTAGACTCAGCTGCTCAAGGCCTCATCCAACCTGACCTTGAACACCCCCAGGCAGGAGGCAGCCACAGCCTCCCTGGGCAGCCTGTGCCGGAGTCTCACCACCCTCCTCCTGAAAAACTGTCCTGTGATGTGATATAATCTTGTCTGAAGGACAGTGAGTGACACTGTGAGTTGAGGCCTTGGTGATGTGCAGATTGATTTCCACTGAGCAGCTGCAAATGTTTCAGCAAGGGAAAGACACTGAAGGGAAACAGTGGCTACAGATAGCCAAGGCAGAGATGGAGACTGCTGGCTGGGGTCTGGAAAATTTCAAGGGTAGTGATGATTAACGGAATCATAGAATCTTGCAGTGGTTTGGGTTGGAAGGGACCTCCAAAGATCATCCAGTCCAACCCCCTCTGCACTCAGCAGGGACATCCCCAACTAGATCAGGTTGCCCAGAGCCCTCTCCAGCCTCACCTTGAAGATTTTCAGGGATGGAGCCTCAACCACCTCCCTGGGCAACCTGTTCCAGTGTTCCACCACCCTCATGGTGCAGAACTTGCTCCTCACATCCAATCTCAATCTGCTCTGCTCTACTTTGAAGCCATTGTCCCTGCTCCTGTCCCCGCAGGCCTTTGCAAACAGTCTATCTGCAGCCCCCTTCAGGTCCTGGCAGGCTGCTCTTAGGTCTGCCTGGAGCCTTCTCTTCTCCAGGCTGAACACCCCCAGCTGCCTCAGCCTGTCCTCATAGCAGAGCTGATCCAACACCTGATCATTTTTGTGGCCTCCTCTGGACCCTTTCCATCAGGTCCAGGACCCTTCCTGTGCTGAGGTCTCCAGAGCATGGACATTAGCAAAGATTTAATGATTTTTTTCCCCCCATGATCTGATAAGAGCAGGCATCTGTTCATTTAGTTAATAATAGCTGATTTGTGGCTTTGCTGTGCCAATGATTTGAAAGAGTGACAGCAAAGCTCTATTGTCTAAGGTTGTTTTCTCTAAGTGTTAGCCCTGAGGGCTCATGTATTTGCTTGAAAATGATTGGAAGTGCCCCAACTCTGGTTTCAGCAGATGTGTCACCTGGCTTTCAGGGATAAGGATGCTTCAGTCACTGGCAAACCCCAGCCTGCAAATACTCTGGCCTTTTAAATTCCTAAACCATATTTCAAAACCAGCATTTCCCTTCTAGCCTGCAGCTGCCAGCTTTGACATTTATATATCACCCCACACATACATCACAGAATGGTGCCAGATCCTTTATGATTAACTGATCTAATTGACTTCTGAGATAAAAAGAAATATATGTGAGAGAATCCACAGAATAAAACCAAGTTTCGATTTTATTCCAGAGTTGGACTGTGCAGGGGAGGAAATAGATCTTCCTGGGGGACAGCCACTTCTTCAGGAAAGCAAACAGAAGAAAAGCCACTGCATCAATACTGAGGAGAAGCAAGGGCATGCCAAATTTATCCCACACCTAGGCAGTGAATCAGATCAATACATCAGAGAGAATGCAGGGAAATACAGAGCAGACATCAACGCAGTCAGAGCAGGTAAGCAGCGCTCTCCAAATCTGCAGCCAGTCTTCTGCCCTCAGGGAGGGCTGATGCATACTTGGGTTTTGGGACTCAATTTTCAAGGCTACACCTGGAGACCTGGGTTCTGTTTTGGGACCCACACTCAGGAAGGACTTTGAGGTGCTGGAGTGTGTCCAGGGAAGGACAACCAAGCTGGGGAAGGATCTGGAGAACAGGGCTGGTGAGGAGCAGCTGAGGGAGCTGGGGGTGATTAGCCTGCATAAAAGGAGGCTGAGGGGAGACCTTGTTGCTCTCTACAGCTCTCTGAGAAGAGGTTGAAACCAGGGAGAGGTTGGCCTCTTCTCCCTACGAACAAGAGGTAGGAGGAGAGTAAATGTCCCCCCTTTGCACAAGGGGAGGTTTAGGTTGGAGAATAGAAGAAACTTCTTTAGTTGTTTAGGTGGGTTTGATTGGTTGATGGGTTGGACACGATGATCTTGAAGGTCTCTTCCAACCTGGTCTATTCTATTCTATTCTATTCTATTCTATTCTATTCTATTCTATTCTATTCTATTCTATTCTATTCTATTCTATTCTATTCTACTCCACTCCACTCCACTCTATTCTATTTTATTCTATTCTATTCTATTCTATTCTATTCTATTCTATTCTATTCTATTCTATTCTATTCTATTCTATTCTACTCTACTCTACTCCACTCTACTCTACTCTACTCTACTCTACTCTACTCTATTCTATTCTATTCTATTCTATTCTATTCTATTCTATTCTATTCTTCACTGAAAGGGTTCTGACGTGCTAGAACAGGCTGCCCAGGGAGGAGGTTGAATCCCATCTCTGGAGGTGTGAATGACATAGTTTATCAGCAGTGAGAGAATGGTTGGACTGGATGATCTGAAAGGGCTTTTCCAACCACAACAATTCTGTAATTCTATGGTGAAGCTTGCTGGTGTCATTCTATGCTACATCTAACTACACCTGCCTTGCATCTGGATGTGCTCCTGGTGATAAAAAAAAGCAGTCAACAAAAAAAAACCCCTCAAAAATATACAACAGATGTGAACATCACCAAACTTGCACCTGAAATTGCAGAGCAGGGGGTCTTGCATAACAATCTTTTACTACTTGATGTGTTGAGTGAGGTTTTATTGTTGCTAGTGGAAAAATTCCACTAGTGAAGCATTGAGCACCACTCCTAACAAATGTGCACCATTCGCTTTGAAACCACCTGAGCACCTCTGGGCTCCTCACTGCAGATTTCTGCAACAGCTGTCTTCATCCAGCAGTGTTTAGGGAAACTGCATCAGCATCCTTCAGACAGGGCTCTGAGTGCACACACCAGGAAGTCAGGCAGCAGAGTGGTCGTTTGAACATCAGGAATGTATCAGATCCCAGCAGATCAGCTGTGAGGATGAGAAAAGGCTTTTTAGTGGTGTCCTGAAGGCTGTACGTTTTTGCTTGTGTGTGCCTGGATGAAAGACTGCCAGGAGGAATCTACTTTTTCTTTTGCTTAATGGTTAAAGGGTATCAAATTAGTCAGAGTGGCTGAAAAATGCCCTTTGTTGATTTATTTCTTTTTCCCATTAGGACAGGGTGTGGAAGGTTCACACGGCCCTTTGTTACATTCCCCCTCTCCCTTGTCCATCTAAGTGAGGAGTGATAGAACGGCTTTGGTGGGCATTGCCTCCCAGCCAGGGCCAAACCAGCACACCAGTGAGAAGAAACCGTGAGATCCCACAGCTCTGGAGGGATGATCAATGACAGTGAGGGGAGCTTGTGTCCAGGGAGTAGTGTTGCTGTGTCTCCTGCCTGAGGGACGTGCTTGGGCTGGTTGGTGGTATGAACAGTGTGTTCCCTGTAGAGAAACCTTTATTAGAACCTTTATTAGAATAAACCAAACCAGGTTGGAAGAGACCTTCAAGATCATCCTGTCCAACCCATCAACCAACCCAACCCACCCAAACAGCTAACCCATGGCAAACAGCTAACCCATGGCAAGTGGGGTTGTTTACTGGTACCTGTACTATAAGGCAGACTTCTAGTTCAGTGTCTGCCCTTAGAGTTATGCCAGGGAAAAGAAGCCTGTGGTTCATGCCCAGATGCCAGTGAGTGTATTGGGAAGATGGTACCTCAGTATCATAGTATCAGTCAGGGTTGGAAGGGACCACAAGGATCATCTAGTTCCAACCCCCCTGCCATGGGCAGGGACACCCCACACTACATCAGCCTGGCCACAGCCTCAGCCAGCCTGGGCTTAAACACCTCCAGGGACGGGGCCTCAACCATCTCCCTGGACAACCCATTCCAGGGCTTCACCACTCTCATGGGGAAGAACTTCCTCCTCACCTCCAGCCTCAATCTCCCCACCTCCAGATTGATTCCGTTCCCCCTAGTCCTATCACTCCCTGAGATCCTGAGCAGTCCCTCCCCAGCCTTCCTGTAGCCCCCTTCAGATACTGGAAGGCCACAATGAGGTCACCTGGGAGCCTTCTCTTCTCCAGACTGAACAGCCCCAACTCCTTCAGTCTGTCCTCACAGGAGAGGTGCTCCAGCCCTCTGCTCATCCTCCTGGCCCTTCTCTGGACACCTTCCAGCACCTCCAGATCCCTCTTGCAATAGGGGCTCCAGAACTGGAGGCAGGACTCCAGGTGGGGTCTCAGCAGAGCTGAGCAGAGGGGGAGAATCACCTCCCTTGCCCTGCTGGCCACACTTCTCCTGCTGCAGCCCAGGATCTGATTGGCTTTGCGGGCTGCAAGTGCACACTGAGAGCTCCTGTTGAGCTTCTCCTCCACCAGCACCCCCAAGTCTCTCTCCTCAGGGCTGCTTTCCAGCCAGTCCCTGCCCAGCCTGGATTTGGGCCTGGCATTGCCTCCACCCAGAGGCAGGACCCTGCACTTGGTCTTGTTGAACCTCCTGAGGTTGGCTTGTGCCCACCTCTCCAGCCTGTCCAGGTCCCTCTGGATGGCTTCCCTTCCCTCCAGCCTGTCTGCTGCACCACACAGCTTGGTGTCATCAGCAAACTTGCTGAGGCTGCACTCGATGCCACTGTCCATGGCACCCACAAAGATGCTGAACAAGCCTGGTCCCAGGACTGATCCCTGAGGGACTCCACTTGTCCCTGGCCTCCACTGGGACATGGACCCATGGACAGCCACTCTCTGAGTGCAACCACCAAGCCAGTTCTGTATCCATCTGGTGGTCATCCATCAAACCCATGTGTCACCAGCCTGGAGACCAGGATGTGGTGGGGACAGTGTCGAAGGCTTTGCTCAGGGCTGGGGAAGCAACATCAGTTGCTTGCCCCTCAGCTATTAATGTTGTCATCTGTTCATAGAAGGCCACCAGGTTGGTCAGGCAGGATTTGCCCTTGGTGAAGCCATGCTGACTGTTCCCAATCACCTCTTCACTATTCTTCTGAGTCAGCAGTGCCTTCCAGGAGGATCTGCTCCATGATCTTTCCGGGCACAGAGGTGAGACTGACTGGCCTGGAATTCCCTGGTTCCTCCTTCTTACCCTGTTTGAAAATGGGGGTAATGTTTCCCCTTTTCCAGTCTATGGGGACTTCCCCAGACTGCCATGACTTTTGGAATATAATAGAGAGGGGTTTAGCAACCTCCTCTGCCTGTTCTCTCAGTAGTGTGTAGTGCTGGCAACACTCAGTTCAGCCATCGACAGCCAGTCATTGCTCCTGGTAGAGTGGCTTTCAGAATTCCTAATTCTTAATTCCAGAAGCCTGTAATACTTTCACCATCTCTCAGTGACTGGAATGGCCATCTCTGCCCCTAATTGAAGTATATAAGGAACTGAGCAAGCCTATCTAGCCTTGCTCAGTGCAGACACTAAGAGCTTCTTGCTTTACTCCCTATGGCGGCAGCTGCGCGCAGGGAGTGACGGATGCAGTGAGAGCCCTCAGCAAGTTAGGTTTTTCACTACAGGACTGAACTTTAGCAAAGGGAAATGAGGAATAATACTGCAAGACCTAAAGAAACCTGTTGCTCTTGTGTTAATAAAAGAGAATTGAACAAAGGAAGGAGTAAGACAGAAAAGATTAAATGACTCCTTATCTCATAGTGCAGTGACATTTTCTTACCCTTAGTATTTGAGGCCAGCTCTAGGAGTGCTGTTAGTAAACTTGTATAAAATTCAAACTACTTGCTGAACTTTAAAATATTTTCCCTAATGCCCATTAGGTTGAAGAGAAATCTTCATTATTTCTCTATTTGTGAATGCTTCCTTCTGTCAAGGGTATTTTGTAGCTGGTAGCTGATGCCTTGCTTCGCCTTTATTTAGAGGGGTTAGGAATACAGAGTGCTGTGTACTATGCAGTAAGTAATAACTGAGGACAAGGTGTGCAGTATGCTAAATGTCACATCCTTAGCAGAGATTAATGCCTGAGCCAAGTGCAAATACATTAGCTTAACCAACTACCTGGAAAGTGAGCTTAATGAAAGCGGGAAATGAATGCAGCATGGGAAGAGAAAGGCGCTGTAATGACAGAAAGCTCTGTGGAGCATATGGACTTGATACAGAGCCCCCTGTGGATTAATTGCTCATCCCTTAGCTCAAGTACACAGGTTCTTGTCTCTGGTGGGGACAGACATATAATTCAGAGTGGGCCACTTATGCCTGATGATCCTAACCTGAGCTCTCAAGGCTGAGCTTATGTGGTAGTTTTAGGCTGTGCCTAGAAAATTTTCCACAGATCTTGAACAGAAAGTAGCAGAATGTAAATAAATTACCGTTGGATGTGAAAGGGAAAATAATGATAAGTTCTAAATAAACCCATTGGACAGATACCTACCATAAAAGTTAGTTTTGTATAACTTTCTCTTTACATCTTCCTGGCTCTGGCAGATCCTAACTTCTGGCTTCTGCTGGCTTTGCTGACCTTGAATGCCTTCTTCTTGTGGCTAAGTAACTAGCAGCAACTCTCTGCTCCTTCTCTTGTCCCGTGTACAGGCGCATAGGGAAGGGAGCAGGGAAGGGGAAGCTATAAGTAGCCCCCTGGTTTGTCCAAGGGGGTTCTTGTGCTATTAATAAATGGTACATATATGTAAATATTATATTATTATGTGCATATTGTACATATCTTCTTCACTGAGAGAGTCGTTCACCATCGGGATGTGCTGCCCAGGGAGGTGGTGGAGTCACCATCCCTGGAGGTGTTCAAGAGGGGATTGGATGTGGCACTTGGTGCCATGGTCTAGTCATGAGGTCTGTGGTGACAGGTTGGACTTGGTGATCTTTGAGGTCTCTTCCAACCTTAGTGATACTGTGATACTATTAATTGCATTCCATATTTAGATGGCAGTTTTGCTTGCAAATACAGCTTCATTCACTTCCACTGAGCTGGTCTGGCAATTTTGTGCTGGGGGGTGGGGGGGCAGAGTTTGAACCCACCAGAGTTTAGCCAATCTCAGTCTGTTCCAGGATGTCACAGACCCAAGTGCAACATTTCAAGGTGTGTTCCTACAAGGGTTTGAAACAAATGGCCATGTCTCTTTCTGCTAAGGCATCTTTCTGCAATGCAGATTAGTGCAAAAGGTAAAGGAACTCAGTGCCTTTGAGCCTGTGCATTTCTGATGAATGGCTGCATGCTGGGATCTTTGGGAAAGATCTGCTCATACCCTCAGGCACACACATAAAACCATGACTGCAAGGTTTGGGAGTATGTATCTTATGGTCTGCCCTGAAGTCAGGTTCGAAAGACTCTTGGTTCCTTGGTTACGATCTGAACCTGGCATATTTCCATGGAATCAGAATCACAGGTTTGTTTCAGTTGGAAAAGCCCTTTAAGACCATGGAGTCCAACGATTCTCTGACTCTGCCAAGGTGGGGGCGAGAGCATGGCCCTCAGCACCACATCTCTGGAACACTGGAAGTTGATAGCCCAGCTCAAGAGGCCCCTGTGTCCTACACCTGTCAGGTGGAAGACAGTAGCATAAGTGGAAGGGGTGAAGGGTTCATGACTGTGGCAGGGCATGAGTGCACATAGCAACCCCTTCTATAAGGAAGAGGAGAAGAGTGCTGGTTGTGGGAGACTTGCTGCTGGCAGGAACAGAGGGCACAATATGCAGGCTTGGCCCTCAACAGAGGGAAGTCTGCAGTCTCCCTGGAGGGATCAGGGATATCATTAAAGAACTCCCCAACATGGTGCAGTCACACAACTATTACCCATTGCTGATTTCTAGATGGGGGGGAGGAAGCTACATCCCATAGTCTAAGGGGGATGAAGAGAGGCTTCAAGGCCTTGGGATGGTTGGTGAAAGAGTCTGGGGCTCAAGTGATTTTCTCTTCTCTACTTTCAGTACCCAGTCATGATATGGAAGGGAGTAGAAGAATACAATCTGTGAATACCTGGCTCCAAGACCAGTGCTACTGGCAGGGCTTTGGGTTCTTTGCTAATGCCTAGTTGTGCAGGACACTAGGATGGATGGTAGCATGTGGGAGAGGCTGATCTTGCAGGGGAAAAGTATCCTAGGACAGGAACTAGCAGGGCTCATTCACAGAGCTTTGAACTAGAGATGAAGGGGGATGGGGTTGTTGCTGGGCTTGCACCAGTGGGGCAGCATCCTGGTCAGTGCGGCCAAGGCCCAGTGCTGAATGGGACAGTGCCTTGGTGAGAGAGGACACAGGGAAGGCAGAGTTGCTGAATGCTTTCTTTGTCTCCATCTATACTGCTGGAGGCTGTCCTCTGGAGCCCGAGAGCCCCTGTAGCAGGGAAGAATAAACTGGAGCTTGATTAGAAGCACTCAGCTGCCGAGGGCTGCCTGGGAATAATTGGTGCTTGTGCCTGGGCAGGCCTGCTGTCTGACCAGAAGCTCCCAGGTGCACGATGAGAGCAAGGGACAACACGTATCTGTGGGTTCCTCTGTGTGTAAAGCTAAGCAGGGATGGGACTGTACTGATGTGCTGGGTTGAGGCAGCCCCCTTCCCCACCACTGGCAACAATAAACACTCAAGACAAACGGATTGCAAAAGTGATGGAAAGTTTAAATAGAAAGCAGTGAACGTTTACAGAGAACCAAAAGCGCAGTGACAAAGAAAAATCCCCAAACAGACCCAGAGAGATCCCATCCCCACCTGAGGGTACACCCGAGACCCCCAGGGCTCCTTCTTCCCCCTCCCACTCCTAGGCTAGTCTCAGCTGGCCAGATCTGAGACTGCCCATCCCCCCATGGCCTTGGGCCTAGCCAGGTCCAAAGCCAGGAGA
The DNA here is from genome assembly GCF_026170545.1 of Melanerpes formicivorus. Lineage (NCBI taxonomy): Eukaryota > Metazoa > Chordata > Aves > Piciformes > Picidae > Melanerpes > Melanerpes formicivorus. The sequence goes on from NW_027142404.1 coordinate 1,813,854, forward strand.
CATCTCCCCAGTTACTGGCTGACAGAGGAGGAAGAAAAGAGAGCATGCTAGACTCTGCACTGGATCTTACAGTGGTGCAAAGAATTGTGGTAGGAAATACTACATAATTTCCTGTGTCCACCCCTCTGGGCTGGACTTCTGGACACAGGAAGTAAACATTGCAGGGGGACACCCAGCTCAAACTGCAACATACTGAACGTGTTGACATCCTGAGCTAGCTGCAGAAGAGCTTCAAGCTCTCGTTTGCCTGCTAGTGGACCTCAGGGGGGTGAAGATGAGGAAGGCTGTTGTTGGGCAGGGGGCGTGCGATGCGGGAGCAGTAGGGTGAGGAGTTACACAACACGACTGTGAAATATGGAAGAGGCTTTGGCCTCACACCCCAGCCTCCTGTGGTGTCCTGGCCTGACGTCATGGAATGTGGGACCCCTAAACAACCTGAGAATCGCTGCTGGCAGCAGCTTCTCTGACCCAGCCAGGCAAGGTGTGGTCTCGGGGTCTCGGCCTGGCCAGATGGCAGATGGTCAGCTCCGGTGCTGCACCAGCACCCTGGGGTAGGTTGCTTGTGCTTTGCCTGGGACCAGCCCTGTTGCTAGGCTGTGGGTAACCCACAGGCTGTGCCTTGCTCTCGGGTTTGGTGCCTTACAGCGCTCCGGCGCAACCTCCTCTGTCTTTGTAACAGTAAATCATAGCTGTTGTCACTGTGCTACCTGCCATTCATTAACTCCCTATCGAACACCCCCAGGGCCCCAGTGAAAGACAGCACAAAGGAGAAACTTCCCTTGGTTGATGAGGACTGGGTTAGAGAACAGTTAAGTCATCTGGACAGCCATAAATACATGGGTCCTGATAGGATGCACCCAAGGGTGCTGAGGGAGCTGGCAGAGGTCATTGCCAGAACACTCTCCATCATCTTTGGTAAGTCACAGCAGAGAGGAGAGGTGCATGGGGACTGCAGGAGGCCAAATATCACTCCAGGTTTCAAAAAGGGTAAGAAAGAGCACCTGGGTAACTATAGACCAGTCAGCCTCACCTTCATCCCTGGAAAGGTGGTGGAGCAACTCAACACTGTCCTTAGGCACATCAAGGAAAGAGGGCATTAGGAGCAGTCAACATGGTTTCGCCAAGGGGAAGTCTGACCAACCTGATAACATTTGCTGAGGACAGAGCCAGGTTGATGGATGATGGTAGAGCAGTGGCTGTGGTTTCTCTTGATTTCAGTAAAGCATTTGACACTGTCTGCCACAGCATCCTTGCAGCCAAACTGAGGCAGTGTGGTCTGGAGGATCAGGGAGTGAGGTGGATGGGCACTGGTTGAAGGGAAGGAGTCAGAGTTGTGGTCAATGGGACAGAGTCTAGTTGGAGGCCTGTATCCAGTGGGGTCCCTTCAGGGGTCAGTCCTGGGACCAGAGCTGTGCAATGTATTCATCAATGACCTGGATGAGGGCACAGAGGGCACTGCCAGCAAGTTTGCTGATGGCACCAAGCTGGGTGGAGTGGCTGACACAGGAGGGTTGTGCTGCACTACAGCTAGACCTGGACAGGCTGAGAACTGGGCAGGGAGAAATGGAATGAAATTCAACAAGGGCAAGGGGAGAGTCTTGCACCTGGGAAAGAACAACCCCAGGGAGCAGGAGAGGTTGGGGACTGAGCTGCTGGAGAGCAGTGAAGGAGGAAAAGACCCGGGAGTGCTGGTGGATGGGAGGTTGAGCATGAGCCAGCAATGTGCTCTGGTGGCCAAGAAGGCCAATGCCATTCTGGGGTGGGTTAGAAGGGCTGTGGAGAGGTTTGCCTCCCTCTCTGCTCTGCCCTGGTGAGGCTACATCTGGAATCTTGTGTCCAGTTTTGGACCCCTCAGTTCAGGAAGAACCTCAGGGAACTGCTTGAGAGAGTCCAGCACAGAGCCACACAGATGCTGCAGGCAGTGGAAGATCTTCCTTAGGAGAAGAGCCTGAGGGAGCTGAGGGCTCTGGAGCTTGCAGAGGAGGAGCCTGAGGGTGACCTCCTTGCAGTTGCTAAAGATGTGCAGGGTGAGTGCCCTGAGGCTGGAGCCAGGGTCTGCTGGGGGATGCCCAATGCCAGCACAAGGGGCAGTGGTGGAAGCTGAGGCAGAGGAAGTGCCATGGAAAGAGGAGGAAGAATTTTTTCCCTGTGAGGGTCACAGAAGAGTGGACCAGGCTACCCAGGGGGATTGTGGAGTCTTCGTCTCTGGAGCTATTCAACACCTGCCTGGATGAGTTCCTGTCTGGCCTGGTATAGGAGATCCTGCTCTAGCAGGGGGTTGGACTGGATGATCTGTCAAGGTCCCTTCCAGCCCCTACCATTCTGTGATTCTGTGATTCTGTGATCTTTGCCTCTTCAAAACACCTCCAGGGATGGGGATTCAGCCACCTCCTTGAGGAGCCTGTTGCTCCACCTTTTCAGTGAAGAAGTTTCTTCTAATGTTCAACCTGAACCTCTCCTGGATTACACCAGATTTTCACTGTAAAGCTCTTGACCTTCAAGTTAGGCATTTTCCCTGAAGCCTCCTGTGTTTACACCACTTGCCTAGCTATTTACAATGATTGGAACAGGCTAATTTCAGCCTTTACAGCCACCACTAAGCTTGGGCTTAATGAAGGCCATCAGAATCTCAAAAAACCACCATCCAAACACAGCATCCTATTCCCTTCTCCTATAGACCCTTTTCCATCCATAACTTCTGGCCTCACCTGCCACATCTTCACAGTATCACAGTATCACAATATCACCAAAGTTGGAAGAGACCTTGTGGTGGGTTAACGCCCTTTTCTGAAAACAGAAGAACAAAGCAGGGTGGAGGGCTTGCAGGTACTGTACCCTCCCTGCAGGGCATTTCCCCTGGGAAAGCTGAGTCTGTTCCACTCCCCCCTCCCTGCCCAGCTAGGGTATAAAAAGCAGGACATCATAGCTGTTGGATTCTCCTTTTGGCTCCTGCCTCTGCTGGATGAGAGCTACTGCAGCTGCCCTCCTGCTCCTCAGCCACATGGACGGACCTGATCCTTTTCCCTGCTGCCTCCGCGCCTCCTCAGAGAAAGACTGGTTTTGTATTGTTCTTTTCTGTCCCCCTCCCATCCATTCTTGTTCCTTGCCCTTGTGAACTTTTCCTGTCATTGTCATATATTTTAAACTAGATTTGAAGGGGGAAGGGGTTAATAGTCTCCTGCTGGCTGGTGACAAACAGAGGGGCAGCTCACCAGCAGTAGAGAGAAGGAGAGCTGGTAAGGGCTCTCAACTTGCTACCCTGAGGCAAGCCACGAATGATCCACCAGGACATTCTGTGGAAACCGAGGGGATTTGGCACAAGAGGAGGACAGGGCCAGCCCAGCTGAAGTGCTTCTGTGCGAATGCGCGCAGCTCGGGCAATAAACAGGATGAGTTAAGGGCCACTGTGCTGCTGGGATGCCACGACATAGTGGCTGTTACTGAAACTTGGTGGGATGAATCCCATGACTGGGATGTAGGCATAGATGGGTATAAACTCTTTAGGAAGGATAGGCAGGGAAGGAGAGGAGGAGGTGTTGCCCTCTATGTCAATAGCCAGTTGGAATCAGTGGAGCTCCAACTGGGGAGGGATGATAAGCTAGTTGAGAGTGTATGGGTCAAAATTAAAGGCAGGACAGGGGAAGAAGATATTACTGTGGGGGTCTCCTACAGGCCACCTGACCAGCAGATCCAAGCAGATGAGGCCCTCCATAGGCAAATAGAAGCAGCTTCCAGGTCACAAGCCCTGGTCCTCATGGGTGATTTCAACCACCCGGATATCTGCTGGAGGGACAACACAGCAAGGCACCAGCAATCCAGGATGTTCCTGGGCTGCATAGAAGACAACTTCCTCCTCCAAATGGTGAAGGAACCAACAAGAAATGGTGCTATGCTGGACCTTGTTCTCACCAACAGGGAAGGGCTGGTAAGCAATGTGAGGCTCAGAGACAGCCTTGGCTGCAGTGACCATGAAGCAGTTGAATTTAACATCCTCAGGGCAATCAGGAGGAAGTATTCCAAGCTCACGACCCTAGACTTTAGGCATGCAGATTTTGATCGCTTCAGGGATCTGCTAGCCAAAGCGTCGTGGGACAAAGCCCTGGAGGGAAGAGGGACCCAGGACAGCTGGTCAGTATTCAAGGACCACCTCCTCTGTGTCCAGGAGCTCTGTGTACCAACAAAGAGAAAAGCAGGTAAGAATGCTAGGAGGCCTGCCTGGATGGGCAAGGAGCTACTGGACACACTATTACTTAAAAGGAAACTCTACAGGAAGTGGAGGGAAGGACAGGTAGAACAGGGGGAATACAAGGAAGCTGCCCGAGCAGCAAGAGTCCTGGTCAGGAAAGCCAAAGCAGAGTTTGAGTTGAATCTAGCCAGGGAGATTAAAGGGAATACTAAGAACTTTTACAGGTATATTAATGGGAAGAAGAAGACTAGGGAAGGTGTGGGCCCCCTCAGAAAGGAAACTGGTGACATGGTCACATGTGATGAGGAAAAGGCTGAGGTACTTAATAACTTCTTTACCTCAGTCTTCACTGCAAGGGCCTCTAGCCACACTCCTGATGTTATGGAAGTCAAAGCCAGGGATGGGGAGGAAGAACTGCCCATTGTAAGTGCAGATCAGGTTCGTGATCATCTGAAGAACCTGAAAGTGTTCAAGTCCATGGGACCCGACGGGTTACACCCACGGGTGCTGAGAGAACTGGCAGAGGAGGTTGCTAAACCCCTCTCTATTATATTTCAAAAGTCCTGGCAGTCTGGGGCAGTCCCCACAGACTGGAAAAGGGGAAACATTGCCCCCATCTTCAAAAAGGGCAAGAAGGAGGAACCAGGGAACTACAGGCCAGTCAGTCTCACCTCTGTGCCCGGAAAGATCATGGAACAGATTCTCCTGGAGTCACTACTCGCTCAAAAGAATAGTGAAGAGGTGATTGGGAACAGTCAGCATGGCTTTGCCAAGGGCAAATCCTGCCTGACCAACCTGGTGGCCTTCTATGAGCAGGTGACAAAATTAATAGATGAGGGGCGAGCAACTGATGTCATTTACCTGGACCTGAGCAAAGCCTTCGACACTGTCCCACACCACATCCTGGTCTCCAAACTGGTGACACATGGGTTTGATGGGTGGACCACTGGATGGATAAGGAACTGGCTTGATGGCCACACCCAAAGAGTGGCTGTCAATGGCTCCATGTCCCAGGGGAGGCCAGTGACAAGTGGAGTCCCTCAGGGATCAGTCCTGGGACCTGTCTTATTCAACATCTTTGTGGGGGACATGGACAGTGGCATTGAGTGCACCCTCAGCAAGTCTGCTGATGACACCAAGCTGTGTGGTGCAGCAGACACGCTGGAGGGAAGGGAGGCCATCCAGAGGGACCTTGACAGGCTGGAGAGGTGGGCACAAGCCAACCTCATGAAGTTCAATAAGAGCAAGGGCAGGGTCCTGCATCTGGGTCGAGGCAATGCCAGGCACAAATCCAGGCTGGGCAGTGACTGGCTGGATGGTAGCCCTGAGGAGAGAGACTTGGGGGTGCTGGTGGACAAAAAGCTCAACATGAGCTCTCAGTGTGCACTTGCAGCCCACAAAGCCAATCAGATCCTGGGCTGCATCAGGAGAAGTGTGGCCAGCAGGTCGAGGGAGGTGATCCTCCCCCTCTACTCAGCCCTGGTGAGACCCCACCTGGAGTACTGTGTCCAGTTCTGGAGCCCCTATTCCAAGAGGGATGTGGAGGTGCTGGAAGGTGTCCAGAGAAGGGCCACGAGGATGATCAGAGGGCTGGAGCACCTCTCCTATGAGGACAGACTGAAGGAGTTGGGGCTGTTCAGTCTGCAGAAGAGAAGGCTCCGAGGAGACCTAATTGTCGCCTTCCAGTATATGAAGGGGGCTACAGGAAGGCTGGGGAAGGACTTCTCAGGATATCAGGTAGTGATAGGACTAGGGGGAATGGAATGAAGCTGGAGGTGGGGAGATTCAGGCTGGATGTGAGGAGGAGGTTCTTCACCATGAGAGTGGTGAAACCCTGGAATGGGTTGTCCAGGGAGGTGGTCGAGGCCCCGTCCCTGGGGGTGTTTAAGAGCAGGCTGGATGAGGCTCTGTCCAGCCTGATGTAGTGTGGGGTGTCCCTGCCCATGGCAGGGGGGTTGGAACTAGATGATCCTTGTGGTCCCTTCCAACCCTGAATGAAACTATGAAACTATGAAACTATATATATATATATAGTTTAAAGAAAAAATTCTTCGCCTCTCTACTTCCAAGCTGACTCCAGATTGTTGTTTAGTGGATTTGCTCCTTACCCTTTTTTTTTTTTTTTTCCCTATCTGTTTGGAGGGAGGAGAGGGGGGAGTGGGGAAGAGATTCTCAGCCTTTCCCCCACCTGGGCTTTTAACTCCCAGTTAAGGCTCAAACCACTACAGACCTCAAAGATCATCAAGTCCAACCTGTCACCACAGACCTCATGACTAGACCATGGCACCAAGTGCCACATCCAATCCCCTCTTGAATGCCTCCAGGGATGGGGACTCCACCACCTCCCTGGGCAGCACATTCCAATGATGAATGACTCTCATCTTGTTAGGCTCCAGAAGAAGTCAAGTCTGTACTTCAGTAACTTTTCCCTGTGGCAGGCCCATGGCACCCAGACTTTCATGGGAAAGCAGCAGGCATGTGAAAGAAAGTGAGCTTGAAGAAACAAGTTTGGAGAGAAGCATTCATTCTGGTGGATGCCCTTCTTCTGTCCTAGAAGCTGTAGCGGCTCCTCCCCGTGAACCCCTCGGGCTCTGCCAGTGTGGTTTCTGAAGCTCATTACAAGATGCCACAGGTGATAAAGATGACTAGCACTGTATTTACTCCTTCATTGTGGGCTACAGTGTGAAATTTAAGAGACCCTCAATATATAGAAAGCCCAAGCAGATGATTGAATGGGCCTTTCTAGCACCATGAATCTCTGTCTATAGATATATAACCATTAGGATCCTGTTTCCTGTAGCCTGCACCATTAAATTTATGGGACTTGGCAGTCTGCAGAGGTAGCTGCCATTCTGTGAGGCAGAACAGATGCTGCCTGCTACACTGCAACGCACAACACCTTGTTCTGAAAGTCTTTTGTGGTTCATAATGATCAAAAATAAATCAAAGCTCTTGAAAGCGCCGCCCTAACTTAAGGGGCAAGGACAAATGCAGCGTGGTGCTGTGTGACTGGCTCCTCTCCACTTGGAGCTTGGAACAGGAATCATGAACCTGTCACCAGAGGAAGTCCATCAGAAACCCAAGTTTCCTCCCACGGCATTTTATTTTTGCTTACAGTTCTATTTCCACAGCTGCTGTTTAGAGTGAAATTTTACACTTAGCCACTCAACAAGTCCAAGTGCCAGGGGCTGCACTTTGGCCACAGCAACCCCATGCAGAGCTACAGGCTGGGGTCAGAGTGGCTGGAGACAAACAGAGAGGGACCTGGGGGTGCTGATTGACAGCTGCCTAAACATGAGCCAGCAGTGTGCCCAGGTGGCCAAGAAGGCCAATGGCATCCTGGCCTGCATTAGGAACAGTGTGGCCAGCAGGAGCAGGGAAGTCATTGTGCCCCTGGACTCTGCATTGGTTAGGCCACAGCTTGAGTCCTGTGTCCAGTTCTGGGCCCCTCAGTTTAGGAAGGACATTGAGAGACTTGAAGGTGTCCAGAGAAGGGCAACAAGGCTGGGGAGAGGCCTTGGACACAGCCCTGTGAGGAGTGGTTGAGGGAGCTGGGGTTGTTTAGCCTGGAGAAGAGGAGACTCAGGGGAGACCTCATTGCTGTCTACAACTACCTACCTACTACTAGCCAGGAGGAAGGTGGTCTCTTCTCTCTAGCAGCCAGAACCTGAACAAGAGAACACAGTCTCAAGCTGCACCAGGGGAAGTTTAGGCTGGAGGTGAGGAGGAAGTTCTTCACTGAGAGAGTCGTTCACCATTGGAATGTGCTGCCCAGGGAGGTGGTGGAGTCCCCATCCCTGGAGGTGTTCCAGAGGGGATTGGATGTGGCACTTGGTGCCATGGTCTAGTCCTGAGGTCTGTGGTGACAGGTTGGACTCGATGATCTTTGAGGTCTTTTCCAACCTTGGTGATACGGTGATTCACATCTGGTCTCTCTCTGGAAACAGTGCTCTCCAGAGTCCCTTACAGAACAGACTGTCGCTGCGGCTTAGATGAGATGAAGACAGTGTTAACTTGGAGGTGCAAAAGTGAAAGTGTTAACTCTCACTAATCACTCCTGCAGCGACAATCCACGTGGCAGCATTACAGTTGTGGATAGCTCATCAGAAAAGCCACAGAGACACTGAGGAGCAGATTCCCAGCTTCTCCCAGGCAGCCAGCACCAGAACAAGAGGACACAGTCTCAGGCTGCACCAGGGGAGGTTTAGGCTGGAGGTTAGGAGGAAGTTCTACACAGAAAGAGTGATTGCCCATTGGAATGGGCTGCCTGGGGAGGTGGTGGAGTCACCATCACTGGAGGTGTTTAGGAGGAGACTTGATAGGGTGTTTGGTGCCATGGTTTAGTTGATTAGGTGGTGTTGGATGATAGGTTGGACGTGATGATCTTGAAGGTGTCTTCCAACCTGGTCTATTCTATTCTATGCTATGCTATGCTGTGCTATGCTGTGCTGTGCTGTGCTGTGCTATGCTATGCTGTGCTGTGCTATGACATGCTATGCTATTCTATTCTATTTAGACTATACCAACTGGTTTCCTGCATCACTAACAGAGGAGTAGGTGTTGCACCTGGGCTAGAAGTGGTGCATGACAGACTGGAAATGCTGTCTTCTCAGCAAGACCTAGGCTGGAAACCATTCCCTCTGGCCGCCGTGCTTCAGGCACAGGCCGGGATGCCCTCGGCCTTCTTGGCCGCCCGGGCGCTCTGCTGACTCACGGCCAGTCCACTATCAAGCAATAAACCACACATCCTCAGGCCTGTAGCTTGCCATGGGCTCGTGGTGACCCAGGTGCAGGCTTTTCCTTAACACCTTCTCCATCACCCTCTGCTGTGGATTCTGCCTGTGTTGATTGGATCCAATCATCACTGCCAAGCCACAGTCAAGCCACGAGAGGGAAGCTGTACTGACAATAGTGCTGAGCATTGTTTGCTTCAGGCAATCTGAAGAGATTTGTTGGTTCATTTCTTTTCCCCACGGGAACCTCCTGGTACCCATACTGCCTGGTAGCTCTCAGAAGAAAAGCATTTCAAAAATCCCTGCTTTTTAACTCTAATTACAGCCTGGTTTTACCTCATTATTTCCTTTCTTAGCCTTCTCCTTGGAATCACTCTGAGACTGGCTTTAAACTTGTTTCAGTTACTATTTTCTGGAGAACAGGGCTTGTGAGGTGTGCCTGAGGGAACTGGGATTGTTTAGCCTGGAGAAAAGGAGGCTAAGGGGAGACCTCCTGGCTCTCTCCAGCTCCCTGAAAGGAGGTTGGAGTGAGGTGGGGGCTGGTCTCCCTAGTAACAAGCGTCAGGATGGGAGGAAATGGCCTCAAATGGCACCAGGGCAGCTGGCTTTTCCAACCACAGCAATTCTGTGATTCTATGATTCTGTTGTTTGTATTTAGGACATTGAAGGCTGTTCAAGGGATATGCTCCTGGCTTGCAGTAGGAAAAATATAGAGAGTGAATGAAGGGATGCATATTTCATGGATGCAGATCCACAGGAGGTGTTTCAATCACAGAATCACAGAATTGTCAGGGTTAGAAGACACCTCAGGGATCATCCAGCTCCAACCCCATTGCCATGGGCAGGGACACCTCACACTAAAGCAGGTTGCTCACATTCAGCCTGGCCTTAAAAACTCCCAGAGATGAAGCTTCCAGCACCTCCCTGGGCAACCTGTGCCAGTCTCTTACCACCCTCATGGTGAAGAATTTCTTCCTAATGTCTAATCTAAATCTCTCCTCTTCCAGCTAGGATCCATGCTGGATGCTCATTGGTATTCTGTTCTTTGTTCCATTTTGTCAAGCAAACTTGGCACACTGAATCCTGTCCCTTCAAGCTCTACTGCTTTTTCTTGAGGTTTGCCTCCAGGACTCTTCCCAAAGGGGACTTGCTGCCCAGCCAGAGAAGCCTGCCTGCCAGTGCAGCACTAGGGCATGCTCCAGGTCAGGACTTGCTGCCTGGATCAGGAGCCCTGTGCCTGGGCTCTCTAGCAGTGTGGTCACAGCCGCAGACATGTGGTGATGGGAAGTGAAGCACTGAGCTGTGCATCCCAGAGGTCCCTTCCAACTTCTAACATCCTGTGATCCACGAACCATAGCTGCTTGGAAACTGCTCACAAGTGGCTGTGGTCCTGTCTTGAGGAGCAGCAGTTGTAGTCCAGCTGGGGCCAGGCTGTCTTGTGAAGAGCACCATGAACTGACCATCTGGCTCTCGGCAGGGCAGAAGGATGGCATGGTTTAACGCCCACCCAGCTGGCAACAAAGCAACCCTGCAACTGCTCACTGCTTCCCAGCCACCTATGGTGGGATGGGGAGGAAGAAATACAACCAGAGGACCAAGGGTCAAGACAAAGGACAGAGAGGCTAGTTTCTTTTATCTTCTGCTCAGTAAATGTCCTGTGGTTTGGGTCACAGCAACTCACAGAATCACACAGAATCACCAAGGTTGGAAGAGACCTCAAAGATCATCAAGTCCAACCTGTCACCACAGACCTCATGACTAAACCATGGCACTGAGTGCCATGTCCATTCCCCTCTTGAACACCTCCAGGGATGGGGACTCCACTGCCTCCCTGGGCAGCACATTCCAATGATGAATGACTCTCTCAGTGAAGAACTTTCTCCTGACCTCCAGCCTAAACTTCCCCTGGTGCAGCTTGAGACTGTGTCCTCTTGTTCTGGTGCTGGTTACATGAGAGAAGAGACCAACTCCCTCCTGGCTACAACCACACTTCAGGTGGAACCCATGGGGAGCTACAGACCTGGGGATGTGTAGTTGGAAAGCTCTGACCCAGAGAGGGACTTGGGGGTGCTGGTTGGCAATTGGGGAGGCCACACCTTGAGGGCTGTGTTCAGCTCTGGACCCTCACTCCAGGAAGGACACTGCCTGGAGAAGGGCAATGAGACTGGAGAAGGGCCTGGAGCCCCTGGGCTAGAGGAGGGGCTGAGGGAACTGGGGGTGTTCAGGCTGGAGAAGAGGAGGCTGAGGGAGACCTCCTTGCTCTCTACAGCTCCCTGAAGGGAGGCTGGAGTGAGGAGGGGACAGCCTCTGCTCCTTGGTGGCAAGGGACAGGAGCAGAGGCAATGGTCCCAAGCTGCAGCAGGGGAGGCTGAGGCTGGATGCTAGGAAATATTTGTTGCCAGAGAGGGCTCTCAGGCATTGGAATAGTCTGCCCAGGGCAGTGCTGGAGTCCCCATCCCTGGGGGTGTTCCAGCAGCTGTGGAGCTGGAGCTTAGGGACATGGTTTGGTGTTGAGCCTGCAGTGCTGGGTGGAGGGTTGGACTGGGTGGGCTTGGAGGTCTCTTTCAACCAGATACATTTTGTGATTCTGGCATTCCATGGTTTTTCCTAATGTAACTGGCTGATAAATGATCCAGCTTTATGAATTCCCTTCCTTTTCTTGATGTGCCACCTTTTGGTCTTATGTTTAATTATGTCATTATAAAGTGATTCAGCACCCACCAAGGCACCGTGGACACTAGGCCTATGTGGTGTTTAGTCCACAGTTTGTGTCTCATTTGAATGCAGTTTTCCACCTGTTCTTTCTGTTCCTTGAAGAACAATGGTGCAAAATCCTGGAAGGAGACTTTATTTCATGAACTTTTCTTTCAGGTAACTCTGTTTTGTCTGCTAAGAAAAGTGGAGAAGCACTTCAGGGAAATACTTTGTTACTTGATGAATCTCTTAAATTCCCTTAAAATCAGTCTTTGAGAGGCAACTCTGTACCTCAGTCCCTTTTCAGGGTCACAGAATGGCAGGGCCTGGAAAGGACCTCTGAAGATCACAGGATCACAGAATGGTTTGGGTTGGAAGGAACCTCCAAAAGTCATCTGGTCCAGTGCTCTCTGCAGTAAGCAGAGAATCACAGAATCATTGAGGCTGGAATAGACCTCTGAGATCATCAAGTCCTAACACCTAACACCAGGACCTAACACCACCACCTCCACCAGACCATGGCACTAAGTGCCACACTCAGTCTTTCCTTAAACACCTCCAGGGACAGCCCCTTCCTGGGCAGTCCAGCCCAGTGCCTGCCTGCCCTTTGTGTGAGGAAGGAGTTGGCATGAGCAGGGCGTGTGGCAGGGCACAAGCTGCTGCAGCCTTACTGAAGGCATGGTGGGGCCTACTCGGAGGAGGAAGAGTCTGCTCTCTGCACGCACCAGACTGGATACTGGCACCCAGGCCACGGGTGTGAGGAGTGCCACAGCCTTTCACAGGCAACAGGGGCATCACTGACTATGGGGGTGTGAGGTGTGAGCAGGTTTTGACCTGCTCAGCCGGTTGGCACAGCTCCAAGATTAAGTGATGGAGCTCAGGGAAGAGGTGAGAAGGTTAGGAAGCATCAGGGAGAGTCAGAGGGAAATTGATAACTTTCACAAACTGATCTTTACAAGTACAGGACAGGAGTTGACTCTCAGTGGAGCAGAGGATTCGATATCCTCTCATCAGGTAGCCCCCAGCCCTCCTGCAGTAGCTCACCCATGCAGGGTCAGTGGGAACAGGCAGCTACCTGATGACCCAAACCATACCAGTGGAGCAAACCTGCTCCTTTGGGGAGCACAACACCCACAGGGCCCCTGCAGAACAGCTGTGAGGCTCTGCAGGAGGAACTGGCTGTGAGCAAGGACAAGGGCTCAGAAAGGCCGAAAGTGCCACCAAGGCAGAGGTACCACCAAGGCCGAAAGTGCCACCAAGGCAGAGGTACCACCAGGGCCAAAAGTGCCACCAAGGCAGAGGTACCACCAGGGCCAAAAGTGCCACCAAGGCAGAGGTACCACCAAGGCCAAAAGTGCCACCAAGGCAGAGGTACCACCAGGGCCAAAAGTGCCACCAAGGCAGAGGTACCACCAGGGCCAGCCATGAAAGCTGCCCCTGAGCAGAAACATGGAAGGGTCGTTGCTGTAGGTGACTCCCTGCTGAGGGGAGCAGAGGGCTGATATGCAGACCCAGCCCACTCCAGAGAGAGCTCTGCTGGCTCCCTGGGGCCCAGGTAAAGGATGTCATAGGCAAACTTCCCACCCCTGTGAGGCCTTCAGACTATTACCCACTGCTGGTTTTTCAGGGGGGTAGTGATGATGCAGCACTGAGATGCTCACAATCAATTAAAAGATCCTTCAAGACCTTGGGGCAACTGCTAAAGGGATCAGGAGCTCAAGTTGAGTTCTCCTCCATCCCTCTGACATCAGCAATGGACAAGGCAACATTTAGGAAGAGCCAAGAGGTCAATTCATGGCTCCAGGACTGGTGTCATGGACAGGGGTTTGGGGTTTATGATCACAGCTCAGTTTACAAGACACCAGAGAGGTGATGGGGCATAATCAGCAGGGCTGCACCAAGAGCAAATCCTGCCTGGCAAACCTGATGGCCTTCTGTGACAAGGTCACAAGATCAAGAGATGAAGGCTGAGCAGCTGAGGTCATTGACCTGGAGCTGAGCAAAGCCTTCAATGCTGTCCCACACCACATCCAGGTCTCCAAGCTGCTGCAGTGTGGGGTCCATGGAAGGAGCATTCAGTGGGTACAGAACTGGCTTGAGGGCTGCACCCAAAGGGTGGCTGTCAAGGGTCCATGGCCAAGTGGAGGCCAGGGACAAGTGGAATCCCTCAGGGGTCAGTGCTGGCACCAGGCTTGTTTAAGATCTTTGTTGGTGCCATGGACAGTGGCACTGAGTGCACCCTCAGCAGGGCTGCTGATGACACCAAGCTGTGTGGTGCAGCTGACAGCTGGAGGGAAGGATCCATCCAGAGGGACCTGGACAGGCTGCAGAGCTGAGCCCAGGACAATCTCAGGAGGTTCAACAAGACCAAGGGCAAGGTCCTGCAGCTGGGGCAGGGCAATCCCAGGAACTGCTAGAGGCTGGGCAGGGACTGGCTGGAGAGCAGCCCTGGAGAAAAGGCCTTGGGGGTGCTGGGGGAGGAGAAGCTCAACAGGAGCCAGCAGGGAGCACTTGCAGCCCAGAGAGCCAAGCAGAGCCTGGGCTGCAGCAAGAGAAGTGTGGCCAGCAGGGCCAGGGAGGGGATTCTGCCACTCTGCTCCACTCTGCTGAGACCACAGCTGGAGCTCTGGGTCCAGTTCTGGAGCCTCTGTGCCAGGAAGGATCTGGAGGTGCTGGAAGGTGTCCAGAGAAGGGCCAGGAGGATGAGCAGAGGGCTGGAGCTGCTCTGCTGTGAGGACAGACTGAGGGAGTTGGGGTTGTGCAGTCAGGAGAGAAGGATCCAAGGAGACCTCATTGTGGCCTTGCAGGATCTGCAGGGGCTCCAAGAAATCTGGGGAGGGACTTCTGAGGGTGTCAGGGAGGGATAGGACTGGTGGGGATGGGACAAAACTAGAAACGGGGAGATTGAGATTGGCTGTGAGGAAGAAGTTGTTCCCCATGAGGGTGGTGAGAGCCTGGCACAGGTTGCCCAGGGAGGTGGTGGAAGCCTCCTGCCTGGAGGTGTTTGCAGCCAGGCTGGATGTGGCTGTGAGCAGCCTGCTGTAGTGTGAGGTGTCCCTGGCCATGGCAGGGGGGTTGGAACTGGCTGAGCCTTGAAGTCCCTTCCAACCCCGACAGTTCTATGGTTCTAAAACTCCCCAGCCAGATCAGGAGCATAGAATCCAGCACAGCTCACACAGGAACACATCCAGACAGGGATGGAAAGGCTCCAGAGAAGGAGACTCCACAACCTCTCTGGGCAGCCTGCTCCAGGCCTCTGGGACCCTCACAGGCAAGAAGTTCCTCCTCATGTTGAGCTGGAACCTCCTGTGATGCAGCTTACATCCATTGCCCCTTGGCCTATCCCAGGGCACAGTGAGCAGAGGCTGTCCCTGTCCCTTCCTTCCTGACCCCCAGCCCTCAGCTCTTGAGAGACATTGATCAGATCCCTCTCAGCCTTCTCCTCTCCAGACTCAACAGCCCCAGGGCTCTCAGCCTCTCCTCCCCAGGCAGTGCTGCAGTCCCTTCAGCAGCCTTGGAGCTCTCCCTTGGACTCTCTCCAGCAGATCCCTGTCCCTCCTGAACCAGGGAGCCCAGAACTGGATGCAATATTCCAGGTGAGGCCTCACTAGGGCAGAGTAGAGGGGGAGGAGAACCTCCCTGGATCTGCTGGATGCACTGTGGCAGTTGGAAGGGACCTCTGAAGGTCATCTAGTCCAACCCCTCTGCTACAGCATGATCACCCAGTGTAAATCAGATGGGAATGTTGGGGTTTGAATGCCTCCAGAGAAGGAGACTCCACAAGCTCTCTGGGCAGCCTGTCCCAGAAGTCTGCCATCCTCAAAGCAAGAATTTTTTTCCCTATATTTACCTGGGACCTGCTGTGTTCTGATTTGTGTCCATTCCTCGTTATCCTGTCATTGGGCAAAGCCTGGCTCCATCCTTCTGACAATCACTCTCTATATATTGGTCAGCACTAATGAGATTTCCCCCCCCAGGTGGGCAATTAAATCTTGTTTGAGTAAATGAGTAGCTGGACCATGATGGGAAGGGGGAGTATGGCTTGTGAGAGTGACTGAGCCGTGCTGGGCAATTCATAGCATTGTGAACAGTACCCCACAACAAGAAGGACTAAACCTCTTCCTCGTGATGAAACAAGGAGGAAAACAGTGTTAAAGACCTGACACAGGGAAAAAAATAAACCAATAAAGCTTAACAGCTTGGAAGAAGGCCATGGAAGGGTGAGATAATAGCTCTGCTGGATGTTACAGGAAGCTCTACCACGCGTGTAGTGCGGCTGGCTGAATTAGTGCAAAGCTCAGTCCCCTGCAGGCCCTGCCATAGAATAGAATAGAATAGACCAGGTTGGAAGAGACCTTCAAGATCATCGTGTCCAACCTATCATCCAACACCACCTAAACAACTAAACCATGGCACCAAGCACCCCATCAAGTATCCTCCTGAACACCTGCAGTGATGGTGACTCCACCACCTCCCTGGGCAGCCCATTCCAATGGGCAATCACTCTCTCTGTGTAGAACTTCTTCCTAACCTCCAGCCTAAACCTCCCCTGACACATCTTGAGACTGTGTCCTCTTGTTCTGGTGCTGGCTGCCTGGGAGAAGAGACCAACCTCTGCCTGGCTACAACCTCCCTTCAGGTAGTTGTAGAGAACAATGAGGTCTCCCCTGAGCCTCCTCCTCTCCAGGCTAAGCAATCCCAGCTCCCTCAGCCTCTCCTCACAGGGCTGTGCTCCAAACCCCTCCCCAGCTTCGTTGCCCTTCTCTGGACACCTTCCAGCAAGTCAACCTCCTTCCTAAACTGAGGGGCCCAGAACTGGACACAGGACTCAAGGTGTGGCCTAACCAGTGCCGTGTCCAGGGGCACAATGACCTCCCTGCTCCTGCTGGCCACACTGTTCCTGATGCAGGCCAGGATGCCATTGGCCCTCTTGGCTGCCTGGGCACACTGCAGGCTCATGTTCAGCCTACCATCGACCAGTACCCCCAGGTCCCTCTCTGCCTGGCTGCTCTCAGCCACTCTGACCCCAGCCTGTAGCACTGCCTGGGGTTGCTGTGGCCAATGTGCAGAACCTGGCACTTGGATGTGTTCAATCTCCTGCCCTTGGACTCTGCCCATCTGTCCAGCCTGTCGAGGTCCCTCTGCAAATCCACTCATGACATATCCTGAGGGACAAGCATTAGGAATTTTCAAATCACTCCTGAGCCATCTGGGTGCTCTCTTGGATACATTCCCTGAGTTTGGTGTATTGCAGCATTGGTTTCAGTTTGTTTTGTTTCTCTTTCATTCCTTCTTCCCGATTCCTGCTTTCCTAAGAGCAGAGGACATATTCTGGTCTATGAATTTAGACAAGAAGAGTGAGTCTAAAAGCTCTGGAAGCATGGGCTCTCTCCTCACTTTTGTACAAGAATCATAGAATGACAAGGGTTGAAAAAGATCATTGAGTCCAACCCTGCTGCCAGAGCAGGGTCACCCAGCACAGGTCACACAGGAACACATACAGGCAGGTCTTGAATATCTCCAGAGAAGGAGACTCCACAACCTCTCTGGGCAGCCTGCTCCAGGCTCTGGGACCCTCACAGTACAGAAGTTTTTCCTCACGTTGGGGTGGAACTTCCTGTGATCTAGTTTGCATCCACTGCCCCTTGTTCTATCACTGAACACCCCTAAAGAGAGCCTGGTCCCTTCATCTTGACCCTACCCTTTAGCTATTTATAAGCTATTTATAAGATCTCCTCTCAGCCTCCTTTCCCCCAGGCCCCAGCCTTTCATCTTCAGGCAGAGGTTGCAGTCCCTTCATCATCCTCATTAGCCTCCATTGGACACTCTCCAGCATATAGTATGAGGAGAGGCTGAGGGAGCTGGGGTTGCTTAGCCTGGAGAAGAGGAGGCTCAGGGGTGACCTCATTGCTCTCTACAACTACCTGAAGGGAGGTTGTAGCCAGGCAGAGGTTGGTCTCTTCTCCCAGGCAGCCAGCACCAGAACAAGAGGACACAGTCTCAGGCTGCACCAGGGGAGGTTTAGGGTGGAGGTGAGGAGGAAGTTCTACACAGAGAGAGTGATTGCCTGTTGGAATGTGCTGCCCAGGGAGGTGGTGGTGTCACCATCACTGGAGGTGTTGAGGAGGAGACTTTATAGGGTGCTTGGTGCCATGATTTAGTTGATTAGGTGGTGTTGGATGATAGGTTGGGCACAATGATCTTGAAGGTCTCTTCCAACCTGGTCTATTCTATTCTATTCTATTCTATTCTATTCTATTCTATTCTATTCTATTCTATTCTATTCTATTCTATTCTATTCTATTCTATTCTATTCTATTCTATTCTATTCTATTCTATTCTATGTTCCTGTCCCTCCTAAACTGGACAAAATACTCCTGATGCGATCTCACCATGTCAGGGCAGAGCAGAGGTGAAGGAGAACCTCCCTTGACCTGCTGGTCACACTCTTCTTGATGCACCCCGGGATGCCATTGGCCTTCTTGGCCACAAGGGCACATTGCTGGCTCATTGTGTCCTTCCTTGACAGGTGGGTGCTCATAGCATCTTCAAATGCACACACAAAAAAACTTCTACTCCTATGCAAGGAATTTTGAGGTCAGACACTGGAAAGTCTTTGGTCAGAAGATAGACTGGAGGGGGGTGGGGGGGTGGGGGTTGGGAAGAGAAGAAACCCAAACAAAATGAAGCCAACCAACCATAAACCAAAACAAAGCAGAACTGAAACAAACCAACAACACAGAACCATTTAAGCTTTTCAAAAGGATTGTTTGGGATTTTAGTCAAGTGCTTGCTCCAGTGGATAATGCAAGGGGAAAGATTACTGCAGAGAGAGGCAGTGGTGTGCTCATCTTTCATAATGCCCATCCTAGAACATTAGGGGCCTGCACCCAGCACCATTGCTAGTAGCTGGGACATTGCAGTCTCTCGTCCTCGGGATGAGGGGGCTGAATAATGTAATGCCCATGTCTTTATTGTCCAGGGAGATTTGCTTCTCAGTGCTCTGCATAAAGGTTCATCAAACACTTTTATTAGGTAGCAGTTCATGTTCTGCTGAGGCTCAGAAGGAGGAGTGCTGGGCAAATTGCTGCTGCTGCTGCATTCTGCCAGAGTCTGGCATTCCTTGCAGCCTTAATGAACAGTGGGCTCCTGGAAGCTGCTTTCATTGATCCTCTATGACACTGGGAGAGACCTATCACCTTATTTCCCTCACTGTCTAAAATGGGGATAATTATTTTTCTTCACCAAGGGGCACTAATTAAAGTTAGTTCCTGAAGAGCTTTGGCATTGTTGGATAAATGACCAAGATCTCACCCACTGGGTTTACTTGGTGGTTTTCCCTTCATTAGATAGCAGACAGTGAATGGCCATGTAATGGGAGAGACCCTGATTCAGCAAGCTCCTTCAGCACTGTGAGGCCTTTTAAGACCACAAAAGGTTTAGCAGACATGAATGGACCTAGCAATAGGCACACACACCCCTGTGCTTTGACAGGCCAAAATGATGGACTTTCCAATTAAAGCCCAGGAACAGCACTCATCAGATTCTGTGGAATGACTTTCCATCTGACCTTTGGGGGCAGTTTGGTGCTGCACAGTTGCTGAGGGAATGTTACTCAGGGAAGCTGTGAAATTAATGATGGAACACAGAACAGAAACTGTAATTAGCTCGCTGAACATTTCTCTTCTGTGAGTAACCAAGTTCAGCAACATCCATTAGCTTTAGAGGGCTTAATATAATCCACACAGCTACACAGAATCACAGCAAACATCCAGCTGGAAGAGACCTCCCAGCCCACCCAGTCCAACCCTCCACCCAGCACTGCAGGCTCAACACCAAACCATGTCCCTAAGCTCCAGCTCCACAGCTGCTGGAACACCCCCAGGGATGGGGACTCCAGCACTGCCCTGGGCAGACCATTCCAATGGCTGAGAGCCCTCTCTGGCAAGAAATATTTCCTAGCACCCAGCCTCAGCCTCCCCTGCTGCAGCTTGGGACCATTGCCTCTGCTCCTGTCCCTTGCCACCAAGGAGCAGAGGCTGTCCCCTCCTCACTCCAGCCTGCCTTCAGGGAGCTGTAGAGAGCAGTGAGGTCTCCCTCAGCCTCCTCTTCTCCAGCCTGAACACCCCCAGCTCCCTCAGCCCCTCCTCTAGCCCAGGGGCTCCAGGCCCTTCTCCAGTCTCATTGTCCTGCTCTGGACAGGCTCCAGCCCCTCAATGTCCTTCCTGGAGTGAGGGTCCAGAGCTGAACATAGCCCTTAAGGTGTGGCCTCAGCAGTGCTGAGCACAGGGGGATGGTCACCTCCTGTCCCTGCTGCCCACCCTGCTTCTGATCCAGGCCAGGATGCCATTGACTTTCTTGGCCCCCTGGGCACTGCTGACTCATGTTCAGTCAATTGCCAACCAGCATCCCCAGGTCCATCTCTGGGTCAGAGCTTTCCAACCACACATCCCCAGGTCTGTAGCTCAACATGGGGTTGCTGTGACTCAGGTGCAGGACCTGGCACTTGGCCTTGGCCCACGGGTCTCACCTGTCCAGGTCCTACTTCAAGGCTTTCCTGTAGGAGATCAACAGGGCCCCTCAGTCTGATGCCATCTGCACGTTTACACTGCTGCTGAGGAGCCTTTTTTGATGGCTTTTCTAGAGTGATCTGTGAGGACAATCCCTGATTTCCTTGCAGCATATGAATGGCTGTAGCCTGCTTCAAAAGCACATTGACACTTCAACAAGCTTTCTAAAGCAGGGAAGAACTGTAAGGCAGTAGAGGACAGGTTTGCTGTGCTGTAGTGCTGTGCATGCAGGGGTGAAGAGCCTGTGTGTATTCCAGCCTTTAAAAGTTCTTAATGTGACCATGCATAAACCCCAAATGTCTTTACCACAGTTGTGAACAGGAGGATGTCTGAACTAGTGGAAGCTTCTCAAGGCTGCTTAGCTTTGTGCCCTTTTCACTCATCTCAGTCATCTCTCTGTCCCTGAGGAACCATTCAACAAGGTTCAGAAAGCATTCAGCCATAGGGCAAGGGGGAAAGGTTTTAAACTAGAGCAGGCTAGATTTAGGTTGATATTGGGAAGAAGCTTTTTACTATGAGGGTGGTGGAACAGTGGGACTGGTTGCACACAGGAGGCTGGAGGCTCTTCAAGATGCTCAAGGTGAAGCTGGACAGGCCTCTGAGCAACCTGATCTAGTTGGGGATGACCCTGCTGACCACAAGAGGATTGGAGTAGATGAGCTTTAGAAGTGCCCTGCCAAAACAATGCACTCTCTACTTCATATTGTAGGGGGCTTACAAGACAGCTGGGGAGGGACTTTTTACTAGGGCTTATTGTGCTAGGATTCAAGGGGATGGATTTGAGCTTGAGAAGGGCAGGTTTAGTCTGGAGATGAGGAAGAAATTCTTTCCAATGAGGGCGGTGAGATGCTTGAGCAGGATGCCCAGGGAGGTTGTGGATGCCTCCTCCCTGGGCCTTCAGCAACTTGGTGGAGTGGGAGCTGTCCCTGGCCATGGCAGGGGGGTTGGAAATAGATGCTCTTTAAGGTCCCTTCCAACCCAAACCGTTCTATGATTTATGCTTCTATGATTTCAGGTCTTAACAGACTATATGGCCTAAATTGATAATAGTAATTAATAATGCTCATTGGTGCTGTGATAAACAGGTGAAGTTCAGTGTTCTTCATGATATTCTTCTCTTTGTAGGAGCCTCTGTGGTTGGTAGCCCTCTGAGACACCTCCTACACTGCTTTCTCTACATCACAGCCTTCTTTTCAACACAACAGCTCTTATGCAATTGCACTGGTTCAGAAAGGAAACTGCAATATATCAAACCCCGTTTCTAAACTGCCATGGGAATACAGAGATCCAGGCCCCTTTATTGTCATTGGGCAGAGGCAACTGGTACAGTTGTGCTGTCGAGCAGTGATCCTGAGCTGCATGGCAACCCATACATCAGTAACAGCTTTTGCATATGAAATACATCCCAGGGAACTCCTTAGTCTCCTTCCTGCCATGCAGGCTGTTAGTTTCTTTCTGTTGGAGAGGAAATCTATAGTCTTCATTAGCCATTCCTTGAAAGAAACATTGCAGGCACTGGAACAGGCTGCCCAGGGAGGTGGTGGAGTCCCCATCCCTGGGGGTGTTCAAGAAACCTGTGGCCATGGCAATGTGGGACATGGTGTTCAATGGCCATGGTGGTCTTTGGTTGACAGGTGGACTCAATGACCTCAGAGGGCTTTTCCAGCTGAAACATTTGAGTTGGAATCCTATAAGTCTACGATTCCAAACTCATAACTGCCTTGTACCCTGATGTTAATCACAGTTCTCCAGCCTGACACAGTGGTACTTCAAGGTGTCACAGTCTTAGCCATGAGTCTTAGCTTGGTGTTTCCACCAACAGCTAATACAAGGAGTTAATTACTTTGGCAACCACACTCGATCAGGCTGCTCAGGTTAATAGGTCTCCCATACTCTAGTACTGTGATTCATGCCTGAGCTTTGATGTAAAGTGAGGATTGCTGACGTAGCCTGTGGGGCTGTTCTTGCAGTCCTGTCTGTAGTGGCATGCAGATGGGTTAGGACACTGCCACACCAGCTAAAACCAGCGTAAACTAGACAAACCAGGAGTGCCAGCCCGATGAGAATGATCAAACCTGAAAGGCATAGAATAACAGAATGGTCAGGGTTGGAAGGGACCTCAAGGATCAGCCAGTTCCATCCCCCCTGCCGTGGGCAGGGACACCTCACACTACAGCAGCTTGCTCACAGCCACATCCAGCCTGGCTGCAAACACCTCCAGGGATGAGGCTTCCATCTCCTCCCTGGGCCAGTCTCTCACCACCCTCATGGGGAACAACTTCTTCCTAACATCCAATCTCAATCTACCCATTCCTAGTTTTGCTCCATTCCTCCCAGTCCTAGCACTCCCTGACACCCTCGAAAGTCCCTCCCCAGCTTTCCTGTAGCCCCCTTCAGATACTGGAAGGCCACAAGAAGCTCTCTTTGGAGCCTTCTCTTCTCCAGACTGAATAGTCTGAAGGGTCCAGCATAGCCTTTTCTCCTTGGTTCCTCTATCATTTGGAGGAGGAATTTGTCATCTATGCCTTCCAGGACCACCCTGGAATGCTGGTACCTAGCATAAAACAAAAACAGCCAATCAAAATCATTGAATTGTTTCTGTTGAAAAGCACCTTTCAGATCACCCAGTCCAACCAGTCTCTAACTCTGCCAAGGCTGGTGCTAAGTCATGGCCCTCAGCACCACACCTCTCTGTCTTTTAAACATGTCCATGGATGGGGATCCAACCACCTCCTTGATGCAGCCCAGGCTGCCTTTGGCCTTCTGGGCTGCAAGTGCTCATTGCTGGCTCCTGTCCAGCTTCTTCCCCACCAGCACCCCCAAGTCTTTGTCTGCAGGGCTGCTCTCAATCTCATCATCCCCCAGCCTGGATCGATACTGAGCTTTGCCCTCATCCAGGTGCAAGACCTTGCACTTGACCTTGCTGAGGTTCACTTGGGCTTGTCCAGGTCCCTCTGGATGACAGCCCATTCCTCTGGCATATGGACCACCCCATTCAGCTCTGTGTGGTATGCAAACTTGCTGAGAGATCTCTCAGCTCATCTGTGAGCAAATGGAAGATCTTCAGGCCAGGAGAGATTTCCCATAATAGCAATACTGTCCTGTTTTCTGGGGGAATTTCAGCTACATGACTGCTGAGGACTGGCAATCTACTGCCACCAATTACCACTTTATAGCTAAGTAAACATCTTTAATTGCACAGTGCTTCTCCCCTGGGCTCAAGAAAATGTTGATTTAATTCTCTGCCTTCACCCTATGATAAATCTGCTCAGAGAATTTTTGGCCATATCTGAGTGGAGCAAAAGAGTCATTACACATTAGGTGACTGGGAGTGGATTTAACAGAGCAAAAAGTGAGCAGGCACCTACTGAAGGGAGACAGAAAGAATGAGAGTCCTTTGCCTGGCCTGAGCTGAGCCAGAACTCCCACAGGCTACTGCTCATAGGCTGGGCCATAAATTCAAAGGAAATATAGGAACCTGGGTGGAAGATTAAAAAAAGAAAAAGAAAAGGAAGGCTAAGGGTTGTCTATCTGAAACAGAGAAAGGTTTGGTGAGCTGGTGACTGTCTTGGTCTGGAGGGGGAAAGAGCCTCAGTTCCTGTGAACATTCATTGCGGTCTTGTGAAATTGCAGGCAGAAAGGAGGCCAAAATGTCAACAGCCCTCAAGGCTATTGATGAACAGAATAAAGAGGATGAAACAGAAGAAGGGAAAGAGAGAGGGGAAAAATAGAGAGAGAGAGGGAGAAGAGGGAGAGAGAAGTGGAAAGAAATTATATTACCACATCCCCCAGGACAGTTTGGGTCTGGGGAGGAAGGCTGCTGCTGCTTTGGTGTAGAGCAGAGGTCATCCTTGTTGGCTGTGCTGTCCTTCACTGGAGGAGGGGAGGGAGAGGTCCCAAATTCCAAGTCCAAGTCCTTCTCAAAGCAGCCTCTTCAGCTCCATGAGTTGCAGCAGGTGGAACTTAGGACACAGAGAGAGGATTCCTCCTGGTCTGCTGCTTCCAGGCTCCATGGTGATGTCTTCTCTCCTGTCTCTGTCCTTCTCTCTCCTGGGATTTGCTTCTCTGTGTTTCTTCTCCTCAGCAGGCACTGCTCAGGTCTTTGGTACAGCTTTTCAGTCACAGGGTTGTTAGGTGTGTATCCAGGTGGTGAATCCATTGTCCTCTTCACCATCCTCCCTTCCCAGGGCAGCTGATGGGTAGAGATGATCTTGGCTGTGCACATTCCAGAGAGTCCTTATCCAGTGGCCTCTGCTCACCATCCCTCCCTTGACAGCTATTGTCTGGGCAAGGAGCAAAGGTGATTTTATCTCTGTTGATTCACACCAAGAGAGATATGATTTAGTCTCTTACAGTGCCTTTAAAAGTGAATAATGCCAATGACAAGCAAGCTGGGGTGGGACTTCTTGCAAGGGCTTATAATGATGAGGGGCAATGGCTTTGACCTGGAAAAGGGGAGCCTGAGACTAGAAATTAGGAAGAAATTCTTGTCAGTGAGGGTGGTGAGACACTGGAACAGGTTGCACAAGGAGACAACCTCCTCCATGGAAGTGTCCAAGGCCAGGTTGGCCTTGAGCAGCCTGGTCTTGAGCAGCCTGGTCCAGTGGGAGGTGTCCCTGCCCATGGAGGGTTGGGTTTTGCAAGTAGATGATCTTTAAGATCCCTTCCAACCCAAAGCATGACTCTATGAGTCTATGACTTTGGAGAAGACATGCAACTTTCATACAACATACTGGTGTAGCACTTCAGCAGACAAGAGATGTACTTTGGCCACAGCAACCCCATGCAAAGCTACAGGCTGGGGTCAGAGTGGCTGAGAGCTCCCAAACAGAGAGGGACCTGGGGGTGCTGATTGACAGCTGCCTAAACATGAGCCAGCAGTGTGCCCAGGTGGCCAAGAGGGCCAATGGCATCCTGGCCTGCATTAGGAATAGTGTGGCCAGCAGGAGCAGGGAAGATATTGTGCCCCTGTACTGTGCACTGATTAGGCCACACCTTGAGTCCTGTGTCCAGTTCTGGGCCCCTCAGTTTAGGAAGGACATTGAGAGACTTGAAGGTGTCCAGAGAAGGGCAACAAGGCTGGGGAGAGGCCTTGAGCACAGCCCTGTGAGGAGAAGCTGAGGGAGCTGGGATTGTTTAGCCTGGAGAAGAGGAGGCTCAGGGGAGATCTCATTGCTCTCTACAACTACCTGAAAGGTGGTTGTAGTCAGGAGAGAGTTGGCCTCTTCTCCCAGGCAACCAGCACCAGAACAAGAGGACACAGTCTCAAGCTGTGCCAGGGGAAGTTTAGGCTAGAGGTGAGGAGAAAGTTCTTCCCAGAGAGAGTCATTGGTCATTGGGATGTGCTGCCCAGGGAGGTGGTGGAGTCCCCATCCCTGGAGGTGTTCAAGAGGGGACTGGATGTGGCACTTGGTGCCATGGTCTAGTCCTGAGGTCTGTGTTGATAGGTTGGACTCAGTGATCCTTGAGGTCTCTTCCAACCTTAGTGATACTGTGAGACTGTGATAGATAAATGCAGGGCTCTTCTGATCTGGTCTTGGCTAATAGTCCTGTTTCAGGATGGAGACCAGATTAAATGACCTCCAAAGATCTCATTCAATGACTCTATTAATTAAGCACAAGGTTTGGCTGAGCATGTCACCATTCCTAAACAGGTCAATTAGCTTCTTGCTAAGGTGTGTGAAGCACAACAGCATATTTGCTGAGTTCCTCCTTTCTCCATTAAGCACTTGAGAAGGAAGAGAGAAGCTTTGGCAGCCATCACAGTAGCTTAAAGGGAACTCAACTCCCTGGATTCTTCCATAAACCTCCTTTAAAAGCCTGCCCAAGGAGAAGAATGTTGTCTTCTACAGACTGCTGCTTCTAGATCTTTTAAAACTCATTTCTGGCCAGCTTATAGGACCACCAGGAAAATGGAAAAGATGAGAGGAAGGCTAAAGTAGTTAGTAAGAAGAAATCCTAGAATGAATGGGCACAATAGAGAAGTCAGTGACTAAATAATTACAAAGACAACTACAAATTGCCTCTTGAAGCAGGAATGAAAAGGAGAATGTGCTGCAGTGTCCTGTGGTAAAGTGGAGCTCTCAGAAAGTTTACAGGTGACACTAAGCACCTAGAGAGTGTTCATCTGCTTCAGAAGAGGGAGGTTCTACAGAGGGATCTGGACAGTCTGGAGGTCAGTTGTATAACATTCAAAGAGGCCAAATGAGAGATCCTACACTTGGGTCACAACAATCCCATGAACATGAACCAGCATTGTGCCTAGATGGCCAAGAAGGGCAGCAGCATCCTGGCCTATCTGAGCAACAGTGTGGCCAGCAGGACCAGGGAAGTGATAGTCCCCCTCTACTCAGCACTGGAGAGGCCACACCTTGAGCCCTGGGTTCATTTTTAGGGCCCTCACTGTGAGGACACTGAGGTGCTAGAGTGAGTCCAGAAGATGCTAGCGAAGCTGGTGAAGGGTGTAGAGAACAGTTCTGGTGAGGAGCAGCTGAGGGAGATGGGTTTGTTTAGTATGGAGAAGAGGAGGCTGAGGGGAGACCTCATTGCTCTCTGCAGCTCCCTGAAGGGAGGTTGGAGACAGGTGGGGGTTGGTCTCTACTTCCGAGTAGCAAGTGGTAGGACAAGAGGAAATGGCCTCAAGTGGCACCAGGGGAGGTTTAGGTTGCATATTAGAAGAAACTTCTTCACTGGAAGGGTTCTCAAAGCCTGACACAGGCTGCCCAGGGAGGTGGTTGAATCCTCATCCCTGGAGGTGTTTCAAAGAGGCAGAGATGTGCTGAGGGCCATGGGTTAGCTCCAGCCTAGATAGAGTCAGAGAATGGTTGGACTGGATGACCATAAAGGTCCTTTCCAACTAAAACAATTCCTTGACACTATCCTTCAGGAGGCTGCTTTTGCACCTACATTTCCAGTGCCATCCATCCACCACTCGTTCATATGCAGTATGTGGTGCAGTCAGAGGGGGCTTAAAGATGCCAAAGGTTTGGGGTATTTTTCTGCATGATCTCCAGTTACTCTTTGCCAAATGATACTGGTTAGACAGCCTTGATGTTTGATGGTCTCTTAATTCTCTGCTGAGGAGATAACTGCTTTGGGGAAGGCTAAAATAATGGGGCTCTACTTGGCTTGTAGCCTCAACTTTCCTTAGGTGACAATTCAGAATGAGATCATCAAAAAGGAAGCCACCAGGTTTTCAGCCTGTATGCTTCTGCTGGCCTCCCATTTGGAATAGTTATCAGGACAGCTTTATGGGCAGATCTGCAGAGGCAAAACAAGATGAGCAGTAGGTATCCAGCTCACAATGATAAAATTGTTTAGAGCTGCCTGATTTTAGCTTCTGCTTAAGCCTTTGAAAATCTCTTCCTTACCAGCCTCATTTCATTTACACTTGTGCCTGTTCCCCTCTGAGTGCTGGAGCAAATGCCTGTGCTGCAATTCTGAGACTGAATAAGTCAGAAATGATAATTAACTTGCAAGCAGGGCAGCATCATTTGTGAAGAACAGACTCACAGGCTGAAAAGATGTGCAGCAGCTGCATCACCATCTACATTCAGCAAGAAAGGAAGTGAAGAGCTTGCAAAGAGAATGGCACAAGGGTGAGGTCCTTCCTGCTCCTGGGCAGGAAGAATAAACTGCAGCAGTACAGGCTGGGAGGTGATCTGCTAGAGAGCAGCCCCAAGGAGAATGACCAGTGCCAAGGGAAGACTAGATTGGATATTAAGGAGAAATTATTTACTGAAAGGGTACTCAGGTATTGCAATGGCTTGCCCAGAGCAGTGCTGGGGGTCACCATCCCTGAAGGTATTTCAGAGTTGTGCAGACATAGTGCTTAGGGACATGGTTTTCCCAGAATCACAGGGGCTGGAAAGCTCATCCCATCCAACTCCCTGTTAGAGCAGGAGCACCTAGAGCAGATCACACAGGAACATATCCAGGTGGATCTTGAATATCTCCAGACAGGGACTCCACAAGCCCCCTGGGCAGCCTGCTTCAGTCTTCTGTCATCCTCACAGGGAAAAAATTCTTCCTCCTCTTTCCATGGCACTTCCTCTGCCTCAGCTTCCACCACTGCCCCTTGTGCTGGCATTGGGCATCCCCCAGCAGAGCCTGGCTCCAGCCTCTGGGCACTCACCTATCTTTATCAACAGCAAGGAGCTCACCCTCAGGCTCCTCTTCTGCAAGCTCCAGAACCCTCAGCCCCCTCAGGCTCTCGTCGAGAGGAAGATCTTCCACTGCCTGCAGCATCTTTGTGGCTCTGTGGACTCTCTCAAGCAGTTCCCTGAGGTCCTTCCTGAGTTGAGGAGCCCAGAACTGGACACAAGATTCCAGAGGCAGCCTCAGCAGGGCAAGTAGAAGACTTTTCAGTGTTAGGGCAATCCTGAGATTCTGTGATTTTCCCTCTGCCAGTGCAGGCACAGCTGCTCATACAACTCCTCTACATTTCCTTCTGCTGCTTCTTACTGTCCTCCTGTCCTGGCGTACCCTTGAGAAGTCCAGAGCTGGAGTTTAATGTAAGCCAACTGCTAGTCATTGGCTAAGTAATGCTGAAAGGAATAGATGCTCTAGACAAAATTAGACAGCCTGTGGGAAGGTTTTTGTGTAAATAAGTGCACTGATACATTGCATATTCAAACAATATCCATCAAGCCAGGAAGGAGAATGAACAGAACCCTCCTCATGCTCTGTGCAAAAAAAAATCCAGAAGTAACTTATTTAGGAGAAGATGCTGCTGTGCATTAAGGAGATTTATGGTGTGACTAATATGAAAATTAAATTCCTGTTAAAATATTTATGTAGCTGTAGCTGAAGCGTTCTGCTTGGAGATAAATCAAGGAGGCCTTTGGCATTTCGCAGACATGCAGCTCCGGCATCCTTCTCCTGCACATTTAGTGCTTACAAGATGTTAATGGCAGCTCAGCTTTCAGGACAGTCTCTGCAGACTACTTTTGCTCAGCAGGTGGTGAGGATTTGCATCCATATTTCAAATACCCTTCTATCTTATTACTGCCTTCTTATTTCTTTGTGATTTATCTCCCTCCAAAGCCCGGGCTTTGCACAATGGGGAATGTGATTTCAGAAAAGGCAAATTCTACATCATGTGGACATTTATCAGATTCTTCCCTGGTTTTGCACTCTTTAGCCTTCACTTCTTCAGAGGATGGCAGGAAGAATGACATGGCATGCTTAAGCAAAAATTTTTCCTGTAAGGGAAAAAAGGTGAAAAAGGAAATAAAAAAGAGAGAGGCTTTGCTGAAGAGCTTTAACATGTTGGGGTGTTTTATCCAGGTAGGATACTGCATGCTAAGTAGGAGTAGTCACAGGCTGCTAGGGGTTGGAAGGGACCTCTGGAGATCTTCCAGTCCCACCCCCTGCCAGAGCAGGACCATAGAATCCAGCACAGGTCACACAGGGACACATCCAGACAGGCATGGAAAGGCTCCAGAGAAGGAGACTCCACAACCTCTCTGGGCAGCCTGCTCCAGGCCTCTGGGACCCTCACAGGCAAGAAGTTCTTCCTCACGTTGAGGTGGAACCTTCTGTGCTGCAGTTTCCATCCATTGCTCCTTGTCCTATCCCAGGGCACAGTGAGCAGAGGCTGTCCCTGTCCCTTCCTTCCTGACCCCCAGCTCTCAGCTCTTGATAGACATTGATCAGATCCCTCTCAGCCTTCTCCTCTCCAGACTGCACAGCCCCAGGGCTCTCAGCCTCTCCTCCCCAGGCAGTGCTGCAGTCCCTTCAGCAGCCTTGCAGCCCTCCCTTGGACTCTCCCAAGTAGATCCCTGTCCCTCCTGACCCGTTCTTTTGCCTCAGCTGAGACCTTCAGTAATCTCTCTAGGCCGGGAGGTGAAGTTTGCTTGGGTGCTTGTTAATTGGGAAGAGTGGTAATCAGGACAAATTCTGTAAGTGCTTTTTGTAATAGTGCTGTAGGTAATGGATCCATTTGGTATTCATGCAGATGTCACATGTAATTTCAGAGATGTTACACTCTCATTTTGTAGCACTTAATAGAGATTATGGTGGTGCCTTACTCTACACATTTTCAGCTCCCCCATTTCATGTGTTTATGATCTAAAGGTAAAATCTTCAACCTAATAAAATCAGTGTATAATGGATTGAATTCTAGATCCCCGCTTTAAGTAAAAAGGCACAGGCTGACTGGTTTGATTCAATCAATGATAGACCCAGAAATTCACAGAAGCACAGAATTGTCAGGGTTAGAAGGGACCTCATGGATCACCCAGTTCCATCCCCCCTGCCATGGGCAGGGACACCTCACACTACAGCAGGTTGCTCACAGCCACATCCAGCCTGGCTGCAAACACCTCCAGGGATGAGGCTTCCACCACCTCCCTGGGCAACCTGTGCCAGGCTCTCACCACCCTCCTGGGGAACAACTGCTTCCTAACAGCCAATCTCAATCTACCCATTTCTAGTTTTGCTCCATTCCCTCCAGTCCTATCCCTCCCTGACACCCTCAAAAGTCAATGGATTTAGGAAGGGCACGTCCTGCCTGACCAACCTGATCTCCTTCTATGATCAGGTGACTGCCTGGTGGATGTGGGGAGGCTGTGGATGTAGTTTACCTGGACCTCAGCAAGGCCTTTGACACCATCCCCCATAGCAAACTGCTGGCCAAGCTGTCAGCCCCTGGCTTGGACAGGAGCACTCTGAGCTGGGTTAGGAACTGGCTGGAGGCTGAGCCCAGAGAGTGGTGGTGAATGGTGCCACAGCCAGCTGGCAGCCAGGCACCAGTGGTGTGCCCCAAGGATCAGTGCTGGGCCCTGTGCTCTTTAACATCTTCATTGATGATCTGGATGAGGGCATTGAGTCCATCATCAATAAATTTGCAGATGACACCAAGCTGGGGGCAGGAGTTGATCTGCTGGAGGGTGGAGAGGCTCTGCAGAGGGACCTCGACAGGCTGGACAGATGGGCAGAGTCCAAGGGCAGGAGATTGAACACATCCAAGTGCCAGGTTCTGCACATTGGCCACAGCAACCCCAGGCAGTGCTACAGGCTGGGGTCAGAGTGGCTGAGAGCAGCCAGGCAGAGAGGGACCTGGGGGTGCTGGTTGATGGTAGGATGAACATGAGCCTGCAGTGTGCCGAGGCAGCCAAGAGGGCCAATGGCATCCTGGCCTGCATCAGGAACAGTGTGGCCAGCAGGAGCAGGGAGGTCATTCTGCCCCTGTACACTGCACTGGTTAGGCCACACCTTGAGTCCTGTGTCCAGTTCTGGGCCCCTCAGTTTAGGAAGGAGGTTGACTTGCTGGAAGGTGTCCAGAGAAGGGCAATGAAGTTGGGGAGGGGTTTGGAACACAGCCCTGTGAGGAGAGGCTGAGGGAGCTGGGGTTGCTTAGCCTGGAGAGGAGGAGACTCAGGGGTGACCTTATCACTCTCTACAACTCCCTGAAGGGAGGTTGTAGGCAGGCGGATGATGGTCTCTTCTCGCAGGCAGCCAATACCAGAACAAGAGGACACAGTCCCAGGCTGCGCCAGGGGAGGTTCAGGTTGGGTGTTAGGAAGAAGTTCTACACAGAGAGAGTGATTGCCCATTGGAATGGGCTGCCCAGGGATAAGTGGTGGTGTCACCATCATTGGAGGTGTTCAGGAGGAGACTTGATGGGGTGCTTGGTGCCATGGTTTAGTTGTTTAGGTGGTGTTGGATTGGTTGATGGGTTGGACACGATGATCTTGAAGGTCTCTTCCAACCTGGTTTGGTTTATTCTAAAGGTTATTCTAAAGTCCCTCCCCAGCTTTCCTGTAGCCCCCTTCAGATACTGGAAGGCTGCAATTAGGTCTCCTCAGAGCCTTCTCCTCTCCAGACTGTACAGCCCCAACTCCCTCAGTCTGTCCTCACAGCAGAACAGCTCCAGCCCTCTGCTCCTCCTCATGGCCCTTCTCTTGACACCTTCCAGCACCTCCAGATCCTTCCTGGCACAGAGGCTCTAGAACTGGACACAGAGCTCCAGCTGTGGTCTCAGCAGAGTGGAGCAGAGGGGCAGAATCCCCTCCCTGGCCCTGCTGGCCACACTTCTCTTGCTGCAGCCCAGGCTCTGCTTGGCTCTCTGGGCTGCAAGTGCTCACTGCTGGCTCCTGTTGACCTCCTCCCCCAGCACCCCCAAGGCCTTTTCTTCAGGGCTGCTCTCCAGCCAGTCCCTGCCCAGCCTGTATCAGTACCTGGGATTGCCCTGTATTGCTTTTGGGCTGAGCTGGAATTAATTCTCCTCAAAGCATCCTTCTAGTGCTGTGTGCTGCAGTACTGTAGCTGGGTGTTGATAACACATCAGTCTTATGGCTGCTGCTGAGCCAAGCACCCAGGCTGTGCTTTTCCAACACTTCCTCATCCTGAGAGTATGCTGAGGGGACATTGCTGAGCCAGCTGATCCAGACTGGTCAAAGGGGTTTCCCATGCCATATAATGTCAGTTCAGATATAAGAATGAAATGAAAGAAGGAAGTGTGTGGGGGATTGGTCCATGGTCTCTGTCCTACAGAAGAACCAATACACATAGAAAGCCCTGCTGCCTGAGACAACCACCATCCCGCTGGTGGGCAGCAGAAGCTAACAGCTCTCTCTGCTTTCATGTCCACACTGCCTGCTGCTTATGCTTAGCATTATCATTAAATTGCTAATATCTTATACTGGCTTTTGTTATATTTTCACCTCTCTCCTGTCCATCTAAGAAGGGGAGTGATAGAGCAGCTTTGGTGGGCATTTGCCCCCCAGCCAGGGCCAAACCACCACATGCCCCTACCCAGATGCAAGAGCCTGCATTTGCTCTTGTTGAACCAGGGAAGAGCCAGGAGGATGCTTAGGGGACTTGGGCATCTCCCCTGTGAAGAGAGACTGAGAGCCCTGGGGCTGTTTAGTCTGGAGAAGAGAAGGCTGAGAGGGGATCTGATCAATGTCTATCAATAGCTGAGGGCTGGGGGTCAAGTGTAGGGGGCCAAGCTCTTTTGGGTGCTGCACAGCAATAAGCCAAGGAGCAATGGAGACAAACTGGAACAGGGAAGCTTTCAGCTCAAGATGAGGAGAAACTTCATTCTAGTGAGGGTGCCAGAGCCCTGGAGCAGGCTGTCCAGAGAGGTTGTGGAGTCTCCTTGTGTGGGGACTTTGCAGTCCTGTCTGGATTCATTCCTGTGTGGACTACCCTGGGTGCTGCTGCTGTGGCAGGGGGTTGGACTGGATGATCTCTGGAGGTCCCTTCCAACCTCTAATGTACTGTGAGTCCGTGATGTGGGAAGAGAATAAAACCTTTTTGTCTCCTCTTCTGAAATGCTGGGTGGATGGAATCTGCCAACAGCAGGGATCTCAACAAGAGTTTGGCTCTTCATGAGTTTCTCAGTGTAGGACAGCTGACAGAAGAGCTGGGCAAGAGTCTGGAGCATTAGGTTGGACTGGATGATCTCGAAGGTCTTTTCCAACCTGGATAATTCTGTATTCTGTTTATTCATGAGGTTGTCATGGGCCCACCCCTCCAGCCTGTCAAGGTCCCTCCAGCATGTCAGCTGCATCTATTCACATCTATATCATGTTTCTGGATCCCTCCTGCCGCATCCTACAGTACACAGTATTGTACCACAAGGGTTTGCTAGCCAAAGCTGGTCAACATTTTGCATTTAAAATCCTTCAGCATCTCTTTTGAAAGGCTCTGGAATGGGCTGTCCAGAGAGGTGTTGGAGTCGCCATCTCCGCAGGTGTTCCAGTAACGTGCAGATGTGGTGCTTCAGGACATGGTCCACTGGATATGGGGCTAGTGGGTAGAAGATTGGACCTGATGGTCTTAGAGGTCATTCCAACCTCAAGGAATCCATTATTATTATTCTCCAGCAATGCTTCTGCTGTGGAAAGGAAGTTGCAGGTTTGTGCATCGAGATGATCCTTTTCCTTGAAGCAAAAGGTATTACAAAAGAGAAAACATGTTCTAGTTAGAGAATGGCTGGACTCCAGGATCTCACATGGCTTTTGCAACTAAAATGATTTTAGGATTCTAGGATTCCAAAAGAAATCAACAGCTGTGTACCCAAAATAGGAAATGCAAAAGCCTACTTGACCTTTCTGACCTTTACCTTTTTGGTTTAGTGGTAGTGGCTTAGCAGCCGTGGTGGGGTTGTGAGCTCAAAGGTCCCTTCCAGCCTCAGCAGTTTTATGATTCTATGACCTGGTGTTGCAGGTAAGCTGGAAAAACAGCACATGCCATCAGTAAAGAAAGGGAGAGAGAGGAGGGTTTCACCCTTTTCACTGTGTTTCTGTGCCCACAGGCTATTTGCAGTGTCTTCAGAGTCCATGTGCAAGCTAAGCGGTGTAACACATAAAAAGCTCAGAACACAGTCTGCTCTTGGTGTCCTATCCAAGTAAGGTTCTGCAGAATAAAAAAGACACCTTTATAGCTTCTGACACACCACAGTGAAGCAGAGGAAATGCAGGGTGCTCTGCACTGCTCATGCCATGTATTTACAGAACTGTTTTGGTTGGAACAAACCTCTAAGGTCATCGAGTCCAACCATTAACCCAACACCACCCTGGCCATTAAACAGTGTCCCAATGTGCCATGCCCACACATTTCTTGAACACCTCCAAGGGAGGTGATTCCACCACCTCGCTGGGCAGTGACTCCACCACCTCCCTGAGCAGCCTGTGCCAATGCCCGACCCCTCTTGCAGCAAAGAAATTGTTCCGAATATCCAACCTAACCCTCTCCCGGCACAATTTTCAGGCCATTTCCATTCTCAGTTGTAGAACCAAGAAAACAGTTTAGTTCTGCCCTCACTTTTGAGGTTAGTAAGCAGTAAGTACTGAACAGCTGAGACCAGAAAGAAAGTTCTGATGGATTTCCCCTACTCCATCAAAATCCAATTTTCCACAGAATCATAGATTCACAGGATCATTAAGGTAGGAAATGACCTCCAGGATCATCAAGTCCAACCGTCATGGCCACTAAACCGTGTCCCAGAGAGCCATGCTCACACATCGTAAGCACCTCCAGCGGTGGTGGTTTGAGGTGGGCTGCATGCAAGCTCTCCTTCTAAACAGAAGCATGGATTTGATGATTCTCATTCTGGCTTGACAGCTCTGGTTTCTTGTGCAACATTCAGCAGATTTTGTATGCATCCAAAATAAACATTATGAACAAAATCAGTTTGAAGTTGGGTGTGACCCAGAACGAAACTTCATCCAGTCCAACCATTCTCTAACTCTACCAAGGCTGCTGCTAACCCATGTCCTTGAGCACCTCTCTGCATCTTTGAAACACCTCCAAGGATGGGGATTCAGCCACCTCCCTGGGCAGCCTATGCCAGTGGCTGAGAACCCTTTCAGTGAAGAAATTTCTTCTAATGTCAAACCTAAACCTCCCCTGGTGCAAATTGAGGTAATTTCTTGTTACTAGAATAGGGAGAGAAGACCAGCCCCCACTTGCCTGGCTCTAGGCTCCTTTCATGAAGCTGTAGAGACCAATGAGCTCTCTCCTCAGCCTCCTTTTCTCCAGGCTAAACAACCCCAGGTGACAGTATCACAGTATCACAGTATCACCAAGGTTGGAAGAGACCTCAAAGATCATCAAGTCCAACCTGTCACCACAGACCTCAGGACTAGACCATGGCACCAAGTGCCACATCCAATCCCCTCTTGAACACCTCCAGGGATGGGGACTCCACCACCTCCCTGGGCAGCACATTCCAATGGTGAACGACTCTCTCAGTGAAGAACTTTCTCCTCACCTCCAGCCTAAACCTCCCCTGCCACAGCTTCAGACTGTGTCCCCTTGTTCTGCTGCTGGTTGCTAGAGAGAAGAGACCAACCTCTTCCTGGCTACAACCACCTTTCAGGTAGTTGTAGACAGCAATGAGGTCACCCCTGAGCCTCCTCTTTTCCAGGTTAAGCAACCCCAGCTCCCTCAGCCTCTCCTCACAGGGCTGTGCTCAAGGCCTCTCCCCAGCCTTGTTGCCCTAGTCTGGACACCTTCAAGTCTCTCAATGTCTCTCCTGAACTGAGGAGCCAAGAACTGGACACAGGACTCAAGGTGAGGCCTAACCAATGCAGAGTACAGGGGCAAAATGACTTCCCTGCTCCTGAGGTCCCCCAGCTTCTCCTCACCAGCCCTGTTCTCCAGACCCTTTACCAGCTTCATTGCCCTCCTATGGACCCTCTCCAGCACCTCACTGCTTGTCTTGTGGAGAGGGGCCCACAAAAACAATTTGCAGTAATATTTTAATTCAAGCACTTCTTATTGCTGCTCAGCATAATTGGCAGATAAGATATAAGAAACCTGCACAGAAAAAAGCTGCTCTGTGCTGTTCACCAGCCTCCATTTATGCCACTCAGAATTAAATTCTTTGCTGTATAAGAATCTGAATTTGCATTCTCCATTATTTCCAAAATTAATCCATAACTCCGCTGTGGACTATAATTTTACACCATGATTTCAGGCAAAAGAACTCTACATGAAATGAGTTTCTTTCTGCTGAAATGCCTGCTAAGTTCTCCACAGAGAGAGTGATTGCCCATTGGAATGGGCTGCCTGGGGAGGTGGTGGAGTCACCATCACTGGAGGTGTTCAGGAGGAGACTTGATAGGGTGCTTGGTGCCATGGTTTAGTTGGTTGGGTGGTGTTGGATGACAGGTTGGACTTGATGATCTCAAAGGTCTCTTCCACCTGGTCTGGTCTATTCTATTCTATTCTATTCTATTCTATTCTATTCTATTCTATTCTATTCTATTCTATTCTATTCTATTCTATCAGTGAACTGCCTCTCCAGGGCTAACAATGCCAAAACTGCAGGAGAAAGGAGAAACAGTCTCTTCCTCTTTCTTCATCTCCACTGTCCTCACACATTTCCTTTCCAGAATAAATCTAACGGGAAGCAAAAGGAAAGTCTGGACATGTTGAGAATGGAAAGATGCTTTCAGAGACACAGCAGCGAGCCTGGAATTCATCTGTCACCAGCAAAGGGCCTGAATCAATCAGCACCAGGAGGTTTAATAAGACAAATAATTAGGCACGGTCTCACTCAGGTTACCCCATATGGGAAACCCCAGTAGATCAGCAGCATGCCAGCGTGCTGGCTGATCGAGTCAGGAAAAGATTGGCCCAAGCTCAGAGGGAGATGAAAGCCAGCACAACCTGGGCTTTTCTGGGGGGAAAATGGCAGCAAAGAGCCACTGCAGTGTCTCCTAGCTGCTGTGCTGCCTCCCAGCCACTGCTGCTTCTCCTCAGTTTTATTCGCTGCACAGCTTAGGCCACACCTCAAGACCTGTGTCCAGTTCTGGGCCACTCAGTTTAGGAAGGAGGTTGAGTTGCTGGAACGAGTCCAGAGAAGGGCAACAAAGTTGGTGAGGGGGTTGGACCACAAGCCCTGTGAGGAGAGGCTGAGGGAGCTGGGGTTGCTTAGCCTGGAGAAGAGGAGGCTCAGAGGTGACCTTATTACTGCCTGAAGGGAAGTTTTAGACAGGCAGAGGTTGGTCTCTTCTCCCAGGCAACCAGCACCAGAACAAGAGGACACAGTCTCAGGCTGCACCAGGGGAGGTTGAGGTTGAATGTTAGGAAGAAGTTCTATACAGAGAGAGTGACTGCCCATTGGAATGGGCTGCCCAGGGATAAGTGGTGGAGTCACCATCATTGGAGGTGTTCAGGAGGAGACTTGATGGGGTGCTTGGTGCCATGGGTTAGTTGATTAGGTGGTGTTGGATGATAGGTTGGACACGATGATCTTGAAGGTCCCTTCCAACCTGGTCTATTCTATTCTATTCTATTCTATTCTATTCTATTCTATTCTATTCTATTCTATTCTATTCTATTCTATTCTATTCCATTCCATTCCATTCCATTCCATTCCATTCCATTCCATTCCATTCCATTCTATTCTAATGAAGGCCATTCTGTGATTCTGTGATCCTGTTTGTCACCAACATGGAGACTCCAAACACATCATACTATCATAGTAGTATCATAGTATCAGTCAGGGTTGGAAGGGACCACAAGGATCATCTAGTTCCAACCCCCCTGCCATGGGCAGGGACACCCCACACTACATCAGGCTGGACAGAGCCTCATCCAGCCTGCTCTTAAACACCCCCAGGGACGGGGCCTCGACCACCTCCCTGGACAACCGATTCCAGGGTTTCACCACTCTCATGGGGAAGAACTTCCTCCTCACATCCAGCCTCAATCTCCCCACCTCCAGCTTCATTCCATTCCCCCTAGTCCTATCACTACCTGAGATCCTGAGCAGTCCCTCCCCAGCCTTCTTGTAGGCCCCCTTCAGATACTGGAAGGCCACAATGAGGTCACCTCGGAGCCTTCCCTTCTCCAGACCGAACAGCCCCAACTCCTTCAGTCTGTCCTCACAGGAGAGGTGCTCCAGCCCTCTGCTCATCCTCCTGGCCCTTCTCTGGACACCTGCCATCCCCTCCAGATCCCTCTTGGAATAGGGGCTCCAGAACTGGAGGCAGTACTCCAGGTGGGGTCTCAGCAGAGCTGAGCAGAGGGGGAGAATCACCTCCCTCGACCTGCTGGCCACACTTCTGATGCAGCCCAGGATCTGATTGGCTTTGAGGGCTGCAAGTGCACACTGAGAGCTCATGTTGAGCTTTTTGTCCACCAGCACCCCCAAGTCTCTCTCCTCAGAGCTACTTTCCAGCCAGTCACTGCCCAGCCTGCATTTGTGTCTGGCATTGCCTCCACCCAGATGCAGGACCCTGCACTTGGTCTTGTTGAACCTCCTGAGGTTGGCTTGTGCCCACCTCTCCAGCCTGCCCAGGTCCCTCTGGATGGCCTCCCTTCCCTCCAGCCTGTCTGCTGCACCACACAGCTTGGTGTCATCAGCAAACTTGCTGAGGGTGCACTCAGTGCCACTGTCCATGGCACCCACAAAGATGTCGAACAAGACAGGTCCCAGGACTGTCCCTCAGGGACTCTGCTTGTCACTGACCTCCACTGGGACATGGACCATTGACAGCCACTCTTTGGGTGCAGCCATCAAGCCAGTTCTGTATCCATCTAGTGGTCACCCATCAAACCCATGTGTCACCAGTTTGGAGACCAGGATGTGGTGCCGGACAGTGTCGAAGGCTTTGCTCAGGTCCAGGTAAATGACATCTTCAGGTGATCACAAACTTGATCTTCACTTACAATGGGCAGTTCTTCCTCCCCGTCCCTGGCATTGTCTCCCCTAACATCAGGAGTGTGGCTAGAGGCCCTTGCAGTGAAGACTGAGGTAAAGAAGTTATTAAGTACCTCAGCCTTTTCCTCATCACTTGTGATCACGTAATGGTTATGCCCTGTCAGCTCCTCCTCACATGAGATTTTATTTCTTCTTTTGGTTACTTCTGTTGAATAAAATATGGGGTTCAAACACTTGGCAGTGTTTTGGGACAAAAGCCACCACACCTAGATGAAGGAACAATGATTTCCAGACTGAGCTGTTCTATAAAACCGGGGGGAGAAGAAAAAACAAACAACAAAACATCCTCAGAAAGTATTTGAAACCAGTTTCTGGTTTGTGTTTGTGAATCAGCTGACATTATGATCAGGAGATTGTGGTGGAGTAGCAATTGTCATTTCACATTAATGACAGCATTTGCACAGTGGGAATCCATGAGAAAGTCCTTTTGCCTATATATTTTGCCTGACTAACTATTGAGAATGGCTACTGCGCTCCCCAAAGTATTGCATTTCACAGTGTCACAGTATCACCAAGGTTGGAAGAGACCTCAAAGGTCATCAAGACCAACCTGTCACCACACACCTCAGGACTAGACCATGGCACCAAGTGCCACATCCAGTCCCCTCTTGAACACCTCCAGGGATGGGGACTCCACCACCTCTCTGGGCATCACATCCCAATAGCCAACAACTCTCTCAGTGAAGAACTTTATCTTCACCTCCAGCCTAAACTTCCCCTGGTGCAGCTTGAGACTGTGTCCTCTTGTTCTGGTGCTGGTTGCTTGAGAGAAGAGACCAACTCCCTCCTGGATACAACCACCCATCATGTAGTTGTAGGGAGCAGTGAGGTCTCCCCTGAGCCTCCTCTTCTCCAGGCTAAACAATCCCAATCTACTTCCCTTGCTTCTTATGCCTCTGCCACTCCAATATTTCTCCAGTGCTCCATCTGTGAGTTAATATTGATGGAGGGGAAATGTGTTCAAGCAATTTCATGGTTACCTCCCCTATCAGTATGAAATATTTCAGAGTGGATATTAGGGAAACTGTCTTTGGTGCAAGGGTGGCCAGGGATTGGCACAGGCTGCCCGGGGAGGTGGTGGAGTCCCCATCCCTGGAGGTGTTCAAGGCGTGTGGCTGTAGCACTTGGGGTCATCGAGGGCTGGAGCTGCTCTGCTGTGAGGACAGAGTGAAGGAGTTGAGGCTGTTCAGTCTGGAGAAGAGAAGGCTCTGAGGAGACCTAATTTTGTCCTTCCAGTATCTGAAGGGGCCTACAGGAAGGCTGGGGAGGGACTGCTCAGGCTCTCAGGTAGTGATAGGACTAGGGGGAATGGAATGAAGCTGGAGGTGGGGAGATTCAGGCTGGAGGTGAGGAGGAAGTTCTTCCCCATGAGAGTGGTGAAGCCCTGGAATGGGTTGTCCAGGGAGGTGGTTGGGGCCCTGTCCCTGGAGGTGTTTAAGCCCAGGCTGGACGAGGTTGTGGCCAGGCTGATGTAGTGTGGGGTGTCCCTGCCCATGGCAGGGGGGTTGGAACTAGATGATCCTTGTGGTCCCTTCCAACCCTGACTGATACTATGATACTATGGTTTGATGGCCATGGCGGGGTCGGGCTGATGTTTGGACTGGATGATCTTAGAGGGCTTTTCCAACCCAAACTATTTGTGATTCTATAATCTGCAGCTTTTTGATAATAAACCATCCAAACTTACAGTAGCTTAGGTTTCTAACACTTGGGATGTGTGCCCTCATGTTCAGCTCAGACACATCTTCAAGATGCCCTGATGTATCTGTGATGCCCACAGGGTTGTGGTGCCACAGGAGTAACAGAATTCTCCCACCTGCCTGAAGAGGAGGCTTAGAAGACCACAAGGCACCTCAGGTAGGACCAGAAACACTTGTCTGGGCAGCTGACAAAACCTTCTGTAATCCTGGGGCAATAAGATCCTCCATCTGCTACAGGAGATCAGCTCACCCACAAAGTGGTGGATTTCCTGTCTGGATTCCTGTCTGCTGATGCTCTGCTTGCAGAAACTCCCATGCCTTTCACAGCCATTCTCTGGAAGTCACTGCCTCCTCAGAATATGAATCCACAGATTTCTTTATGCAGCTTCTCTGCTGAAGCAGGCTTTGAATTTCTCCATCTAAATCCAAATCATTTTGATAATTACCTCTCACTCAGCTTTTCATATTTAATTTATATTTTAGCCCCAGCTTCCCGTCACTCAAGTGCTCCTTTCAAAGAGAAAATGTCTTGTTAGCAGGAGACTGGGGTTTTTTAACTCTCCCCCAAGCCAGCGTGTTCTTCAGGCACTGCCACAATCTGATATTCCTGAGCTAATGTTCATTTACATATCTACAGAGACCATGGTAGGGAATTCAGCAGAGCTTGCAGCTAAGACAGACATTTCCTTCAATCAAGATGGAAGGGAAATTGATTGTGGGATAAGGTCCATTGCCGGTCCTCAGGACCATGCCAAACGCACGCAGAAACTAAATGATTCCCTAATGCTGAAGTATTGCCTCACTGGTCGTGTCTAATTCTCTGCTCAGCTGAAGTCTGGAAAGGTTGGAGGCCACCTGTCAAGTGGAGAGGCTCCTAATTTCTCTTGTGAGACATGAAAGAAGCCGCTGTGGTCGAGTTGCTTATATGCAGGGCAGCCTGGTGCCTCCCTCCCTCGCGTGCACCGGCCGGTATCTCCTTTGGCGGTGGGGGGAGCTTTTCATCTGCCATCCATCCATGATGGTAATCACAAATGCTGAAATTTGTGTTACTAATAAAGAAATTAGAAGAGGAAAATGCATCATTTATTACAAGTGTCACTCCAAAAGGCAGCAGATATTGCAGCAATACATCATCTCTTGACCCCCCCTCCCAGAGCCTGTTGCTGTCTATGCTAAGAACAGACATTTCTATTCCTTCAGGCTCTCATAACGCTCTGCCATTGATTTTAACATTAAATCTGAGTAGCTGGAATTTTGCCTCTTCCCCATGGCCTGCTGCCAAAAAAAAAAAATAAAAAAAAAATATTTGGATGTTTTTAATTTGGTGCTTACAGTGAAATGAAGCAAGTTCCCACCATGGAAAGCTCAGCTCAACTTCTTTCACAGTCTCACAGTATCACCAAGGTTGGAAGAGACCTCAAAGATCATCGAGTCCAACCTGTCATCACAGACCTCATGACTAGACCATGGCACCAAGTGCCACATCCCTGGAGGTGTTTCAAAGAGGCAGAGCTGTGGTACTGAGGGACATGGGTTAGCTCCAGCCTTGGCAGAGTTAGGGGACTGTTGGTCTGGATGATCTGGCAGGGCTTTTCCAAGCAAAACAATTCTGTGGTTCTATATGGTTATCATCAACGGAGATAGGAATCAATACGGCTGACCAATGTGATCGAGTATTGTTCCTTTATTGTTCCAGTGTTGCAGGCCTATGGAGCAGGCCTGTAGTGCAAGTATAGCACAGTAAAGTGTAGGAGAAACAGGAGACAGGAAAGGCAGAAGTGTGTAGCAAGGCAACTGCTACAACTTATATAAACTGGGAGTGCCTTGCTGGCACAGCTCCATTGGTTCCCTCTGAGTGACCACACATTGCACTATTACAGATTATTGGTCCAACTACTAATGACACAACGAGGTTGTTGATGCAGGTGCACGTCCTGTTGTCCCAAGATTACTGTCCATGTTTATAGCTACCTGTGTCTTGTTTTAGTTACATGCTGCAGACACAGCACTGTTTTGCTCCACTGCTAGCTGGCTCTGCATTTATGCTGAGCATGGCCTACCATCATGTCAGGCTCTAGGCCTGCACTGCCAGATTGCTCACACTGCTCGTCGCTGGCATTGCCACAGTTCTATGATTCAAAGTTTGTAGGGTAGCTTTTGTCACTTTTTTAAGTTTTCAGTTAGCTCTGTATCTTGCTATGCATTCTGAACCAGATTCCTCTCCTTTACTTTGTGCTTTTTGTTGCTTAAAGCATCCCAAGCAGCTGCAATATGGTTATAAAAACATTCCCTTTCAGATGATGCATAGCTGCTATATTACGGTACACAAATAGCCTCCATCCTATGCACACCAGAGGAGGAAGACACTTCATGCAGGGCAAGCTCTGCTCCACCATCTCTCAGCTGTCCAGCCCTTCAGAATCCAGGCATCCCCACAAGCATCCCAGAAGAACACCTTGAGTACAACTCAGGAAACCTGTCACCTTGCTTAGGGACAGGCACAGCTGGTGCTAAACTTAGCAGTGCAGAAGGATCAAATGCTTGGGTTCTGCAGGAAAAATTCAAATGCAGCCTGGGCTAGGCAAACCTGTTTTAGCAAGGTGGATGGACTAGATGATCACCAGAGGTCCCTCCCAACCCCGACCCTGCTGGCATTCTGTGATTCTGTGTATGCAAATACACAATATTGGAGCAAGCACAGACCTATGCCTTGAAAAAAAAAAGAGTGAGGAAAACCTTTCTGTGAGGTTTGGGCTGTGTCTTATGTGCTTATGAACTTACTCTCTTAATCCCCGCCTGCAGATGTGGGGGAGCCTTGCAATTCCTCTACACCACTCTTAAACACCACTGCTTTTGTAGCCTGCCTGCCATTCCCATGAACTGAAAGCCTTACCTCTTCATTCCTTCTCCCAAGAGAAGCAACCAATTACTTCTCTGATTGGGTAGCAGAAAATGAGTAGATGTGGCACTTTGGGACATGGTCTAGTGGTCACAGAGGCATTGGATGGAAGGCTGGACTTGATCTTAGAGTTCTTGTCCAACCTTAATGATGCTACAATTTTATGATTCTAATCATTATCACAGAATCACAGAGTGGTCTGGGCCAGAAGGGACCTCCAAAGCTCATCCAGTCCAACCCCTCTGCAGTCAGCAGGGACATCCCCAGCTAGATCAGGTTGCCCAGAGCCCTGTCCAGCCTCACCTTGAAGATCTCCAGGGATGGAACCTCAACCACCTCCCTGGGCAACCTGTGCCAGTGTTCCACCACCCTCATGGCAAAGAACTTGTTCCTCACATCCAA
Source organism: Melanerpes formicivorus (assembly GCF_026170545.1). Classification (NCBI taxonomy): domain Eukaryota; kingdom Metazoa; phylum Chordata; class Aves; order Piciformes; family Picidae; genus Melanerpes; species Melanerpes formicivorus. Next base: position 1,858,224 of record NW_027142404.1, read on the forward strand.
TCTCAATCTGCTCTGCTCTACTTTGAAACCATTGTCCCCGGTCCTGTCTCTGCAGGCCTTTGCAAACAGTCTCTCTTCAGCCTTCTTGTAGCCCCCTTCAGGTCCTGGCAGGCTGCTCTTAGGTCTGCCTGGAGCCTCCTCCTCTCCAGGCTGAACACCCCCAGCTCTCTCAGCCTGTCCTCATAGCAGAGCTGCTCCAAGCCCCTGATCATTTTTGCAGCCTCCTCTGGACCTGTTCCATCAGGTCAATCTCTTTCCTCTCTTGATGCCTCCCGAGCTGGATGCAGTTAGTTGTGGGAGAACAGAAAGTATATTTGAAAGGTTTCAGGACAAGAAAGAGCAGGAGGCCACTGATAACGGAAGAATGGCTGATGATAAGAGGAGATGGCTGCAGCAAACAACCTGAAGTGAGAGACAGAAGGATGCCTGCCCAAGACCGGCTCAAGCCGATATGGGATGAAGATAACAATGGATAGCTGCACTTCAAAGAAGAAAACTCAATTATCAACAGGGGCACAAAAATGTCAGGGAGTTGCTTTGCCTGCTCGATTTTTCCTCTGTGAACTGCTTGTCCTGTAGCAATAAAGGATTCCTGCTTCACCTCCATGGGAGTCCAGCAGCCTTTCCCACGCTTAGAAGCGTGTAATTGCTTCTAACCTTCTAAAACATGAAGCTGGGCTGAGAGTGGAAGAACTTCAGCCTACAAAGCTGAGAAAATATATTGAGGGATTTCACAGGCAGATATTGAAAGTTCCCTGATCTTATGGCTGTATTTTGATTGGCACTCTGGGACATCCCTGCCTTGCCTTCCACTCCTGTAAATGTAAACCTAGTGGTCTTTAGTTTGGAAGCTGCTGGGCACACTCCACGGTGGAGCACACTGCACACCAGCCTGGCTCTGACGTTCACACTGATAAGTTGCTACTACTACTGGAGACTTGATAGGGTGCTTGGTTGCATGGTTAAGTTGATTAGGTGGTGTTGGATGATTGGTTGGACACGGTGATCTTGAAGGTCTCTTCCAACCTGGCCTATTCTATTCTATTCTATTCTATTCTATTCTATTCTATTCTATTCTATTCTATTCTATTCTATTCTATTCTATTCTATTCTCTTCCAGCCTCAGTCTGCTCTGCCTTTAAAAGGGAGGTGATCATCCTCTTTTTGCATTCCTGAGCTTTACTAATTTAGATAAGCTCTCCAGGGGCATGGGCTATCCCTTCATTTGTGCTTGTTCAACACTGCCATCCCTGAGACCTATAGAGGCTATCACATCCCCAGCAAACAACAACATTTAGACAGGACATAATAGGCTCATCACCACTTGGGGCTGACAAACTCACACCTTCATTGTGACACTAGTCCTTAGGAGTAATGCAGACCATTAGGCATTCATTCTGCCAATCACACCTCTACAAAGATCATTCACGCCAGAACTAAGCAGATGAAACCTTTGGGTCGCTCCTCACAGGGCCCTGTGTTCTGCAGAGATAGAGGGAAGGGCTATTGTTCTTCCATCCCACACTTTTCAGGACAGTTTATGAGTTAAATCCTATATTGCACAAATCTTTTCCTGGGAAGTGGGCAGTAAAGAACCAGGCAGCTGGCATTTTACAGACTTAGAGGATTGAGCAGCTGAGCCTACAGCCAAATGAGAGATGAGAGGAGTGAAAGCAGGGCTGCTCTTCTTTGGAAAGACTATAAATGGATAAAGTTGCTCTCTACATGAGGAATTTCTTTCAATCCAGAGAGCAAATCAGATTAAAGGCCAGCATAATTCTTTCTGGAGGAAATCACATTCTGCCTATAGAAATTCTGTGTGATGGATCCTGTTGCTAAATCTCCCTGCACAGAGACGTTCAGCACTGGTAGCAGTTGAAGGGGAGGCTTTGGAAGGCAGCAGCTTCAGAAGATGGTGTTAGGAAAAGAGGAAGCTCAGGGGTGACCTCATTGCTCTCTACAACTACCTGAAAGGTGGTTGTAGCCAGGAGAGAGTTGGTCTCTTCTCCCAGGCAACCAGCACCAGAACAAGAGCACACAGTCTCAAGCTGCACCAGGGGAAGTTTAGACTCGATGTGAGGAGAAAGTTCTTCCCAGAGAGAGTCGTTCGTCATTGGGATGTGCTGCCCAGGGAGGTGGTAGAGTCACCATCCCTGGAGGTGTTCAAGAGGGGATTGGATGTGGCACTTGGTGCCATGGTCTAGTCCTGAGGTGTGTGGTGACAGGTTGGACTCGATGATCTTTGAGGTCTCTTCCAACCTTAGTGATATTGTGATACTGTGACACAGCCTACCCAGGATCACTTTGCTCTGCTCCAAACTGCTTCTTGTGTAGAACATGAAAAAGTTGTCCAGGGAGGCTGTGGATGTCCCCTCCCTGGAGGTGTTGAGGCCAGGTTGGATGAGGCCTTGAGCAGCCTGGGCTAATGGGAGGTGTCCCTGCCCATGGTGGGGGGGTTGGGACTAGATGATCTTTAAGGTCCCTTCCAACCCCAATCTTTCTATGATTCTGTGATTTTGATTGCTAAATATTGCTGCACAGGGACATAGCCCTACTCAGTAGGGTGATCCCACTACTTGTAGATAAGGACTGCAGGATTAGCAGCTGTGTGTACAAGAAGAATGTCTCTAATTGCTAATTAGAAATTTCACTCTGGCCACTCAGAGTGAAAGTAAATCTCTGGTGGGTACAGCGATGCTTTGTGATGCCTTCTTTTGCATTCCACAAACTCCTAATTCCCATGGGGTTTACATTTTAGCCAGCATCTGATAATTATACGGCTACATTTTCGTCTGGCCTTTTCTTAACTGCAGTTAAAGTTAACAAGGGGAAGTGATCCTTCAAGGTGTATGAAAATACAACCCCTGAGTAGACTTCTTACTATACCTTGGGCCTCTGAGCGAGAGATTATTTGGTCTGGTCTGCTGTGTGCAGATAGATGAAGTGGAAAAAGAGAGACAAGAATGGCCTGCCAGGCCACCATGGCCAGCTACACAAGGTTCCCTCAAGAATCTGATGGAGGTGGTAAGTAGGCCTCATACCTGTTTCTGCTTGGCAAGAGCCAGTAAGGAACTGAGGGAGCACACAGGGCTTTCCTTGGGAAAACCATGTGTGAGGAGTCAAGAGCCACCTGTCACAAGTATCATTCCTAGGCAGTTGTGGTGGGTTAACACCCATCCGAAAAAAACAGGGGAGAGGGCTTGTGGGTGCTTTGCCCTCCCTGTAGGGCATTTTCCCCCTGGGAAACTGAGTCTGTTCCACTCTCCCCTCCCTGCCCAGCTAGGGTATAAAAAGCAGGACATTGCAGACATTAGCTCTCCTTTTTGGCTCCTGCCTGTCCTGGACAAGAGCTACTGCAGCTGCCCTCCTGCTCCTCTGCCACGTGGTGAGGCCTGATCCTTCTCCCTGCTGCCTCTGTGCCTCTTCAGAGAGAGAGACTGGTTTTGCATTCTTGTCTTTTTCCCCCCTCCCATCCCTCCTTGTTCCTTACCCTTGTGAACCTTACCTGGTATTGTTATATATCTATTGTTTAAAGAAAACTCTTCATTTCTCTACTTCCAGGCTGACTCCAAGTTACTGCTTGGTGGATTTACTCCTTCCCTTCCTTTTTTTCCCCCTCGTTGTTGGGAGGGAGAAGGGGGGAGCAGGGGAGAGATTCTCAGCCTTGCCCTCATCTGAGCTCTTAACTCCCAGTTAAGGCTCAAACCACCACAGAAGTGTTGGTTTCCTTCCAGTGAGGTGTCAGGTACATTTCGGAGACCAGTTCCCAGCTTTAGTTCTTCACAATGAGGGTGGTGAAACACTGGAACAGGTTGCCCAGAGATGGGGTGGAGGCCTCATCCTTGGAGACATTCAAGGTCAAATCTGATGGGGCCCTGATCTAGTTGGAGATGACCCTGCTCCCTTCAGTGGGTTTGGACTCTTGCAGCATGATGCATTCTGTGATTCTGTGGCTCTGTACCTACCCAGCTGGAGTTCAGACTTGATGGTATTTTGGTCTAGAGCAGTATTCTTTCCACTATTTGTGAACACGGCTGTTGTAGCTGCTGAGTGAAGAGCAGCCTACCTGAGCCATCTACGCTCCTGCTCTCCTTGGAAAGCCTCAAGGTTGCATGTGGCATGGATGATTTGTTGATTTCAGCTTCTCTTCGCTCATTCAGAACCTGTGCCTCACTAGCTCTGAAGCCAGCTGTGACAGTGGATGCAGCAACCAGTTTCAGCTGGCACATCCTCTGGTGCTCTTACTTGTAAAGTATTCATTTAATGCCTCAGCTCTTTCACCATCCTCTGTGACTTCAGCTCCCACTCACTCTTGCAATGCTGCCACTTCCTCTCTGGCTCCACACCCACTCTCACCTTCTGGCACTTCTGCCCACCCTTTAAAAAGATTTTCTTGCTGCAGCAGCTGTACATGTTCAGAGTTTATATTAATGCACATGACAGAATTTTACTGAATAAGCTTCAGGAATCAGGGCCAGTGCATCGTGGCAAGCTGGGAAAATCACTTGGAATCACCTCCAGAGTGTTCCAGTGAGTGAAGTGAGTAGAGCAGTTCCTAGTATTTTACTCATTGTTGTGAAACACAAAAATAAAAGCTGTCAAACTCTTCTGAAGCCCCAGGGACAAGATCCCTGTGACCTTCTCACTGCAGTGTTTGATGACATGTCTTTTAAATGCCTCTGGTAATCTAAAGAAACACAAAACTGTGTGAGTGTGAAGCTGACACAAACAACTTCACAGTATCATAGAATCAACAAAGTTGGAAGAGACTTCAAAGATCATTGAGTCCAACCTGTCACCACAGACCTCATGACTAGACCATGGCATCAAGTGCCACATCAAATCCCCTCTTGAACACCTCCAGGGATGGGGACTCCACCACCTCCCTGGGCAGCACATTCCAATGACAAACGACTCTCTCGGTGAAGAACTTTCTCCTCACCTCCAGCCTAAACTTCCCCTGCCACAGCTTGAGACTGTGTCCTCTTGTTCTGGTGCTGGTTGCTAGAGAGAAGAGACCAACCCCTTCCTGGCTACAACCTCCCTTCAGGCAGTTGTAGAGAGCAATTAGGTCTCCCCTGAGCCTCCTCTTCTCCAGGCTAAGCAACCCCAGCTCCCTCAGCCTCTCCTCACAGGGCTGTGCTCAAGGCCTCTCCCCAGCCTTATTGCCCTTCTCTGGACACCTTCAAGTCTCTCAATGTCCTTCCTAAACTGAGGGGCCCAGAACTGGACACAGGACTCAAGGTGTGGCCTAACCAGTGCAGAGCACAGGGGCACAATGACTTCCCTGCTCCTGCTGGCCACACTGTTCCTAATGCAGGCCAGGATGCCATTGGCCTTCCTGGTCCCCTGGGCACACTGCTGGTTCATGTTTAGGCAGCTGTCAATCAGCACCCCCAGGTTCCTCTCTGTTTGGCAGCTCTCAGCCACTCTGACCCCAGCCTGTAGCACTGCCTGGGGTTGCTGTGGCCAAAGTGCAGCCCCTGGCACTTGGACTTGTTGAATGCCATCCTGTTGGACTCTGCCCATCTGTCCAGTCAGTCAAGGTCCCTCTTCAGAGCCCTTTCACCCTCTAACTGACCAATATCTGCTCCTAACTTGGTGTCATCTGCAAATTTGCTGATGACTGACTCAACCCCCTCACTTGCAATGGCTCACTCTTACAGTGGCTCACTCCATCTTCTCAGACACAGCTATGATAACTGAGACCTCACTTCCCAAATCCCAGTATTACAACACAAAACAACCTTTCCCAGAAGATTTGGGACCTAGCAATGATATTTCTTACATTTCTCCTCTGCCTCAGAAGATTTGGAGCTACAGATGAAAATGAAGCAGACCATTTCTGCAGAATGCAAGCATATGGTACAGCATCACAGAATCACTTTGCTTGGAAAAGACCTCTAAGACCCAGTCCAACTCTCAACCCAACCCAACCCATGCCAACTGAATCATATCCCACAGTGCCATGGCCATAGGTTTCTTGAACGCCTCTAGGGATGGGGGCTCCATCACCCCCCTGGGCAGCCTGTGCCAATGTTTGACCATTCTTGCAGCAATGAGATTTTTCTGAATAGAATAGAATAGAATAGAATAGAATAGAATAGAACAGAATAGAATAGAATAGAATAGAATAGAATAGAATAGAATAGAATAGAATAGAATAGAATAGAATAGGTTGGAAGAGACCTTCAAGATCATCGTCTCCAACCTATCATCCAACACCACCTAATCAACCATGGCACCAAGCACCCTATCAAGTCTCCTTCTGAACACCTCCAGAAGGTCACCTCTGAGTCTCCTCTTCTCCAGCCTACACCTCCCCTGGTGCAACCTGAGGCCATTTCCTCTCACTACTTACTTGCCATGCCACAGGAATTCTATTAGAAGAGGCCTAGAGATTAATATACATGAGGAGAATAATTACTGCCCACGCAAGTCTGGAGGTAGATGAGTAACAGTGATGGCCTCAAGGGAGTCTGATTTGCACATTGCTATGGGCTCAGTATAACCAAATCTCTTCAGTCTTATGACATGGCAGTAATCACACTTAAAATCACAGCAAAACATCTGCTCTCAGTGCTGCTCCAGGTTCCAGCTAGGTCTTACAAAAACTTTCCTGAGGTTTAAAGAACTTGCTGTTGGAACTTGATATGCATCTTGCCCACCAGGTATCCCTCACAGTGTCTGAGGATGCTATTAACACCTCTGCTCTTTTTTTCATAGCACCATAGAATTAGAGAATGCCAGCTTGGAAGGGACCCCAAGGATCACCTGCTCCAAGCTTTCTAGGTGTTACTCTAGCTGAAATGAGTTGGTCCAGCACCCTCTCAAGCTGAGTCTTTGAACTGCCTAATGGAGGGGACTCCACTGCTGCCCTTGGGAGAGGATTCCAATGTCTGACTGTTCTCATGGGGAGCATTTTTCTTCTGGAGTGCAACTGGAATCTCCCCAGCAGCCACTTGTCCCCATCACCCCTTGTCTTCTCCATGGGACTGCTTGGAAAAAGGGCGTCTCCATCCTCCTGGTAGCCAACCTTCATGTCCTGGTCCACAGTAACCAAGTCTGCCCTAAGCCTTCTCTTCTCCAGGCTAAACAACCCCAGGTCACTCATCCTTTCCTCACGTGGCAGGGCTGCCAGGCCTCTGAGCATTCTTGTGGACCTTCTCTGGACACTTTCTAGCCTGTCCACATCTTTGTTGTACATCAGGGACCAAAACTGAGTGCAGTACTCCAGGTGAGGTCTAACTCAATGTTTGTTTCTTCTCTCGCCTTGAGAAGTGATGTGTTTGTGTATTTAATCTCCTGTGTGCATGTAGATATTGATGGATACGGTACGTTGGCTTAGGCGTTTGTTTCCCCTCTCTTAGGAGCACCTATAGTGCTTCAAGCCCACCATTTGTGTGGTACTTTGTTTCCTCCCTGGGTTCTCTCTCCCACTTCCTGCACCCTCACTTTTAGACATGAACATACCTGGACAATAAGTTGCCTTGCAGGGACACAGATGGTGAGCTGAAGATTCTTTATGCTGTTTAAGACTAAAAAGACAACTGGGGTCCCCCCTTGCCTGGCATTTCCTGATTTAGCTGTCCTATGCTCTTTAGGTAGCTGATGTAAATAAAAGCAGCTAGAGGTTTGAATTCATCACGGGGACTGATGCCTTTGGAAGCTGAGTTTCAGACAAGCAAGCACAAAGGGTCACTGTGTGCCTTTGCAACCTCAGCAGCTATAGGGACAACTGAGGCCAACCTGAGTATGATTCTCAGCCTTTTATTGCCCAAAATGAAAGGCAGGCATCTCCTCTAACTTGCTTTCTTTAGGACCAGGCAACAATGGTGCTGCTGGTGTCGCTATTGTGTCTCTGTCGTTAGAATCATAGAAGCATAAAATCGTTTTCGGTGGAGAAGAATTTCAAGATCACTGAGTCCAACCATTCTCTAACCCTGCCAAGGCTGCTGCTAACCCATGGCCCTCAGCACCACATCTCTGCATCTCTGAAACACCTTCAGGGATGAGGATATTATAGAAAAGAATGGAATAGAATAAACCAGGTTGGAAGAGATCTTTGAGATCATTGTGTCCAACCTATCATCCAGCACCACCTAATCAACTAACCCATGGCACCAAGCACCCTATCAAGTCTCCTCCTGAACACCTCCAATGATGGTGACTCCACCACCTCCCCAGGCAGCCCATTCCAATGGGCAATCACTCTCTCTGTATAGAACTTCTTCGTAACCTCCAGCCTAAACCTCCCCTGGCACAGCTTGAGACTGTGTCCTCTTGTTCTGGTGCTGGTTGCCTGGGAGAAGAGACCAACCTCTGCCTGGCTACAACTTCTCTTAAGGTAGTTGTACAGAGCAAGAAGGTCACCCCTGAGCGTCCTCCTCTCCATGCTAAGCAACCCCAGCTCCCTCAGCCTCTCCTCACAGGGCTGTGTTCCAAACCCCTCCCCAGCTTTGTTGCCCTTCTCTGGACATGCTCCAGCAACTCAACATCTTTCCTAAACTGAGGGGTCCAGAACTGGACACAGGACTCAAGGTGTGGCCTAACCAGTGCAGTGTACAGGTGCAGAATGACCTCCCTGCTCCTGCTGGCCACACTCTTCCTGATGCAGGCCAGGATGCCATTGGCCCTCTTGGCCACACTGTTCCTGATGCAGGCCAGGATGCCATTGGCCCTCTTGGCTGCCTGGGCACACTGCAGGCTCATGTTCAGACTACCATCGACCAGCACCCCCAGGTCCCTCTCTGCCTGGCTGCTCTCAGCCACTCTGACCCCAGCCTGTAGCACTGCCTGGGGTTGCTGTGGCCAATGTGCAGAACCTGGCACTTGGATGTGTTCAATCTCCTGCCCTTGGACTCTGCCCATCTCTCCAGCCTGTCGCAGTCCCTCTGCAAAGCAGACCACCTCCCTGCCCAGCCTGTGCCAGTGCTTCAGATCCTTTTTGGTGAAGAAGTTTCTTCTAATACTCAGCCTAAGCCCCAGGTTCTTCTGCAAAAGTACAGGGAGAGGAAGTATTCTTCACATGAAACATGGAAGCCTTCCCTAGAACACATAGAGTAGAGCCTTGCTCCTTTCCACTAGGCTGGACGCTTGCCTGCAGTGTGCCCTGAGGCCTGGCCTCCGAAAACCTTGAGCTGTCGACAGGTGAAATATCGCTGTCATGCAGTGCTAAGATGATGTTTAAAGGATTTGCTAACCCTTTTCTTTCCATCACTCAGAGCTCTAAGTACTTTATTTCCCCTAGGTTGCCATCTTGCTGGTTGCTCTAATTACCTCCAGAGTTTTCTTCTCAGTAGCCTGTGAAACTCTAAGGCATTTGCATGATATTTTTTCACATGGCAAACTGCTCACACCAGGCTTTCTAAATGCATTTATCTTTCAGCAGCTGCTTAGGACTTTTGCCCCACTACACAGCAGGCAGGCACAGCAGCCAAGGAGGGACAGGAGATTACAAGTGGGAATTAATGTCTAGGAAAATGGTGCTACTCTCTCCTCTTCTTCTTAAGGACAGAGTTTTTTAGGAGGCCAGGAGCCTTCTGAATTTACAGAATGGTCTGGGCCAGAAGGGACCTCCAAAGCTCATCCAGTCCAACCCCCTCTGCACTCAGCAGGGTCATCCCCAACTAGATCAGGTTGCCCAGAGCTCTGTCCAGCCTCACCTTGAATATTTCCAGGGATGGAGCCTCAACCACCTCCCTGGGCAACCTGTGCCAGTGTTCCACCACCCTCATGGCAAAGAACTTGTTCCTCACATCCAAACTCAATCTGCTCTGCTCTACTTTGAAGCCATTGTCCCTGTTCCTGTCCCCGCAGGCCTTTGCAAACAGTCTCTCTGCAGCCTTCTTGTAGCCCCCTTCAGGTCCTGGCAGGTTGCTCTTAGGTCTGCCTGGAGCCTTCTCTTCTCTAGGCTGAACACCCCCAGCTCCCTCAGTCTGTCCTCGTAGCAGAGCTGCTCCAACCCCCTGAATCATTTTTGTGGCCTCCTCTGGACCTGTTCATCAGGTCAATCTCTTTCCTCTATTGAGGGCTCCAGACCTGCACACAGTACTCCAGGTGAGGTCTCACCTTAGCAGAGCAAAGTGGCAGAATCACCTCTCTGGGTCTGCTGGCCATGCTGCTTTGGATGCAGCCCAGGCTGCCCTTGGCCTTCTGTGCTGCAGTCTCACCCTGCCTGCTCCTGTCCAGCTTCTCCCCCACCAGCACCCCCAAGTCCTGTTCCTCAGGGCTGCTTTCTAATGTCTCATTTCCCAGCCTGTATTGACAATGAGGATTGTTCCATCCCAGGAGGATTGTTCCCCTTGCAACCCTTGTTAGTGGAAGGAAAGGACCTTTACCAAAAGCAATAAATTCATCATGGTAAGTCATCCTCTCCTGACCTTTCATTATCTGTGACAGGTTTGCTGTGATCTTTGGCATCACACAGGAATTCACATTGTCAGACAGCTCAGGGTCTCAGTAGGACATTCACTGGCAGCCTGATGACATCTGCACCCACGTGAAAGTTCTGCTTTCTGGGGTGGCCCCATGGTCACCATACAGCCATTCTCCATGCCTGCTGCCCGTGGGCTGTGTAGACTTGGCAATCAGCACAAAGAATAAACATTTCTGTATGAACCACTGAGCACTGAATACTGGTGGAGACACCACCTTCCTGAAATACCTAAATGGGTACATGGGGGAAAGCAGAGTTTTCCTCCTCTGCTGAGGAAGGGGGAACTGAGATTTTTCTTAGTCTGGAGAAAAGGAGGCTGAGGGGAGACCTCATTTCTCTCTACAGCTCCCTGAAAGAAGGCTGGACTAAGACAGGGGTTGATAGTAGTAGTACTAACTAGTGATGAGAGGAAATAGTCTCAAGTTTTGCCAGGCAAGGATTGGATAGTAGGGGGGAAAAAATATTTCCTGCAAGAGTGGTCAGGGACTGGAACAGGCTGCCCAGGGAGGTGGTGGAGTCACTGTGCTTGGAGGTGTTAAAAACAAGGGGACTTGGGGACATAGTTTGGTGGGAATGGTGGTGTTGGGTTGACAGTCAATGATTTTAAAGCTGTTTCCAATGGAAACTATCCTGTGAGTCTACAAAACCAAGTGCTGAGAAAAAGGACGAAGAAATCAGAGGTCAGCATCAGAGTCCCTGAGACATTAACCTACCAAACCTAACTTACCCTCACTTCCCAGATTTTAAGGGATTAATGGAAATAGCAAATGACACAACTGTAATCTCACCTCAAGACAATGACAGTAATGAAAACTGGAACTGGCTGAGATCTAACCCATTCTTCTGGTTGTCTTAAAACTGTAATCTCCTAATCCTCTTTGGGGGGATGGAGTTTGTAAGGCTGGAAATAGTCATTTCTAACGGCATTTTCCAAGCCATTAAGCATGTGTATACCTCAAGAGAATGCCACATGGCACAGGCTTTTCCCAGGCTGGAAAGCACTTGGGATTATTGTTGTTTTGCTCATCTTTCACATCTTATCTCTTTGTCCTAAAATCTTATCTGTTTCTGATCTTCCATGTGTGGCTTCTTGTTGCTTGCTTGTTTTTTTCTCCTCTTGGTACCAAAATGTCACATTGTAAGAAATGATGCTCTGTTCAGGTCTGTTCTGTTCCACTTCTCTGAGCACTCAGAGCTTGACAAGCATCGAGGCAGTGAGACTTTTTCCAGTGACTCAGATGGGAGCTGAGCTGGACCACAGACCCACACCAGCTAACAGTGCTAAGTGTTCCTGATTGTTTCATGTCCTGAAGCACCAGATCCAGACAGATAAGAGTAAAAATAAGGCAGAAACGCTGAGAGCCTGTGAAGAATTTTCAGGCACTTCTGTGATTTGTCTTTTCCCCTGAAGAAAAGGACAAACTCTCAGCCTCCCTCCCAGCAACTCTTCAAGCAGTAGATGTGGATGTGAGGAGGAAGTTCTTCCCCATGAGAGTGGTAAAGCCCTGGAATGGGTTGTCCAGGGAGGTGGTTGAAGCCCCATCCCTGGAGGTGTTTAAGCCCAGGCTGGCTGAGGCTGTGGCCAGGCTGATGTAGTGTGGGGTGTCCCTGCCCATGGCAGGGGGGTTGGAACTAGATGATCCTTGTGGTCCCTTCCAACCCTGACTGATACAATGGTGACACAATGATGTGCTCTTGAAAAGTTTCCATTCCTGTTAATTTAAGCAAATCCATGCTGGAGCTATTTAAAAGGTTTAGAATACTTCTACATTTTGTTCTCCCAGCTGATTCTGCCCTGCTCTCAGGACTCTTTCACCCCTTAGTGCTTCCCAGGGCTAAGCACCTGCATGCAGCAAGGCTCCACTAATTGGCTTCAAACCAGACTTCCATGGGGTCTGCACCAGTGTGGCATTTCCTACACCTTTTTTTTTCCCCCCAGGTGAAGCCCTCATTGAATTTTTCCTCAGAAAAAAAATAATTGTCAAGCTTAATTTATGGGTAAAGAGTGGACATAGAAAGCTTTAAAACAATGATAGAGAGATTAACAGCAGTATTTTTGTAAACAGAAATAACGCTGTGGCTTCAAGCACAGAACACCAGCTGCTGGTTGATAAAGTCTCAGCAACTCTGAACAAGAAAAACAGCCTTAACTGCCCAGAGCTGAGAACTGCCAATTGTCTTTAATATCTTTATCTATGAGCTGACAAGGGGATGAAGGCATTGTCAGTAAGTTTTCATTTGACACCTCAAGGGGAGTGAGTGTTGATCTTCTGAAGGGACCTTAACAGGCTGGCTGGCTGAGCAGAGGCCAATTGTTGGGTCTTACAATGAGTCACAACAACCCCATGAACACTCAGATCACAGAAACATCCAGCAGGAAGAGACCTCCAAGCCCACCCAGTCCAACCCTCCACTCAGCACTGCAGGCTCAACACCAAACCACGTCCCTAAGCTCCAGCTCCACAGCTGCTGCAACACCCCCAGGGATGGGGACTCCAGCACTGCCCTGGGCAGACCATTCCAATGGCTGAGAGCCCTCTCTGGCAACAAATAGTTCCTAGCATCCAGCCTGAGCCTCCCCTGCTGCAGCTTGGGACCATTGCCTCTGCTCCTGTCCCTTCCTGCCCCCTCCTCGCTCCAACCTGCCTTCAGGGAACTGTAGAAAGCAAGGAAGTCTCCCTCAGCCTTCTCTCCTCCAGCCTGAACACCCTCATCTCCCTCAGCCCCTCCTCTAGCCCAGGGGCTCCAGGCCCTTCTCCATCCTCATTGCCCTTCTCTGGATAGGCTCCAGCCCTTCAATATCCTTCCTGCAGTGAGGGCCCAGAGCTGAACTAATCGCTTCAGGCATGTGGCAGAGTGGCTGGAAACTGCTCCACAGATAAAGACCTGGGGATGCTGATCAACAGCTGGCTCAGTATAAGCCAGAATGTGCCCAGGTAGCCAAGAAGGGCAACAGCATCATGGCCTGTATCAGGAATAGTGTGGTCAACAGCACCAGGGCAGTGATTGTCCTCCTGTGTTTGGCATAGGTGAAGCCACACCTTGAGTCCTGGGTTGTGTTTTCGGACCCTGGTGAGAGGTTTGTAGAACAGATCTTGTCAGGTCATCTGAGGGGACTAGGGTTGTTTTAGCCTGGAGAACCTCACTCTGGGAGGAGGTCGGAGCCAAGTGAGAATTAGTCAGTTTGATCACATAGCAAGTGACAGGATGAGAGGAAATGGCCTCAACTGGCACCAGAGGAGCTTTAGGTTGGACATTAGTGAAACTTCTTGACTGGAAGGGTTCTTAAGCACTGGCCCAGGCTGCCCAGGGAGGTGGTTGAATCCCCATTCCTGGAGGTGTTTCAAAGAGGCAGAACTGTGGTGCTGAGGGACATGGTTTAGCCCCAGCCTTGGTAGAGTTTAGAGACTGGTTGGATTCTATGGTCATAAAGGCCTTTTCCAAGTGAATCAATTCTACCTTTCTGTGGCTCTGCAATAAAGGCATTCAAGGAGAATTAAAATTGATTTTAGATACCTAAATGGTTCAGGTCTCTAAACTGGATTGGTGAGGGGATTAGGGTAATTTCTGCATTAGCAGCTTTAATGAGGCAGAAGAATGGGTCACTGGTAGATCTGCAGGGCTCAAAAGATTTGCAGTGGGGCAGTCCCATTGCAGCTTTATGCTTCTGAACCAGCAAAGCCTTCATGGCATTGCATAAGCAGCAGCTTGCCAAGGAGCAGACTGGAAGCCTGATTTGTGTATTTCTTTTGTGCACAAAAATAGTGACACCAAATCTCACACTAAGATTTAAGCTCCTGTAAATACTCCCAGCTTTTAGATGTGCTTAAATTGCAGCAGCATACATAGCAGCATATCTATGCCCTCTCTTGGTTTCTAGGGACTTTAAGACATCCTTAAGCCAAATTCTGTGGCTGGAAAATATCTCCAGGGATGGGATCCAAACCACCACCCTGGGCAACCTGTTCCACTGTTCCACCACCCTCATGGTGCAGAACTTGTTCCTCACAACCAAACTCAATCTGCTCTGAAGCAGAAGCCATTGTCCCTGCTCCTGTCCCTGCAGGCCTTTGCAAACAGTCTCTCTGCAGCCTTCTTGTAGTCCCTTCAGGTGCTAGCAGGCTGCTCTTAGGTCTTCCCAGAACCTTCTCTTCTGCAGGCTGAACACCTCCAGCTCCCTCAGCCTGTCCTCATAGCAGAGCTGCTCCAACCCAACTATACTGATGGCTCCAGAACTGGATGCTGTACTCCAGGTGAGGTCTCCCCAGAGCAAAGATGAGAATTACTTTTTGTTGTTGGTGGTGATCTGGTGGGAAATTTTCCTCATAAAATATCACAAACTATTCACATTCCACATCTTGTTCCAAAGCTCCTTGACATCCTGTGGGAGAATTAATCTTTTTTTTTTTTTTTCAGCACTCTAACATAATGTGTTCAAAAATGTCTGTTTTAGCTGAAGAGCACAATGTTCTCAGTCATTCAGATTCTGGCCTTTCTGTCACTGCTATTACACAGTCTCACAGTATCACCAAGGTTGGAAGGGACCTCGAGGATCATCGAGTCCAACCTATCACCACAGACCTCAGGACTAGACCATGGCACCAAGTGCCACATCCAATCCCCTCTTGAACACCTCCAGGGATGGGGACTCCACCACCTCCCTGGGCAGCACATCCCAATGGTGTACAACTCTCTCAGTGAAGAACTTTCTCCTCACCTCCAGCCTAAACTTCCCCTGGCACAGCTTGAGACTGTGTCCTCTTGTTCTGGTGCTGGTTGCCTGGGAGAAGAGACCAACCCCTTCCTGGCTACAACCTCCCTTCAGGGAGTTGTAGAGAGCAATGAGGTCTCCCCTGAGCCTCCTCTTCTTCAGGCTAAGCAACCCCAGCTCCCTCAGCCTCTCCTCACAGGGCTGTGCTCAAGGCCTCTCCCCAGCCTTGTTGCCCTTCTCTGGACACCTTCAAGTCTCTCAATGTCCTTCTTAAACTGAGGGGCCCAGAACTGGACACAGGACTCAAGGTGTGACCTAAGCAGTGCAGAGTCCAGGGGCACAATGACTTCCCTGCTCCTGATAGCCACAATATTCCTAATGCAGGCCAGGATGCCCTTGGCCTTCTTGGCCACCTGGGCACACTGCTGGCTCATGTTTAGGCAGCTGTCAATCAACACCCCCAGGTCCCTCTCTGTTTGGCAGCTCTCAGCCACTCTTTCCCCAGCCTGTAGCTCTGCCTGGGGTTGCTGTGGCCAAAGTGCAGCCCCTGGCATTTGGACTTGTTAAATCCCATTCTCACACCACAGCTGAAACCCTGGATTATTTTCTCACTAACTAATGCATTTCTAAAAGACTTCTTTGGGAAAATAGTTTTTTTTTTAGATGTTTCTTTTCTAAAACTTAGGCCAAGGACAGTGGAAAAATTATTATTCTTCCTCCTTGTTGGTGTGTGAAATGCTGCTGGCTTGTTTCTGTACTGCCCTGCAGATAACAGAGCACATTTGACTGAAATGATGAATCTGCAAATCACACCATTCAGCTCCAAATAATCTCTGTTTTCTTTGTTGTTATCCTTCACTCATTGCAGCCTGATCTAGGCCTACCTGCATTATCAACGGGGTAGGACTCGGTGACCTCCACAGGTCCCTTCCAACCCCCACCACTGTCTGATTCTGTGGTTTACCTCAACTTCAGCTGACCAGTGGAATCAAAATATATTTAAACCCAGCTTGTGGCTGGTCACCAGTGCTGCTCCTCAGGGCTCAGTGCTGGGATCACTTCTGTTTAACATCTTTGCACTGGTTAGGCCACATCTTGAGTCCTGTGTCCAGTTCTGGGCCCCTCAGTTTAGGAAGGAGGTTGACTTGCTGGAAGGTGTCCAGAGAAGGGCAACAAAGTTGGTGAGGGGTCTGGAGCACAACCCTGTGAGGAGAGGCTGAGGGAGCTGGGGTTGCTGAGCCTGGAGAAGAGGAGGCTCAGGGGAGACCTTATTGCTCTCTACAACTACCTGAAGGGAGGTTGTAGACAGGCAGAGGTTGGTCTCTTCTCCCAGGCAGCCAGCACCAGAACAAGAGGACACAGTCTCAGGCTGCACCAGGGGAGGTTTAATCTGGAGGTTAGGAGGAAGTTCTACACAGAGAGAGTGATTGCCCGTTGGAATGGGCTGCCTGGGGAGGTGGTGGAGTCACCATCACTGGAGGTGTTCAGGAGGAGACTTGATAGGGTGCTTGGTGCCATGGTTTAGTTGATTAGGTGGTGTTGGATGATAGGTTGGACACGATGATCTTGAAGGTCTCTTCCAACCTGGTCTATTCTATTCTATTCTTTTGTTGATGACCTTGATGAAGACACAGAGTGTGTCATGAATGAGCTCACAGATGACACCAAGGTAGATGGAGAGTTGATCAGCACCAGGGCAGGGAGGCTCTGCAGAGGGACTTGGATAGGTTGGATCCATGGCCAGTGTTCCCAGGAGGAGCTTCAACAAGGCCAAGTGCCAGGTCCTGCCATTTGGGCACAACAGCCCCAAGCAATGCTCCAGCCTTGGGGCAGTGTGGCTGGAAAGCTGCTGGCAGAAAGGGACCTGGGGGTGCTGATGGACAAACAGCTGAAGAGGAGCCAACAGTGTGCCCAGGTGGCCAAGAAAGCCAAAGGCCTCCTGGCTGGGGTCAGCAATGCTGTGTCCAGCAGCAGCAGGGAGGGGATTGTCCCCTGGCACTCAGCTCTGGGGAGGCCACACCTCGAGTGCTGGGTCCAGTTCTGGGCACCTCAAGACAAGAGAGATGTGGAGGTGCTGGAGCCAGGGCAGAGGAGGGCAAGGAAGCTGGGAAGGGCCTGGAGAAGGAATCTGGTGAAGAGCAACTGAAGGAGCTGGGGCTGCTTAGTGTGAAACAGAGGAGGCTGAAGGGAGACCTCATGGGTCTCTACAGCTGAATGACTTTGTGGAGAGGTTGGTGCTGGGAACAGCCTCAAGCTGTGATTGAGTAGGCATAGACTGAGCATTAGGAAGAATTTTTTCCCAGCAAGAGTGGTCAGGCATTGGAATGTTCCTCTGCAGCCTTTCTGTAGGATCCCTTCATGTATTGGAAGGCAGCTCTAAGGTCCCCTTGGTGCCTTCTCTTCTCCAGGCTGAACACCCCCAGCTCCCTCAGCCTGTCCTCACAGAAGATCTGCTCCAGCCCTAGGACTATCTTTGTGGCATCCTCTGGATTCCAGCACCTGTGTGTCCTTCTCCTTCTGGGGACATCAGAGCTGGAGGCAGGACTGGAGGTGGGGTCAGGGCAATCCTTGAATCTAGGTCAGAGCAATTCCAGGCACTCAGGCTGGGCAGGGACTGGCTGGAGAGCAGCCCTGAAAAAAAGGACTTGGAGGTGCTGGGGGAAGAGAAATTCAAGAGGAGCCAGCAGTGAGCACTTGCAGCCCAGAGAGCCAAGCAGAGCCTGGGCTGCAGCAAGAGAAGTGTGGCCAACAGGTCAAGGGAGGTGATTCTCCCCCTCTACTCAGCTCTGCTGAGATTCCACCTGGAATATTGCCTCCAGTTCTGGAGCCCCTATTCCAAGAGGGATCTGGAGGTGCTGGAAGGTGTCCAGAGAAGGGCCATGAGGATGAGCAGAGGGCTGGAGCTGCTCTGCTGTGAGGACAGAGTTGGGGTTGTACAGTCTGGGGAGGAGAAGGCTCTGAGGAGACCTTGTGGCCTTCCAGTATCTGAAAGGGGCTCCAAGAAATCTGGGGAGGGACTTTTGAGGGTGTCAGGGAGTGATAGGACTGGGGAGGATGGATTCAAGATAGAGGAGGGGAGATTGAGATTGGCTTTTAGGAAGAAGTACTTGCCCTTAAGGGTGGTGAGACACTGGCACAGGTTGTCCAGGGGGATGGTGGAACACTCATCCCTGCAGGCTGGATGTGGCTGTGAGCAACCTGCTGTAGTGTGAGGTGTCCCTGCCCATGGCAGGGGCTTGGGACTAGAGGATTCTTGGGGCCCCTTCCAACCCTGACAATTCTGTGATTCTATAATTCTGTGAGGTCTCAGCAGAACAGAGTCAAGGGGCAGCATCCCATCCCATCCCATCCCATCCCTTGCCCTGCTGGCCACACTCCTCTCAATGCAGCCCAGCACTCAGCTGCCTTAGGGATTTAACAATCTACATTATAATGAGCTAAGGGAGGGGAGAATTCCATACAGCTTTCTGTTTGCTTGTTTTTGCACTCTCAGAAACAGGGATTTCAGCAAAGGGTGCCCAGGTGGGGGGAGGGTGCCCAGGTGGGGGGAGGGTGCCCAGGTGGTGCAGAGTTCTCTAAGCCCTGCATTTCACAGCCATATTTTGCAAAAAATGTGATTAAGTAAAAATGTACTTGTGGGAGTTTGAACACCTAACTTCCTTAACACAAGCACAGAGCTCACAGTTGTAGCACAATCTGCTACTTGAGAACTCGGTGTTCCTGCTAGCTTGCATGTGGGTTGGAGACAAGGATCAGGCACATCCTCTTTACCAGAAATATCCAGGTAGTCCTTGTAAGATTCATTCCAAGCTGGCTATTCCAGGTTATTTCCATGCTGTTCCTTCACAATATGGTTAAACTCAACTCACTGATCTGTGCTATGAGACCTAAGAGCAATACTATTGCAATTCTTTATGATAATTAAAACTGTGGGATGACATATTTTCCTTATGATCATAGAATCACAGGGATGGTGACTCCACCACCTCCGTGTTCCAGCGTCTGAGAAGCCTAACTGTAACAAATTCTATCTTAATGTCCAACCTGAACCAATAACCAACCTGTGCCAAGGCACAAACTGAGCCCAGTTCCTCTTCTCCTGTCACTTGGTACGTGTGAGAAGAGACTGGCAATTACCTGGTTCCAACCTCATTTGAGGCAGTTGTAGAGGACAATGAGGTCTCCTCTCAGCCTCCTTTTCTGAAGACTGAACAACCCCCAGGACCTGCAGCTGGTCTTCACAGGACTGGTGTTCAAGGCCCTTCATCAGCCTAGTAAATCTTCTCTGGACTCAAGTCTTTCGTGAAGTGAGTTCCTCAAAACTGAACATAGGATTTGAGGTATGGTCTCATCAGTTCCAAGCAGAGGGGAACAGTCACATCCCTAGACCTGCTGACCACACTAGTCCTGCTGCAAACCAAGATGCCATTAGCATTCTTAGCCAGCTGAGCACACTGCTGGCTCATATTCAGCCAGCCATCAATGTCCCTGGCTTTCTTCTGTCTTTCTTCAAACCTGGAAGCCCTGGTTTCTAAGAGAGAAGCACCAGTCTGATGAGCTAGATTGTGGTATATGGAGCACTGCCTGGGGAGGAGAGGCTGAGAACCCTGGTGTTGTTCAGTCTGGACAGCAGAAGGCTGAGAGGGATCTGATCAATGTCTATCAAGAGCTGAGGGCTGGGGGTCAGGAAGGAAGGGACAGGGACAGCCTCTGCTCACTTGTGCCCTGGGATAGGACAAGAGATGGAAACTGCAGCACAGGAGGTTCCACCTCAACATGAGGAAGAACTTCTTGAATGTGAGGGTCCCAGAGCCCTGGAGCAGGCTGCCCAGAGAGAGGCTGTGGAGTCTCCTTCTCTGGAGCCTTTCCATCCCTGTCTGGATGTGTTCCTGTGTGACCTGTGCTGGATTCTCTGGTCCTGCTCTAGCAGGGGGGCTGGACTCAAATATCTCCAACCCATAACATTCTGTGAGTCTCTGTAAATCTTGCAGCACAAAATACCAAGCCTGAAGTATCTTAAAGGAAAAAGGATGAAACCTGCCTGCAGACAACCCAAAAAACAGAAGCAGTTGCTGTAGAGCTCACGCTGCAGCAATTAAGCATCCGAGATTGTGATCCAATTACTCCTAACCAGGAATCCTTCTCAAAATATAGCAGTGGGTGGAAAACTACTTTACAAGGATAAAAAAAAAGAAATGCAAAGCACAAGCATTTGTTCAGTGTCAGTACTGCACTAAACAAGCAATTATTCCATTGAGGCACTGCACAAAGCCATCAATTAGTGTTTCAGAAGGCATTCTGCTCATGTGAGCAGTGCTTCAGCTGCAGACGCGAGGGGCAATTATTTAATATTGCTCCAACAGAAAGTGTGCAGTTTCTGAAGAGGTAATGGCATTCATGGAAGAGTGCCTTTACTTTGAGAACACTGTCAATAATTGCACTGCATTAATTGCTATTTGCCAGTGATACTGAGGGTCCTCTGAATTCAAGATTCACAGAATCACAGAAAGGTCCCAGTTGCAAGACACCCTTGGGATCACCAAGTCCGACCAATAATTCTGCTCTCCAAAGTTCACCCCTAAACCATTTCCCCAAGCACCGCATCTAAATGACCTTTGAACACATCCAGGGTTGGTGACTCCACCACCTCCCTGGGCAGCACATTCCAATGCCTGACCACTCTTGCTGGGAAAAAAGATTTCCTAACGTCCAGTCTAAACTGGCCCTGTTGGCTAAATCTACCCAGTCACAGCTTGAGGCTGTTCCTCTTGCTCTATCACTAATTACCTGTGAGAAGAGACCAGCAAAAAACTCTCCACAACCTCCTTTCAGGGAGCTGTAGAGAGCCAGGAGGTCTCCCTTCAGCCTCCTCTGTTTCACACTAACCATCCCCAGCTCCTTCAGTCTCTCTCCATCAGATTTCTTCTCCAGGCCCTTCCCAGCTTCCTTGCCCTCCTCTGCCCTGGCTCCAGCACCTCCACAGCTCTGTTGGATTGAGGTGCCCAGAACTGGACACAACCCTCGAGGTGTGGCCTCCCCAGAGCTGAGTGCCAGGGGACAATCCCCTCCCTGCTCCTGCTCCTTCAACACCCTGTTGGCTTTCTTGGCCAGGTTGGATGAGGCCTTGAGCAACCTGAGCTGGTGGGAGGTGTCCCTGCCCACGACAGGTGTGTTGAAACTAGATGATCTCTTAAGGCCCCTTCCAACCTAAACCCTTCTGTGATTCTGTGGTTATGAAAACTACTCATTTCAGTTGTAAAAGCCCTTTAAGACCAAGGCCAACCATTCTCCAGCTCTACCATGTCCCTCTGCAGGGTGGGGATAGAGTAGTAGCTATTTCAGGGCTGTGTTTTGGGTTTGGACTGCAAACATTGATGATCTTCATTGATGATCTGGATGAGGGGGTCGAGTCAATCATCAGCAAGTTTGCAGATGACACCAAGTTAGGAGCAGATGTTGGTCAGTTAGAGGGTAGAAAGGCTCTGCAGAGGGACCTCGACCAACTGGACAGATGGGCAGAGTCCAACAGGATGGCATTCAACAAGTCCAAGTGCTGAGTGCTGCACTTTGGCTACGGCAATCCCATGCAGAGCCACAGGCTGGGATCAGAGTGGCTGAGAGCTGCCAAACAGAGAGGGACCTGGGGGTGCTGATTGACAGCCACCTAAACATGAGCCAGCAGTGTGCCCAGGGGGCCAAGAGGGCCAATGGCATCCTGGCCTGCATTAGGAATAGTGTGGCCAGCAGGAGCAGGGAAGTCATTGTGCCCCTGTACTCTGCACTGCTTAGGCCACACCTTGAGTCCTGTGTCCAGTTCTGGGCCCCTCAGTTTAAGAAGGACATTGAGACACTTGAACGTGTCCAGAGAAGGGCAACAAGGCTGGGGAGAGGCCTTGAACACAAGCCCTATGAGGAGAGTCTGAGGGAGCTGGGGTTGTTTAGCCTGGAGAAGAGGAGGCTCAGGGGTGACCTCATTGCTCTCTACAACTACCTGAGGGGTGGTCGTGGCCGGGAAGGGGTTGGTCTCTTCTCCCAGGCAACCAGCACCAGAACAAGGGGACACAGTCTCAAGTTGCGCCAGGGGAGGTTTAGACTCAAGGTGAGGAGAAAGTTCTTCAC
Organism: Melanerpes formicivorus; assembly: GCF_026170545.1. Classification (NCBI taxonomy): domain Eukaryota; kingdom Metazoa; phylum Chordata; class Aves; order Piciformes; family Picidae; genus Melanerpes; species Melanerpes formicivorus. The sequence goes on from NW_027142404.1 coordinate 1,880,492, forward strand.
CGAGCGAGTCATTTGTCATTGGAACGGGTTGCCCAGGGAGGTGGTTGAGTCACCATCCCTGGAGGTGTTCAAGAGGAGATTGGACATGGCACTTGGTGCCATGATCTAGTCATGGGGTCTGTGTTGATGGGTTGGACTCGATGATCCTCGAGGTCCTTTCCAACCTAAGTGATACTGTGGTACTGTGATACTGTAACAGTGTGGGTAATATGGGAATGTTTTAGTTACAGCTGAGCAGTGCTTGTGCAGAGCCAAGGACTTCTCTGCACCTCACCCCACCCCAGCAGTGAGTAGTCTAGGGGGGGACACAAGAAGCTGGGAGAGGACAGAGCTGGGATAGCTGACCCCAGCTCACCAAAGGAATATTCCATACTGTATGATGTCCTGCTCAGCATCTCAGGCAGGGGGATGTAAAAGGAAGGTGAGACTTTGAGAGTTTTGGTGTTTGCCTTCTCAATAAGCGCAACGCAGCCCTGCTCTCCTGGAGATGGCTAACACCTGCCTGTGATGGGAAGCAGTGAAGGGACTCCTTGCTCTGCTTTGCTTGTGTGTGCAGCTTTTGCTTTACACCTTAAACTCTATGTCTCAAGCCCTGAGACATAGGCACTGGTTTTTACTCTTCAACCCACGACTTTTCTCACTTCCACTCTTCTGATTCTCTCCCTCATCCCACCAGGGGGGGAGTGAGTGGCTGGTTGGAGCTGAGTTGCCAGCTGGGGTTTAATCTCAAAAGCTATTGGCCACTGCAAGGCTGATATGAGCCAAAAGGAAGATGGAAAGCATGATACAATTCCTTTTGAGCATGTATGGGGATAGCAGATTGCTCATGGGAGTCACCATCACTGGGAGTGTTCAAGAAACTTGTTAGGGCCATGGTTTGCTGGCCTTTCTGGTGTTAGGCTGATGGTTGGACTCGATGATTTCAGAGGGCTTTTCCAAATGAAACAATGCTATAATTCTATAACTCTTTAAGTTGCCTGGTCACATCCACAGCCTAACTCAAAAACCTATTTGGTTAAGATGTTCCTGTGAGGCTCAGAAACCTTTGCTCACCTTATTTGACACATTCCATACTGCAATCAGCGGTAGAGTAGAAGAACAACTTTGGGCTCGCTTCTCAGCAAGCAGAACACTTCAGGAAATGATCCAAAAGTCACAGAAGTGCAGGAGTCTGACTTATTTAGCCTGATTTCACCAAACTCTGTTCCACTGTACTAAAGCCCTAAGGAACAAATGATCTACAGAGCTTAAGTTTCTTTAGGTCATTTCTGTCATCCCTTCACACTTCCTCTGTAGATGTTAATGCAATGGTTGTCATCTTTGACCATTGTTTGTGCAAAATGCCCTTTTCAATCATTTCTGCATTATCCCTGCCTCTTTCCTCAATCAACATAAAGAATAGCATAGCATAGCATAGCATAGCATAGCGTAGCATAGCATAGCATAGCACAGCACAGCACAGCATAGCATAGCACAGCACAGCACTGTTTCTGTACATTCAAGAGTTCTTTCTTGAAGTAGGTTCAGCTCGTCTGGACCCCTTTGTTTTTAAGTGCTGTTTCCCAAGAAACCTTTCCCAGAGGCTATCTTGGCCTCTGTAGAGGCTACAACGGTCAATATAGAGGATCCATAGGCTGCAATAGGGGATACACTGGTCTCTATAGAGGCTACATAAGCCTCTAAAGGGGCTCCACAGGCCTCTATAGAGGCTACCACAGTGTATACAGAGCCTCCATCAGCCCCTATAGAGGCTCCAACGGTGTATATATAGTCTCCATAGGCATCTATAGAGGCTCCATTGGCCCGTGTAGAGAATAGAATAGAATAGAGTAGAATAGAATAGAATAGAATAGAATAGAATAGAATAGAATAGAATAGAATAGACCAGACCAGGTTGGAAGAGACCTTCAAGATCATCATGTCCAACCTATCATCCAACACCACCTAATCAACTAACCCATGGCACCAAGCACCCTATCAAGTCTCCTCCTGAACACCTCCAATGATGGTGACTCCACCACCTCCCTGGGCAGCCCATTCCAATGGGCAATCACTCTCTCTGTGTAGAACTTCCTCCTAACCTCCAGCCTAAACCTCCCCTGGTGCAGCCTCCTCTTCTCCACCCTGAACATCCCCAGCTCTCTTAGCCCCTTCTCTAATGAGGAGACCAACCCCTTCCCCGCTACAACCACCTTTCAGATAGTTGTAGAGAGCAATGAGGTCTCCCCTGAGCCTCCTCTTCTCCAGGCTAAGCAACCCCAGCTCCCTCAGTCTCTCCTCACAGGGCTGTGTTCCAAACCCCTCACCAACTTTGTTGCCCTTCTCTGGACACCTTCCAGCAGGTCAACATCCTTCCTAAACTGAGTAAATGAAAAATGTCTCATATTGAGATGCAATTTCCTGTGATTGAGTTAATTATTGGAATTCAGCCTCTACATTTTTCTCTTAACAGCAGAGTCTGTCCTCAGGATCTAAATAGGGCAAATATTTTCATGGTTCTCTGGCAATAGAAAGGATAAATAAAAGAAGAAACAGAATCAAAGACAGAATGGCCATTATGCAATAAAAAAATAATTAATCCACCACTAGCCAACATGCAGAATTAAAAGGGCACAGCAAGTGTGGTAAGGAAAAAGAAGCACTGAAAAAAAAGATATTGGGAGAGCCTCTGCAAGATACTTCAGGGTATGTGAGACTTTACCTAAAATAAGGCAATTACTTGTGCAGCCAGGAAAGAGCTTCTGATTTTGCAAGCCAAGATTTTCAAACTCCAGTGAAGAAAGATACCCAGCAGCATTCCACCTGCACTCAGAAAAGCAGCTCAAGATTGCACAGCACCATGAGCTCTGACCTTCTAAGAACAGGCAGCCAGTGTAGAGAGCTAAAATAAACACCCCTCACTCCGAGGGAGAGGTTGGAACATAGTATTTCATGTAGCTGCTGAGTCCACGCCAGCACAGCAATACCAACATGTATATCTATGTGCATATATCCATTGGCTGTGTCATCAACAGCTCACACTTAAGGTCTTTCCCTGCCCCAGGCAGGAGTTAGATCATTTCAGAAGACTTGGAGACGTGGATTTACAACACAAATAGTCCCCATCAGGGTGTTCTGAGGACCTCACTCAGTGTCTTTTTCTTTAAATGATGCCAAGCCATCCCCATGTGCTCCCCTTTGAAGGTAAGAAGAACAGCAGAATTTTCCTGCATAAGCTCTACAATCGAATCATGTACACACAAAAGGCAGCTTTTGTGCACCACACAGTCATCTCCATGTGTGCAAACCTGGTGGAAAATACAGCCAGTGTCACATGAAAGCTTCCTCTCGAAGTCCTTGCAGCTCAGAGTGAGGGAAGATGTTGCCTTCTTCAGTGCTCTGAAGTGTTCTCCACTACAAATGTCACTGGCCACCTGACTGCTACTGGAACATCCCCAGGGGCCCTGGAACACACTCAACGACCTTCTAAGGCTTGAAAGGAGAAGACTACACCCGAGAATGCAGCACTGGAAGGGATACTTCTGTTGCCTTAGTGCCACTCCTGCTGTGGAAGTCACCCTTGTCATACATAGGGTTACAGTTTGGAAAAGGAAAAGAGTGATCCAGGCAGTGTCCCCTGGTATCTAGGGGAACCTTTCCCAGCCACCTCCAGCACCCTGCAGCTCATATCAGGTAGTCACTCTCTGCCTGGTGGGCACCAGTGGCTGCTTGGCTCCTGCGGGATAAAGCTCTTATCATTATAGAATCATTTCAGTTGGAAAAGACCTTTAAGACCATCCAGACCAACCAGTCTCTACCCCTCAACTCTACCAAGGCTGATGCTAAACTATGTCCCTCAGCACCACACGTCTGCCTCTTTGAAACACCTCCAGGGATGGGGAACTCCAAACTTGTCATGAATCAGTTCAGCGCTCCGAGGTGATCTAATTGTGGCCTCCCAGTATCTGAAGAGGGCCTACAGGAAGGCTGGGGAGGGACTGCTCAGGATCTCAGATAGTGATAGGACTAGGGGGAATGGAATGAAGCTGGAGGTGGGGAGATTGAGGCTGGATGTGAGGAGGAAGTTCTTCCCCATGAGAGTGGTGAAGCCCTGGAATGGGTTGTGCAGGGAGGTGGTTGGGGCCCCGTCCCTGGAGGTGTTTAAGGCCAGGCTGGCTGAGGCTGTGGCCAGGCTGATGTAGTGTGGGGTGTCCCTGCCCATGGCAGGGGGGTTGGAACTAGATGATCCTTGTGGTCTCTTCCAACCCTGACTGATACTATGATACTATGCTACTGTGTGGACACATGTGCATAATCTCTTTGCTCATCTCTTGTTCCTGTGTCGGTGTCATTCTTTAGCTCAGTGTGTTCCAAACCACGTAGCTGTACCCTGTAGCTGTATCTCACCTTAATTCATTTTGTGCTGCCATAAAAGTCAAGTCTTCCCCTACTTACAGTCATAGAACTGCTGAAGTTGGAGGAGACCTTTGAGATCATCCAGTCCACCGAGAGCTCACAACCCCACCACTAAACCACCTCCCTCAGCACCACATTCATGCATCTTTAACATACCTCCAGGGATGGTGACTGCACCATCCACTGCTTGCTGAAGGTGAAGAACTGTGGAGCATTTGATGTGTAATTAGGAATATATTTAAAATACCTGCTGCCAAAGAATCTCAACATTCAAAGCCAGCATAGATCACTGAACTGTGAGGGTTGGAAGGGACCTCAAGGATCAGCCAGTTCCAACCCCCCCTGCTATGGCCAGGGACACCTCACACTAGAGCAGGTTGCTCACAGCCACATCCAGCCTGGCCTTCAAAACCTCCAGACATGAGGCTTCTACCACCTCCCTGGGTAACCTGTGCCAGTCTCTCACCACCCTCATGGGGAACAACTTCTTCCTGATGTGTAATCTATATCTCCCCTCCTCTATCTTGAATCCATTCCCCCCAGTCCTATCACTCCCTGACACCCTAAAGAGTCCCTCCCCAGCTTTCTTGGAGCCCCCTTGAGGTCCTGGAAGGCCACGATTAGGTCTTCTCAGAGCCTTCTCTTCTCCAGCCTGCACAACCCCAACTCTCTAAGTCTGTCTCCACAGCAGAGCAGCTCCAGCCCTCTGCTCATCCTCGTGGCCCTTCTCTGGACACCTTCCAGCACCTCCAGATCCTTCCTGGAACAGAGGCTCCAGAATTGGACACAGAGCTCCAGGTGGGGTCTCAGCAGAGTGGAGCAGAGGGGAAAATGTTCACAGAGAGCTCCACATCAGATCTCATCTTGAGAATATGCTACAAGAAAGCTTTACATAATATTTTATTTTCAGTATTATTTTTCCTTCTTTCCCTCATTTCCCTTCCTGGGTGTGGAAAGGCATCAGCATACCCTCTGCAGATACGAAAGCTTTGAGTTGGTTCCTCCAGTTGTTGATGAGCTCCATGGCTGTTGAATGTCTTGTGTCTTTTGGCAGCTGGAGTTGTCGCTGCTGGGTTCACCTCTGAGGCTGAAATGCTACTAAAAACATAAGTGACAAAGTTGGGAGCCTCATTTGAGTAGTAAATGAAAGCAGGAACACTCGGTAGAACCTGAAGTCCTGGCAGCTGGGCAGACAATGCAACTTGGTGTGGTGGTTCAGGCTGAGTGCTGGCCCGGATGCCACTGCACAGACCACACCTGGGAGATCCCAAAAGGGGTCCAGGCCACTGGGTGGTCACACCAAACCAGGTATTTCATCCATAATTCCTTGCTCCTCTATAAAACATCCATGCGGGGTCCCTACTTCCTCTTTTGTCCCTCTCCACTGCCTAGGTAAAATGGTGTGGGCTGCCTCCCTTGGGCCTGCCCAGGCCCAAGGCTGGGTTGGAGGGGAAGAAAGAGCCCTGGGGGGCGGGGTTGGGTGTACCCCCAGGTGGGGATGGGACGTTCTTGGGTATGTTCTGGGCTCTCTCTCTCTTTGTCACAATGCTTGTGGTTCTCTGTAGAACTTTTCATTGCTTTTTTCCATTGAAACTTTCCACCATGTTTTGCAATCCGTTTGTCTGAGTCTTTCTTTTGCCTGTGGTGGGAGAATTGGTCTCCCAAACCACTGCACTTGGCTTTTTTTCTTTTCTCTCTTTTTTTTTTCCCCTGAGGGTAATTAATAGTTTAAACACCAGACTAAAATAGGAGAGCCTAGGTGGCAGTGGTAACCTGCGTCCTTGGAGGCAGCTGGGGGCTGTGCTGCTCTCAGTGATTTCAGAGGATTTCCATTTCTGAAAAGCTCGCCTAATGAGGTGGATAATTAGGGTAAGCCCAGAATATCCAGAGCAGCTACAGAAGAACTTTAACCCAGCAGCAACACATGAAGTGTCTGAGTCACAACTGATGAGCTAAGGCCAATTGTATGGGATTCGACGAGGCCAAGTGCTAGGTCCTGCACTTGGGTCATAACAACCCCATGATGACTCTCGGCTGGAGGCAGAGGGGCTGGAAACTTCCTGGTAGGGAAGGGCCTGGGGGTGTTGATCAACAGTCATCACAGTCTCACAGTATCACTTAGGTTGGAAAGGACCTCGAGGATCATAGAGTCCAACCTATCAACACAGACCCCATGACTAGACCATGGCACCAAGTGCCACGTCCAATCCCCTCTTGAACGCCTCCAGGGTCAATGACTCAACCACCTCCCTGGGCAACCCGTTCCAATGACGAATGACTCGCTCGGTGAAGAACTTCCTCCTCACCTCGAGTCTAAACCTACCCTCGCGCAGCTTGAGACTGTGTCCTCTTGTTCTGGTGCTGGTTGCCTGGGAGAAGAGGCCAACCCCTTCCTGGCTACAACCACCCTTCAGGTAGTTGTAGAGGGCAATGAGGTCACCCCTGAGCCTCCTCTTCTCCATCTTCTCATCTGATGATGGGTCTCAATGATCTTTGAGGTCTCTTCCAACCTTAGTGATACTGATTCAGGTGAACTGACCGACAAACAGAATGGGTCAGCAGTGAGCTCCAGTGGGCAAGAAGGCCACCAGCATCCTGGCTTGGATCAGCAATAGGGCGGCCAGAAGGACCAGGGAAATGATCCTGCACCTGGAGTAAGAACCAGTGAGGCCACACCTCGAGTCCTGGGCACATTTTTGGGGCTCTCATTAGAAGAAGGGTGTTGAAAGGCTGGAGCAGGGCCAGGGAAGGGCAACAAAGCTGGGGAAGGGTCTGGAGAACAGGGCTGGTGAGGAGCAGCTGAGGGACCTGAGGTTACTCTGAAGAAAAGGAGGCTGAGAGGAAACCTCTACAACTCCCTGAAAGGAGGTTGAAGTGAGGTGGGGGTTGGTTTCTTCTCTCTAGTAACAAGTGACAGGATGAGAGGAAACAGCCTGAGATTGCACCAGGGGAGGTTTAGGTTCTGTATTAGAAGAAACCTCTTCACTGTAAAGGGTTCTCAAACACTGGAACAGACTCCCCAGGGAGGTGGTTGAATCCCCATCCCTGGAGGTGCTTCAGAGAGTCAGAGCAGTGGTGCTGAGGGCCACGGCTTAGCCCCAGCCTTGGCAGAGTTAGAGAATGGTTGGGCTGGATGAGCCAAAGTGCCTTTTTCAACCAAAGTGATTCTATGGTCATTCAAGCACGTAACTGGAGCTGGTGGTGTGGTATGTTGCAAGCCCTGCCCAAAGTTGGCTTCCATGCCTTGTGCTAGCAAAGTCCCTCACAGCAGGTGCCTGTTATCAGCTGTGCACCAAGCAGAAGGAAGGAAATCGGCCATTGTGAAGTGAAATGTTTGCGTCCTCCTGAAAGAGGCTTCCCTCCAGGTTCTGGGCCTGACTCTGCTTAGACTCTGGGCTTTCAGGTAGCTTTGCGTTCCATGATGTCAGAGCTTCTCTGGTCTAAGTTCTCTTTTCTCACATTGCTGAAATTTATCCTTCAACCTTGCTAATGGCTGGCCACACTGCACCACTGGGAGCTTTTGCTGGGCTGGGCACACGGTGTATCACCTGAGGAGCCAGGGCAGAAGTGCAGATCTCCGACCCACATTCACTGCTTGTCCAGGGGAGCTGTCTCTGCACACTTGCATTTTGATAGGGTCTTGAGAGTTTAGCTGACAGAAACCACCCTGAACCACATGTCAATCAGCAGCACACAACTGTGACGCTCTCCTCTTACAGCAAAGAGAAGCCAGGAGGGCATTCCACAGTGCAGGAGCAGGGCTAGGCAGAACTCTGCTTCTGAAAGCAAGGCTGTGGAATGGGGAACTGATTAAAAATGTGAGGTGTACCCGCTCTGGTTGTGCTCTGCCAAAAGCAGTGTAAAACATTCTGCAGCACATCTGCTCATAGCTGTTTCTCTATCATAGGGGCCCCCTTATTATTTGTGCTGTTGGACACTTGGTTTGAAATATCTCTTTCTTGGCTGTGTAAGAGGAGCACCTGTGGTGGGTTTGGAAGGGGTAAGGCCAAGAAGCCTCCTCCCTTCCCCCTTGTAGGGTAAAAAAGAAAAAAAAAATTGAAGGGAAAGAAAAAAAAACTCACAAGCTGAATTAGCAAAGCAGTGGAGCTATATTTACAAAGCAATGTAGGATTTGCAGGGGGATATTTACAAATTTACAATATCTACAATATATACAAAGATATACAACAGAGTAACACAGAAATGAGAGTAACCCCCCTCGGACAGACAGGGGTTCCCCCACCTCCGCTCTCCCCTCTCTTCCCCCCCTTTCCCCAGAATGGGATAGAAAGAGAAAGAAAAGAGAGGAAAAAAAGTTAGAAGCAGTTTGTGTTAATTGGAAGGGAGTTAATACAGGCCTTATCAAGTTTGTCAGTTTGAAGGCCGGAGCCTTGGCAGAAAGCCCAGCACAAAAAGCTGCTGCACGAAGAAGAGGCGGAAGCAAGACTGACAGAAAAGTCGTGGAAATGTCCAGTTCACTCCCAGTTCCGAAGGTGCTTCCTCCCACTCTCCCAATGAAATTAGTTTAGACTATTCCTTCCGTTTACCAACTTCCGTCCACCATATTCCCTTTCTTAAGGGGGCAACGTCAACCGGCCACAGCACCTTTCCATCTCTTGCTGCTTTTATTGCACTAAATGGCCAGTAGAAGTGAATCACAGGATCACAGAATTGTTAGGGTTGGAAAGGACCTCAAGGATCATCCAGCTCCAACTCCCCTGCCATGGGCAGGGACACCTGTGTGCTTCCAATTCCTCCCACCAGGCCATGGTTGAGCACAGCAGTAGTCACTGACCCACCCAGATGGAGTCACAACACACTTCAGAACCTGCAGTTCTTCTCCTGGAAGCAATGCGAGCACCAGGTCCACTGGCATTTGCTCTTCACAAAGCCGAGTGCCACCTCATCTTCTCAAGAAGAGATTCATGTGGGTTTGATTTAAGGCAGCATCCTGCAAGGAATTTACAAGATGATGGGGTACAAAATCTGATGGTTTCATCTCTACACATCATTTGCTCTCTACAACTACCTTAAGGGAGGTTGTAGACAGGCAGATGTTGGTCTCTTCTCCCAGGCAACCAGCACCAGAACAAGAGGACACAGTCTCAGGCTGCACCAGGGGAGGTTTAGGCTGGGGGTTAGGAGGAAGTTTTACACAGAGAGAGTGATTGCCCATTGGAATGGGCTGCCCAGGGAGGTGGTGGAGTCACCATCACTGGAGGTGCTCAGGAGGAGACTTGATAGGGTGCTTGGTGCCATGGGTTAGTTGATTAGGTGGTGTTGGATGATAGGTTGGACACGATGATCTTGAAGGTCTCTTCCAACCTGGTCTATTCTATTCTATTCTATTCTATTCTATTCTATTCTATTCTATTCTATTCTATTCTATTCTATTCTATTCTATTCTATTCGGTGGGCACAGCCAGGAAACACTTTTATAAGCTACTTGTCAATATTTTCTTTTTTCTGTTGAGGGGTCTCATACCCCCAGCTGAAAGAGTGCCATGTTCAAGGGATTTCTGATCTGACTGTCCCAGAAGGACAGAAACATGTGTGGCTGTAAGAGTGAGACTGAGAGGATGAAAAGAAGATGTGGGAGAGGCACTGCTGCAGGAGGTCATCCTGCCCACGTGGCCACTGTTGGCCCTTGGAGGGGTCATGTGGACTAAATCTGGGGCTCTCCTGCCCATAACAAAACCAACCAATTTTGGTGTGCCCAGAGAAGCAACAAGAAGGAGAAGTGAAGGTCAGGAACCTCAGACTGAATCACAAAGGTGTAAATCAATGATTGTTTGTGAAAATGATAGAAAAATAACTCTGTGCTTCTTGCTGATGTCTCCAGGAAGCAGGCTGAAGCCGAGGGGAGAGCTCTCTGTGAGGGGTGTGTGGTGAGGGGTTGGTCACATGCACACACATGCTTCCTAAAAAATAATAATGACAAACTTCATCTTGGATTTACCTTCCCAAACCTATTTCCCACTCACCTTTTATCTGCAGGGTTAGTCTCACTAGATCCAGGGACACAGTATTAGTGTATAGATCTGAAATTGTTTTCAGTCCCTTATCTCTGCTTCTTTTTCTACTTTCTTTTTTACCTGATGTGCTTTTAGATATCTTTGAGCCAGACACATCCCCAAACCTGTTATCAGCTTCCTTTAGCAGTGACTGAGCAACCAAGTATGCCAGTGCAGTCATTACAAATACCTCCCATCTTCAATTCCCAGGTCAGTTTTGGGCCTCTCACTCCAACACTGCCTTTCTGGAGCATATCTGGAGAAGGGCAAGGAAGCTGGTAAAGGGACTGAAGGGTCTGTTGAGGAGCAGCTGAGGGACCTGGAGGTGTTTAATCTTCAGAAAATAGCCTCAAGTTGCACCAGGGGAGGTTTAGGCTGGAGACTAGGAAAAAATTCATTGTTACAAGAGTGGTCAGGCATTGGAATGTGCTGCCCAGGGAGGTGATGGAGTTACCATCCCTGGAGGTGTTAAAAAAACACAGCACTTTGGGACATGGCTTTAACAGTCATGGTGGAGTTGGGTTGATGGTTGCACTTGATGATCTCAGAAGTCTTTTAAAACCTAAATGGTTTTGTGGTTCTCTGAAATATTTCCATAGTGACAGAGGAAATCAGCAACCTTTAGAAGGAGAGTGCCCTAAATTCGAAGAGCAGCAGAAATGGTAAGCTTTTAACCTTTTAATTCTGCATTCTTGTACTGGTCCCTGAAGGTCCCAGGCTGAAATCACCAGCACTGCACCAATTTATCTGAGTCCTGGATTCTAATTACCTGCAGGCCTTGTCTATGCAATCTTGAATCCCTAGGGATATCTCTTCTATAGAGTGATAGAGGAGAGAAATAGAGAGCTGCATACTGGAGTCCTTGAACAAAACACTCACCCTTCCCCACACTGCAGATAAATTTGCTTTCAAACCCTGCTGCTTGAAATAATTGTGATCCTCTGGGGTTCCAAGGCATGATCTTCCCTTTAGCTTTGTGGCAGTGAAAGCCACCTGCTCTGCCAAGCCAGAATAGAATGGAATGGAATGGAATGGAATGGAATGGAATGGAATGGAATGGAATGGAATGGAATGGAATGGAATGGAATGGAATAGAATAGAATAGACCAGGTTGGAAGAGACCTTCAAGATCATCATGTCCAACCTATCACCCAACACCACCTAATCAACTAACCCATGGCACCAAGCACCCTATCAAGTCTTCTCCTGAACACCTCCAATGATGGTGACTCCACCACCTCCCTGGGCAGCCCATTCCAATGGGCAATCACTCTCTCTGTGTAAAAGCTCCTCCTAACCTCCAGCTTAAATCCTTTAAAACTGCCACCATCCATTGAATTCATGACTGATTACTCAACAGCTTCCCAACTTTCACTTATGTGTTTCAAACTGGAACCAAGTATACAATACAGCAAAGACCATATCTTTCAGATTTATTTCCCCCCCTCTTTCTCCCAAATTTATAGCATGAAGTCCTGCACTAAAAAAGAAATTCATGGTGGATAATAGAACCTCAAAGTGTGTGGCAAAATTAAGTCTCAAGGATGGCAACATGAGTAATTTCATAATAAAATGATGAGGCTGCCTCCACAGTGCTGATCTCTTAGAAGATGCTCTGTCAGCTCCCTTATTTATACTGAACAGTAAATGTCACCTTTTCACATGCTTTCTTTTCCCAGGTTTTTTTATTAGAGTCATTTTAGGTCTTAAATATTAACTTCCAGTATGGCTTTGTTTTGGTTGGGTTTTCCCTCTTCTCTGACACTCCAAAAGCAGTGGATTAAGCTTTGCTACATAGGTAGAATAATAAAGAACTGTTGGGGGCAGTTGAATATAACCACTTTGGAAATACCAGAGAAGAATTTTATATCATCAAGAACAACATTATCATTGTTAAAGAGAAAACTGAGCTCTCAAGTCTTCATGAGGTTCAACAAGAGCAAGGGCAAGGCTCTGCACCTGGGCTGGAACAATCCTCACTGTCAATACAGGCTGGGAAATGAGGTGCTAGAAACCAGCCCTGAGGAAAAGGACTTGGGGGTGGGGGTGCTGGTGGGGGAGAAGCTGGACAGGAGCAGGCAGTGTGAACTTGCAGCACAGAAGGCCAAGGGCAGCCTGGGCTGCACCAAAAGCAGCACTGCCAGAGCTGGAGAGAGGGGATCCTGCCCCTCTGCTCTGCTCTGCGGAGACCGCATCTGGAGTACTGTGTGCAGGTCAGGAGCCCTTAACTCAGGAAGGACCTGGACCTGATGGACAGGGTCCAGAGGAGGCCACAGAAATGATCAGGGGATTGGAGCAGCTCTGCTGTGAGGCCAGGCTGAGGGAGCTGGGGGTGTTCAGCCTGGAGAAGAGAAGGCTCCAGGCAGACCTAAGAGCAACCTGCCAGGACCTGAAGGGGGCTACAAGAAGGCTGCAGAGAGACTGTTTGCAAAGGCCTGCAGGGACAGGACCAGGGACAGTAGCTTCAAACCAGAGCAGAGCAGATTGAGATTGGATGTGAGGAACAAGTTCTTTGCCATGAGGGTGGTGGAACACTAGAACAGGTTGCCCAGGGAGCTGGTTGGGATCCCATCCCCAGAGATATTCCAGGTGAGGCTGGAGAGTGCTCCGGGCAACCTGAATCAGTTGAGGATGTCCCTGCTGACTGCAGAGAGGGTTAGAATGGATGACATCTGGAGGTCCCTTCCAGCCCAGACCATTCTATGACTCTACAATAAAAGCCTGGCGTTGTGGAGTAGCTTTCACCCACAGAGTTCTTTCACCTTGCACTCAGTATCTTGGTTGTGTACCCCCCTTCAGATATACTGAAGAAAATCATCCCCTCAGAAAGTGAGAAGACACATCATTTTTACAGCAACAGCATTGTGAATTGTGCTGGAAGGCTCTTTGGGCATCACTTGTGTTGATGAACACTCTAAACAACCATGACATTATATGGGACTCTATAAAAATTCAAGGACAGGCAGGGTAAAAATAGCCCAAATAAAGCTGTGGTAAATTGTCATGCAGCAGAGAATTTCTGTGGTGCCAGGATAGCTACTAGAGAAAAACCTGAGAGAAGAAGAACAGTCTGCCAGAGATCTCTGAGCACCATGGCTTTTCAAAACAGTGTTCCTCTTCTGTCAGGCTTTTTCCAGCTGCTTGTATGAAAATGTACTTGACACCTCTTGCTTTAATGCTTTTAAACACAGCAAAGTTCTCTGCCATCCTACAGCTGCTGAAGGGGAAATGAAACCCTAGTTAACACTTGTACAATGCTAGATGAGGAGAAATAAATCACTCAGCACTGTAGGTGTTGGCCTCTTCTCCCAAGTGACTAAGGACAGGACAAGAGGAAATGTCCTGAAATTGTGCCAGGGGAGGTTTAGATTGGATCTTAGGGAAAAAAAAGTCTTTATGGGAAGAGTGTTCATTGGACCAGGCTGCCCAATAATCACACAGTGCCAGCAGAAAGGTTAGGCTGGTTAAAAGCACCTCATGGCTGATATTCAAGAGCAGAAGCTGGATTAGGAGCTGGACTACAACCCCGCAGTGACTCTCTTCTGTCCCACCTGTGCAGCTTTCCTCACTCACCTCTGGCCAGCACAGAGAGAGCTCTCAGCATCCCTGAGCTGCTATGGATCTGGAACATGGAGTCCAGTGAAATGACAGCATGAACCACTACTTAAGGCCACCTCCTACAGTGTTTTTAGCACCAAGACCTTTCCAAACAAACTTCCCCAGACTTCAGATGAAAACATCAGCTGTGAGGCTTTATGACTGTCAGAGCTTACAGGAGTCTGGACAAGGATTTCAAAAAATCAGTCACAGAGCAGGCTGAGTCAGAAGGGACCTTAAAGACCATCCAGTTCCAACTCCTCTGCCATGGGAAGGGACACTTCCCACCAGCCCAGGTTGCTCAAGGCCTCATCCAGCCTGGCCTTGAACACCTCCAGGGAGGGGGCAGCCACAGCCTTCCTGGGCAACCTGTGCCAGTGTCTCACCACCCCCACTGTAAAGAATTTCTTCCTGATCTCTCCTCTCCCAGCTCAAAGCCATTGCCCCTCATCCTGGCATTCCCAACCCTTGTCCAAACTCCCTCCCCAGTTCTCATGGAGCCCATTCAGGTACAGCTCTCTGACCATCTTTGTGGCCCTCCTCTGGACTCACTCCCAGAGCCTGATGTCCTTCTTGTGTCAGGGGCACTTCTCCAGGTCCAACACGATCAAAGGCATCAGGTGTCACAGGAGCAGGGGTGGTAACCTCTGCTCCTCTTCAATCAGGCTGAGCAAAGCTCCTGTCTGATCCTATAGCGTAGATTCACCTTTAAGAAAGTTAAACTATTCCTCCTTTATTCACTAGATCTCTACATAGAAACTGCTAATTAGCACACTTCCCCTTGGCTCTTCTCCTCCTCCTTGCTCCTCGCGGTGCTCTTGATGGAACAATTGGGCTTTATTAATGTGTGACAGCCGAGAGCTGGGGCGAGCTGTTTGCCAGATGTTTGAACTCTGCTGAACTGCTGTTCACTTGTCAGACTGGCAATGAGGAGTGAACAAATACCCTGCTAGTCAGCTTCCCTCCTGAGCTGCCAGGGAATTTCAAACAGCTTCAAGGGCCAGAGCCAAAGGATCTGCTGAGAAAGAATAAGGTAAGCTTCTAATGAGATCAGTGAGCCAGGACTCCTCCAGAAAGGCAGCTTGGGGTTTTCATTATCTGCTGTGCATCGTGACAGAGCCAAGGGCTGAAACGTCTGAGGGGGCCATGCCACGGGGAGCAAGAGGCTTCAGAAGGACACAGCTTTCAGAGATTCTCAAGTTCTTCATGGACTGTTAAGTAGAAGAAAGCAGTGAACTCCCAGAAAGCCTCTCCAAACAGACACGTCTGGCTCTGAAGATGCTCCTCTCTGCCAGCAGAAGAAGGAGCAAGGTCTTTCATGAAGTATGTGCATTTAAATCACTTGCTCAAGGGGAAGGAACAAAACCCATGTTTCATTTTTCCTTCTCTATGTTGCAATTCCTCCTTCAGAGTTATGCATGAAACACAAAGGGGTGAATTAAGCACAGATCCAGCACTACAGATCCCAAAACCAGACTCTCAAAGATGTCAGCAAATAGGAAGGGGGAGCTGACCCTGGGGGTATCTGACCATCTGGCCATGGCACCTGGGGACAGGGTTTAGTGGGCACAGTGGTGTTGGGTTG
>NW_027142404.1:1901082-2062230 GCF_026170545.1 Melanerpes formicivorus
GGAAAAGTGCAGAGCAGAAGGCTTTACAATGGTGCAGTTTATTGACACATAGGCAGAATGATAAATCCTCTTGCTGAGCATTCTAAGGAAAAGTGTCGACAGGCAAATCAAATAACAGAACCTACTTGGAGGTCACTGTAGACTTTGCCAAAGTCCTCTGCCAGACATGGGTCTACTGACTCGTAGTGAACAGGTGATTTGGAACAGTCAGCAGGGCTTCAGCAAGGGCAAATCCTGCCTGACCAACCTGGTGGCCTTCTATGAGCAGGTGACAAAATTAAGAGCTGAGGGGAGCGCAACGGATGTTGTTTGCCTGGAGCTGAGCAAAGCCTTCGATACTGTCCCGCACCACATCCTGGTCTCCAGGCTGGTGACACATGGGTGTGATGGGTGACCACTAGATGGATACAGAACTGGCTTGATGTCTGCATCCAAAGAGTGGCTGTCAATGGCTCCATGTCCCAGTGGAGGCCAGGGACAAGCAGAGTCCCTCAGGGATCAGTCCTGGGACCAGGCTTGTTCAACATCTTTGTGGTTGCCATGGACAGTGGCACTGAGTGCACCCTCAGCAAGTTTGCTGATGACACCAAGCTGTGTGGTGCAGCAGACAGGCTGGAGGGAAGGGAGGCCATCCAGAGGGACCTGGACAGGCTGGAGAGGTGGGCACAAGCCAACATCAGGAGGTTCAACAGGACCAAATGCAGGGTCCTGTAGCTGGGTGGAGGCAATCCCAGGCACTGCTAGAGGCTGGGCAGGGACTGGCTGGAAAGCAGCCCTGAAGAAAAGGCCTTGGGGGTGCTAGGGGAGGAGAAGCTCAGCGTGTGCCAGCAGTGAGCACTTGCAGCCCAGAGAGCCAAGCAGAGCCTGGGCTGCAGCAGCAGAAGTGTGGCCAGCAGGGCCAGGGAGGTGATTCTCCCCCTCTACTCAGCTCTGCTGAAACCCCACCTGGAGTCCTGCCTCCAGTTCTGGAGCCCCTATTGCAAGAGGGATCTGGAGGTGCTGGAAGGTGTCCAGAGCAGGGCCAGGAGGATGAGCAGAGGGCTGGAGCACCTCTCCTATGAGGACAGACTGAAGGAGTTGGGGCTGCTCAGTCTGGAGAAGAGAAGGTTCCCAGGTGACCTCATTGTGGCCTTCCAGTATCTGAAGGGGGCTACAGGAAGGCTGGGGAAGGGCTGCTCAGGATCTCAGGTAGCGATAGGACTAGGGGGAATGGAATGAAGCTGGAGGTGGGGAAGTTGAGGCTGGAGGTGAGGAGGAAGTTCTTCCCCATGAGAGTGGTGAAGCCCTGGAATGGGTTGTCCAGGGAGGTGGTTGAGGCCCCGTCCCTGGAGGTGTTTAAGCCCAGGCTGGATGAGGCTGTGGCCAGGCTGATGTAGTGTGGGGTGTCCCTGCCCATGGCAGGGAGGTTGGAACTGGATGATCCTTGTGGTCCCTTCCAGCCCTGACTGATATTATGATACTATGATACTATGATACTTGGACTTAGAAATCACCAAGGAAGTAGAGTGCTAAATCAGACCAGGTGCTTTCCACTAAAAAAACAAAGTAGCTCAGGGGTGAAGAGTAATGTTCCAATGTAAACCAGAAAGCGACTGGAATTTATCATGGCTAGGGCTCAACAGTTAAATGCACACCAGCAAGGCACTTGCTACACTCTCAACCAAGAGCTTGCAAAAACCAGGAGAACTTCAGGACCCTGATTAAGCAAACAAACCAACACACCAAGCTGATCAAGCTCTATGTTGTAGCAGAAATCAGTGATGACCAACAGAAAAAGGAAGTACTTCAGAAAACCTTGGCAGAAGGAATTGTGTCCTCTAACAATGTCTGCACCAGCTAGTTCTAGATAGATATTTATTTAGGGGGAGAAAAGGGACACACTGAAGAGAGATCAGTAAAGGTCCCTGCTGAATGTCAGCTGCTAAAAGAGATTCTGAAAACAAACCCCACGAAGATCAGGACTTGAAATAAAGCTGCAGTGTCTTCAACCCCCAAATAAATGGTGTCACCTCACTTCTGCTTAGCTGTCTTCAGTCTGATCAGGCCTTCTGGAGCAGACATAGAATCAGATGCATTCCAAGAACAGTGCAATTTAGGTCACTGAGAAAGTGTTGGGTGAGATTTATAGGAGTCACATTGGAGGATTATATATGGAAGAGTCAGCTGCTCTCAGACTTTCAAGATCACTCAGAGTATAATGGAATTGTTTTGGTCGGAAAAGACCAAGATCATCAAGTCCAACCATTAGCCTAAGACCACTGTCATTAAACCATGTCCTGAAGCAACATGCTCACAAAACCTCCAGGGATGGTGACTTCACCACCTTCCTGGCAACCTGTTCCAATCCCTGACCATTCTTGCAGCAAAGAAATTGTTCTTCAACTCCAACCCTCCCCTGGCATAATTTCAAACCGTTTCCTCTCATTCTGTCACCTGATACTGCAGAGAAGAGACCAACTCACTGAAACCTCCTTCCAGGTAGCTGTAGAGAGCAATGAGGTCTCCCTCAGCCTCCTCTTCTCCAGACTGAACAACCCCAGCTCCCTCAGCCCCTCCTCACCAGCCCTGTTCTCTAAGTCCACCTCATGCCAGCCATGTGATACACACTGTCAGTCCCAAGTATTAGTATACTTTTTACACATTATTATGGCCCTTTTCCATCTCCCAGTCATTGTTTCACCTCTCATTGCTTAAGATATCTCACATTAGATTTATCCAATTCCAGGGCTCTTTCAGGCACTGCTGCCTAGGTATTTGCTCCCATATAAAAAACACAGAGATAACAGCAGAAGCAAGCCATGGTGAGGCCTAACCAATGCAGAGTACAGGGGCACAATGACTTCCCTGCTCCTGCTGGCCACACTATTCCTAATGCAGGCCAGGATGCCATTGGCCTTCTTGGCCACCTGGGCACACTGCTGGCTCATGTCTAGGCAGCTATCAATCAGCACCCCCAGGTCCCTCTCTGTTTGGCAGCTATGAACCAGCATGGACTCAACATTTCTTCCTGTATAGCAGATGACTTTTCAATCCATAATCTTCCTTAATGGCCACACAGAGAGTAGAAGATTACCTTACAGAACGACAGGCAAACTTTACCATGAAAAAAAAAGAAAGAAAAAGAGAATTCCATTCTCTTCCTTCAGTATTTCCTTTAACAACTTTGCACATCATTACTCTTCAGGAGCAGTGTTCCCAGCCACGCTGATTAACATGCAGCCTTCTTTCTCCTCCCGCTTTAAAAGTGACACTGAGAGCTTTGAGGCTCCTTGTTCTTAATTTTTTAAAGCCTCTAATTTCATTGTGTCTGACAGGAAGCAGAACATCTTGGCCATAATTACTGTGCAAGTTGTTTTGTCTTTTTTCCACCATCCCCCCCCCTCTCCACAAAGTTGTAATCTTTGTAAAATGAGCTGGGCTGCTTCAGTGGTGCAAATCAAATGCCTGGAGGACGTGATGACCGCCTTGGCAAAACACAGTGGAGCTGAACAGGAAGGCAGCAGAGAGGGGCACAGGGTGGTGGGGAAGGCAAAAGCCCACAGGAGGACTTTTTTAATTTTTATTTTGTTTGGTGTTTTTTGTTTTTTTTTCCCAATTAGAAGCACAGCAAATTCTCTGCCCTGGGAGTAAACTGGCTCCTGCAGCCTCTCACTCTGCCAGCTTTACTCTTCCCATGGTGCCAGAGTGTGACCATTAGGACTTGCAGGACATCTAGGCTGAAATGACAGCTAGTGCATAGGGACTGAGAGTGGCTGAGAGAGCTCTGGAGGTCCCTTCCAACCCAAACCATTCTAGGATTCTGAATCCACCTCCACAGTAAGGAAAAACTGTTTTATCCAAGAGATTTCCTGGGGGACACTCTCAGCAAAAAGCTCTTCTGGGCCAGGAAGTCACTGGCTATGTTTTCAAACAATAAAATGGAATGGAATGGAATGGAATGGAATGGAATGGAATGGAATGGAATGGAATGGAATGGAATGGAAGAGAAGAGAAGAGAAGAGAAGAGAAGAGAAGAGAAGAGAAGAGAAGAGAAGAGAAGAGAAGAGAAGAGAAGAGAAGAGAAGAGAAGAGAAGAGAAGAGAAGAGAAGAGAAGAGAAGAGAAGAGAAGAGAAGAGAAGAGAAGAGAAGAGAAGAGAAGAGAGAATAGAAACCAGGTTGATTGACAGCTGCCTAAACATGAGCCAGCAGTGTGCCCAGGGGGCCAAGAAGGCCAATGGCATCCTGGCCTGCATTAGGAATAGTGTGGCCAGCAGGAGCAGGGAAGTCATTGTGCCCTGTGCTCAGCACTGGTTAGGCCACACCTTGAGTCCTGTGCCCAGTTCTGGGCCCCTCAGTTTAAGAAGGACATTGAGAAGCCTTGAGCACAGCCCTGTGAGGAGAGGCTGAGGGAGCTGGGAATGCTTAGCCTGGAGAAGAGGAGGCTCAGGGGAGACCTCATTGCTCTCTATAACTACCTGAAAGGTGGTTGTAGCCAGGAAGGGGTTGGTCTCTTCTCTCTAGCAACCAGCACCAGAACAAGAGGACATAGTCTCAAGCTGTGCCAGGGGAGGTTTAGGCTCGAGATGAGGAGAAAGTTCTTCACCGAGAGAGTCATTCGTCATTGGAATGTGCTGCCCAGGGAGGTGGTGGAGTCCCCATCCCTGGAGGTGTTCAAGAGGGGATTGGATGTGGCACTTGATGCCATGGTCTAGTCATGGGGTGTGTGGTGACAGGTTGGACTTGATGATCTTTGAGGTCTCTTCCAACCTTGGTGATACTGTGATACTGGTTTTGTCTAGGATTTGTGCAGCCTAATTTCAGCCCATGACGGAGGGTTGTAAGTGGTTTGGGGCTCATTACCATACAACCTCCTTTGTTCATAGGGCCCTTATCCAAAACAAAAGGTGTGAGAGTAATAAACTGGATCCTAGGAAAAGAAAGGCATGGGTAGAAATTAGAGCCAGAAGAAGCTGCAATACACGCTAGAAGTCATACATATCATAAAGAGTGAGGTGATGCTGACCTTCTACCCAGGTTAGACCCCCACCTGGAGTACTGTATCGAGTTCTGGGGCCCCCAACACAAGAAGAATGTGGAACTGTTGGAGTGGGTCCAGAGGAGGTCACCAAGATGATCAGAAGGCTGGGGGGCAGGCTGGGAGGGTTGGTACTGTTCAGCCTGGAAAAGAGAAGGCTCCTGAGGGACCTTACAGTGACCTACCAGTACTTGAAAAGAGTCCACAGGAAAGCTGGGGAGGGACTTTTTACAAGGGCTTGTAGTGACAGGACAAGGGGAAATGGCTTTAAGCTAGAGCAGGGTAGATTTTGATTTGAAATTAGGAAGAAATTCTTTACTATGAGGGTGGTGGAGCACTGGAACAGAGAGATTGTGGATGCCAGGTCCAAGGTCAGGTTGGATGAGGCCTTGAGCAACCTGGTGTAGTGGAAGGTGTCCCTGTCCATGGCAACTAGATGATCATTAAGGTCCCTTCCAACCCAACCCATCCCATCCTGTGGCTCTGTGAGAACTAAAGCATGCTGGCAAACAGAGAGCAATGGAGTAGTAGGAAACACTGTGGCTAAACTCAGTGTAGACCTGAAGAGAGTCTGAACTTCCGTCAGACAGGACTTTATCAGCTACTGATTTTTCTTAGACTTTATCTTAGGCTTTTCCTTCCAAGTAGCCTCATTGCACTGAACACTTCACAAATACAGAGCAAGACACTCAGCCTTGTGTGGATGAGACTGTAACCTACCAGTAAAAGACCAAAAGAGCAACAGGGTAAAAGCACAGCAAGGGAAACAGGAACAAAGAAGCCGAGAGAGTGAAGCAGTTGTAAAGCTGGCTATAAACAAACCAACCAACAAAATCTGTGACTGGAATGGAATTTATATCTCATATGAGCTGCATCCCACTGGGCTGGACATTCTCACCACCCATGACATTCACTGTAATAACTGCCAGGGAAATGGCAGCTTCCTAAGTACCAGCACAGACCATAGCCAGAGCCCAGTGGCACTGCTGGGGTTATGCTGTGCAATGTATTTACAGAATCAGAGTGGTCTGGGCTGGAAGGGACCTCCAAAGCTCATCCAGTCCAGCCCCTCTACAGTCATCAGGGTCATCCTCAGCTGGATCAGGTTGCCCAGAGCCCTCTCTAGCCTCACCTGGGATATCTCCAGGGATGGGGCCCCAACCACCTCCGTGGACAACCTGTTCCAGCATTCCAGCAGCCTCCTGGTGCAGAACTTGTTCCTACTACCCAAGGTCAATCTGCTCTGCTCTACTTTGAAGCCATTGTCCCTGTCCCTGTCCCTGCAGGCCTTTGCAAACAGTCTCTCTGCAGCCTTCTTGCAGCCCCTTCAGGTACTGGCAGGCTGCTCTTAGGTCCTCCAAAAACATTCCCCCATTTTAAGCTACAAAGGAAATTCAGCTGACACAAACCAGCAGTTGTTTACAGGTTATTATATGCAGGTTCCAGATCAAAGAAAAGCACCAGGTACACAGACAGGTGTCTACAAGATAGGGAATGTCCCAGTCACTTTTATTCATAGGATATGATTTATCCTCTATGACACAAAAAAACACATCCCAGATGTCATCACAACAACACCCTGCAATGCTCCAGGCATGGTGCAGAGAGGCTGGAGAGCTGCCCAGCAGAGAAAGACCTAGGGGTGCTGGTGGACAACAGGTGGTCAAGTCCAGCAACATCCTGGCCCAGATCAGAGTAGTGTGACCAGTAGGACCAGGACAGTGATTGTTCCCCTGGACTCAGCACTGGTGAGGCCACACCGTGAGGCCACACCTTGAGTCCTGGGTTCAGTTTTGGGACCCTCACTACAAGAAGGGGCTATATAGAGCCCAGGGAAGGACAACCAAGCTGGTGAAGGGTCTGGAGAGAATGGCTGGTGAGGAGCAGCTGAGGCAACTGGAGTTGGAGAAAACGAGGCTGAGGGGAGACCTCATTGCTCTCTACAGCTCCCTGAAAGGAGATTGAAGCCAGGTTGGGATTGGTCTCTTCTCCCTAATAACAAATGACAGGAGGAGACAAAATGGCCTCAAGTTGCAACAGGGGAGGTTTAGATGGATCATTAGAAGGAACTTCTTCATTGAAAGGGCTCTCAAACACTGGCACAGGCTCCCCAGGGTAGTGGCTGAATTCCTGTCCCTGGAGGTATTTCGAGGGCACACTAATGTGGTGCTGAGGGACATGGTTCCAGTGCCAGACATTGTAGAGTTAGAAACTGGTTGGACTTCATGATTTTAAAGGTCTTTTCCAACCAAAAGGATTCCATGATTCTTTGATACACACTAATAATGCTACTTAGGAAAAAAAAGCCCACAACAGAAAAGGTGCAGTTCCCACCAGCATTGGATGATCTTCCCCCTTCATGGCCACCCAGACACCACTTCTCTTCTGAGAGAAAACAAACACACTAGAAACTAAATGCTTTTCATGCTGTTGTGAAGCCAACATGATTTCATAGTATCATAGTATTAGTCAGGGTTGGAAGGGACCACAAGGATTGTCCATTTCCAACCCCCCTGCCATGGGCAGGGACACCCCACACTAGATCAGCCTGGCCACAGCCTCATCCAGCCTGGGCTTAAACACCTCCAGGGACAGGGCCCCAACCACCTCCCTGGACAACCCATTCCAGGGCTTCACCACTCTCATGGGGAAGAACTTCCTCCTCACCTCCAGCCTCAATCTCCCCACCTCCAGCTTCATTCCATTCCCCCTAGTCCTATCACTCCCTGAGATCCTGAGCAGTCCCTCCCCAGCCTTCCTGTAGGCCCCCTTCAGATCCTGGAAGGCCACAATGAGGTCACCTGGGAGCCTTCTCTTCTCCAGACTGAACAGCCCCAACTCCTTCAGTCAGGAGAGCAGCTCCAGTCCTCTGCTCATCTTTGTGGCCCTTCTCTGGACACCTTCCAGCACCTCCAGATCCCATTTACACCTCTTTGGTCTTTCATTTCTAGCAGAAGTTCTGCTCCCTGCATGATTCAGTGATTCAGTATCACTAAGGTTGGAAGAGACCTCAAAGATCATCGAGTCCAACCTGTTACCACAGACCTCATGACTAGAGTAGGGAGAACATTACTGCCCAATGCACCCCTAGTCCTCTTTCCATGTTTTCATTGTGTAGTAGGCCAGAGACAAGCCAAGTGCCGTCCACCTTTCAGTTAATGATCAGGTTTTCCCAGAGACTAGAACAAATCACCATCTTGTGCCATGTCTCTAAGATAAATGGCACAAAGTGGTCATCTCTTTCCTCGAAGAATGAAGACAAGTCCATGAGCTCCAATAATCTAGTGGGCCCAGAGGAATAGAATAGAATAGAATAGAATAGAATAGAATAGAATGGAATAGAATAGAATAGAGTAGAATAGAATAGAATAGAATAGAATAGAATAGAATAGAATAGAATAGAATAGAATAGAATAGAATAGAATAGAATAGAATAGAATAGAATAGACCAGGTTGGAAGAGACCTTCAAGATCATCCTGTCCAACCTATCATCCAACACCACCTAATCAACTAAACCATGGCATCAAGCACCCTATCAAGTCTCCTATTAAAAACCTCCAGTGATGGTGACTCCACCACCTCCCCAGGCAGCCCATTCCAATGGGCAATCACTCTCTCTGTGTAGAACTTCCTCCTAACCTCCAGCCTAAACCTCCCCTGGTGCAGCTGCAGTTTCCTTCCTAAACCACCCTGGATCCAAGCCATTCCATGCAGGCATTACAGGAAAAACCACTGTCCTCATGTGCTCAGCAGAAACTCCAGCCCACACTGGAAAAGCCCCAGAGTTTATTCCACATTTGTGGGAGCAGAGGATCTATACTACAGACCCAAGAAACTGGAATATCTCAGCTGCAGAGAGAATGACAAAGGTTTTTTGCTCATCAGCACTCCTTAAGATCATTTCAAAAGTATGTCCAGATGCTGGAAGGTCATCTGAGGCCAGAGAGGAGCTGAAGGCTTCATGTCATGTTTCATAAGCCTTCTCCACACAGCCAGCCACAGCACAGTGAGTGGCAGGGAGCAGCACTGTGTATTTCCTAGGGTGCTGTGCAGCAGCCAGCATTGCCAGAGAAAAAGCTGTCTCTCCTCACCTTGGAAAATTGCTTCACTCCTTCCCTCTAAAACATGCTAGGAAAAAAAAAAATCATCATAAAAATGAATCTGTTTGCATAAAGCACAAAACCCCAAACTAAATGGGAGCCTAATTTCAAACACATTCCCTATAGGTCTGCATTTACTGTCCTTACAGCTCCTCATAGCTTCTAGACAAGGAATATCTCTTCTGCTGTATTTTTTTCTACCCTTTAAAACATCAGAGGAGGTTCTTTTGAGAGGTGCAGTAAAAGGGTTCTTCTGCATATTAGCTTTTCTTTCAGCAGCTTTTACAAGGAGCTCCAAGCTCCAGCCAGAAAACAGAAATGGATTTCTGAGATCATAAAATGATAGAATGCTCTGGGCTGGAAGGGACCTACAAAGCTCACCCAGTCCAACCCCTCTGCATTCAGCAGGGACATCCCCAACTAGATCAGGTTGCCCAGAGCCCTGTCCAGCCTCACCTTGATGATCTCCAGGGATGGAGCCTCAACCACCTCCCTGGGCAACCTGTTCCAGCATTCCACCACCCTCATGGCAAAGAACTTGTTCCTCACATCCAATCTCAATCTGCTCTGCTCTAGTCTGAAGCCATTGTCCCTGCTCCTGTCCCTGCAGGCCTTTGCAAACAGTCTCTCTGCAGCCTTCTTGTAGCTCCCTTCAGGTCCTGGCAGGCTGCTCTTAGGTCTCCCTGGAGCCTTCTCTTCTCCAGGCTGAACACCCCCAGCTCCCTCAGCCTGTCCTTGTAGCAGAGCTGCTCCAACCCCCTGATCATTTTTGTGGTCTTCTCTGGACCTTCTACATCAGGTTCAGGTCCTTCCCGTGTTGAGGGCTCCAGAGGTGGATGCAGTACTCCAGATGAGGTCTCCCCTGAGCAGAGGGGCAGGATCCCCTCACTCAGTGCACTAGATGCTAGCATCTAACGTTAAGTGACATGCTTAGCTTCATATGGCCTGGGCTGAGCCTCTCAATCAGCAGCCATTCTGAAGCCTAAGGAGGACAAGCCTGGGCAGGGTTGTTATATTCAAAACATGTTGCACCAGGGGAGGTTTAAGTTGGACATTGGAAGAAACTTCTTCACTAGAAGGGTTCTCAAACACTGGCACAGGTTGCCCAGGGATGTGGTTGAATCCCCATCCCTGGAGGGATTAAGAAGGCACAAAGATGTGGTGCTGAGGGACATAGTTTAACAGCAGACTTGGGAGAGAGAGAGATTGGTTGAACTCAGTGATCTTAAAAGTCTTTTCCAACCAAAATACTTCTATGACAGAAGCTGGCCAGTGCTTGTCCCTTTTAATTCTGTTTCTGAATTGCATTTTCACTCCTTTAATTTGATTCAGCTTTTTATCACACTAAATAATAAAACATCCCCCCTTTAATGATTCCATTAGCTGATTAGACAAAGCTGCTTTGATTTACTATCTGCTTGAAATGAAGGGCCAAAGGTGTCCTACTCAGAGTGGCTACTCAGGCATTTATTGACCTTAGAGGCACTGCTGCATAACACACAGGTCACAAAAGCACCCCATGGCAGCGCACTGATGCAGTTACAAACTTACTGCAAGTTGAACTGAATGAATTGGCTCCAAATAAAACCAAAGCTACTCAGTTTGCTCCACATAAATCCCAAGCTGCTCAGTCTGCTCCAAATAAAACCAAAGCTACTCTCTGTGCACGCTCCCAGGCTTACAATATGCTGTCTGGAAAGAGATGTGGAAAAGAACTACAGCTCACTTGAAGAGCTACAAAGTCTACAAAGACTAAGATGGAGAAGAGAAGGAGGGAGAAAAAACCATATCACAGCTAAGAGAAGCTACTCAGTTCTGGAGCAAGAGGGATGTGGAGGTGCTGGAACGTGTTCAGAGAAGGGCCACAAGGATGATCAGAGGGCTGGAGCACCTCTCCTATGAGGACAGACTGAAGGAGTTGGGGCTGTTCAGTCTGCAGAAGAGAAGGCTCCCAGGTGACCTCATTGTGGCCTTCCAGTATCTGAAGGGGCCTACAGGAAGGCTGGGGAGGGACTGCTCAGGATCTCAGGTAGTGATAGGACTAGGGGGAATGGAATGAAGCTGGAGGTGGGGAGATTCAGGCTGGATGTGAGGAGGAGGTTTTCCACCATGAGAGTGGTGAAGCCCTGGAATGGGTTGTGCAGGGAGGTGGTCGAGGCCCCGTCCCTGGATGTGTTTAAGGCCAGGCTGGCTGAGGCTGTGGCCAGGCTGATCTAGTGTGGGGTGTCCCTGCCCATGGCAGGGGGGTTGGAACTAGATGATCCTTGTGGTTCCTTCCAACCCTGAATGATACTATGATACTATGATTTTCACCTCCATACAGCTAAGCCAATCCATACACATACACAAAAAAAACCCACTGAAAGGGTGGTCATGGATTGGAACAGGCTGCCCAGGGAAGTGGTGGAGTCACCATCCCTGGGGGTGTTCACAAACCATCCAGACATGGCACCTCAGGACGTGGCTCAGCGGGCACAGAATCACAAAACCATGGCATTGTTTTGGCTCTAAAAGCCCTCGGAGACCATAAAATCCGACCATCAACCTAAGAGCAGCATGGCATGGTGGTGTCAGGTTGATGGTTGGCCTCACTGATCCTGAAGGTCTTTTCCAACCAAAGTGACCCTGTGATTCTATGAAACAGAAGATGTTGCCTTGGGAACTGATGGGCTTTTGTGCTATGGCTTGCCCAGGAGGCACACATGACTTGGAGACTATTTCATCCAACATCAGCTGAGCTCCAGAGGTCAGGGTTTTCTTTAAACAGCCTTAAAACCCAAATAAATACATCAGCCCCAGATCACACACTCCAAATTCACCTGCAGAACTCTCTGAAAATAGCTTCAAACATTGCTGAGGACTCAAAATCATAGGGCACAGATAAGGAGGCACAGAAGAGATTAAGGTTAAGCACAGACTGGAGGAAGACCACAGACTACTTACAAGCAATATGAGGAGAACATAGAGTTGTTAGCCCTGTTTGAAACTGATCCTTAGCAATGACAGCCAAAACAGCAGCCAGCACTCCTTAGTAGAATCATAGAATCATAGAATCAGTCAGGGTTGGAAGGGACCACAAGGATCATCTAGTTCCAACCCCCCTGCCATGGGCAGGGACACCCCACACTAGATCAGCCTGGCCACAGCCTCAGCCAGCCTGGGCTTAAACACCTAGTAATGTTTCACATTAGCAGGCACCTTGACCTTCACTCTCTCACCATCTGGCCTCAGATGAGCACTAACTCTGTCATTTAGACTAATATTTAATCCTGAGGATTATTGTTTTGTGGGTTTTTTAAGTTTCCATATGCAGTCCACTGAATATATTTGGGATAAAGCCACTACACCTCCATTCTCACACACCAGGGTGAGCACAGAATGGTAGGAGTTTGGAAGGGACCTCCGAAGATCTTTTAGTCCAAGTCCCTTCTAGAGCAGGATTGCCCAGTGTATATCACATGGGAACATATCCAGACAGGTTTTCAATGTCTCCAGAAACTCCACAGGCTCTCTGGGCAGCCTGCCCAAGGGCTCCAGCACCCTCAAAGCCAATAATTTTTTTGTCATATTCATGGGGAACCTTCTGTCTTCCAGTTTGTGTCCATTGTCCTTCGTCCTGTCACTGGACACCACTGAGAAGAGGGTATGGTCTCATCCTCCTGACACTCACCCTTTAGAATCATAGAATCATAGAATCAATAAAGTTGGAAGAGACCTCAGAGATCATGAAGTCCAACCTGTCACCCAACACCTCAGGACTAACTAAACCATGGCACAAGTGCCACATCCAATCCCCTCTTGAACACCTAATTCCCTCTTGAACACCTTATCCTCCCTTGAACACCTTAGACACTTAGAACACTTAGATACTTAGAACACCTTAGATATTGGTCAGCTTTAATGAGTTCTTTCAGTCTGCTCTGCTCCAGGCTAAACATCCCCACATCTCCCAGCCTTGCCTCACAAGGTAGATGCTCCACTCCCTTTGTCAGCTTCGTGGCTCTCCACTGGCCTCTCTCCATTAGTTCCCTGTCTGTTGAGCTAGGGTGCCCAGAACTGGACACAGTAGTCCAGATGAGTGCAAGGAGCAGGGAAAAGTAAAGGGAAATAAAACCTCCCTCACTCTCAGTGCAGCCCAGAATGCCATTGGACTTCTTGGCCATGAGTGCCCATTGTTGGCTCACAGTTAGCCTGTTGCCCACCAGCACCACCCTTTTGCTCTCCATCGGCTCAGCCTCAGATCTATACTGGTCTATGGTGTTGTTTTTCCCCAGCTACAGGAATCCACAATTGCCCTTGTTGAATTTAATTAGAATAGAATGGAATGGAATGGAATGGAATGGAATGGAATGGAACGGAACGGAACGGAACGGAACAGAATAGAATAGAATAGAATAGAATAGAATAGAATAGAATAGAATAGAATAGAATAGAATAGAATAGACCAGACCAGGTTGGAAGAGACCTTCAAGATCATCGTGTCCAACCTATCAACCAATCCAACCCACCTAAACAACGAAACCATGGCACCAAGCATCCCATCAAGTCTCCAATGAGGTTTCATAGCATCATAGTATCATAGTACCAGTCAGGGTTGGAAGTGACCACAAGGATCATCTAGTTCCAACCCCACTGCCATGGGCAGGGACACCCCACACTAGATCAGGCTGGCCAGAGCCTCAGGTTTCTCCTCACTCAGCTCTCCAACCTGTTTACTTTATGTCCAGGTAAGCCAACATATACTGAATTTAGGTCTTTTTCAACTGAAAGAGATGGTGGTGTTCAGCCTGGAGAAGAGGAGGCTCTAACAGCAACCTTCCAGTACCTGAAGGGGCCTACAGGAAGGATGGAGAGAGATTGTTTGCAGAGGCCTGCAGGGACAGCACCAGGGACAATGGCTTCAAACTAGAGCAGAGCAGATTGAGATTGGATGTGAGGAACAAGTTCTGCACCAGGAGGGTGGTGGAACACTGGCACAGGTTTCCCAGGGAGGTGGTTGAGGCTCCATCCCTGGAGATCTTCCAGGTGAGGCTGGACAGGGCTCTGGGCAACCTGATCCAATTGAGGATGTCCCTGCTGGCTGCAGCAGGGTTGGACTGGGTGAAATTTGGAGGTTCCTTCCAACCCAGACCACTCTGTGATTCTGTGACCTCCATTTCTGTCACCAGGAGTTAGGAACAGGTTATCCAGCCCTGTTCAGCAAATTTTCATTTCATGCAAGCATTGGGTAGAATGCACAGACATCAATAATTGCTCTGAGTGTATTTGATGTAAGTGGGTACAACCTGGTAACATATGGTTTGAGGCCCTTTTACATAACCTCCTTCTTGCTGATGCATTTGGAAAATAGCTCAAGGGGGACAATCTGGCTTAGCTGGGAAGTAAGTGCTGCAGTTTGATACAAATCCTCATGTTTACCCCGTGAGCACTAAGCAGTTTGATTTCCTGTCTGTCTAGCATTGATTAGTGTTGTGAACTGAATACAACAATAACTCAACATTGCAGAGAAAACACAACAACGTCCAACTCAAAAGAGTGATTTATCCAAATCCACTCTCTGGGCACAGAATCACAGAGCGGTTTGGGTTGGAACTGATGGTCAAGATCATCCATTTCCAGCCTGCCCACCATGGGCAGGCCACCTCCCACCAGCCCAGGTTGCTCAAGGCCTCATCCAGCCTGGCCTTAAACACTTTTAGGGAGGGGACATCCACAGCCTCCCTGGGCAACCTCACAGTCTCACAGTATCACCAAGGTTGGAAGAGACCTCAAAGATCATCAAGTCCAACCTGTCACCACAGACCTCATGACTAGACCATGGCACCAAGTGCCACGTCCAATCCCCTCTTGAACACCTCCAGGGATGGGGACTCCACCACCTCCCTGGACAGCACATCCCAATGGGAAGTCACTCTCTCTGTGAAGAACTTTCTCCTCACCTCCAGCCTAAACTTCCCCTGGTAAAGCTTGATATTGTGTCCTCTTGTTCTGGTGCTGGTTGCCTGAGAGAAGAGACCAACCCCCACCTGGCTAGAACCTCCCTTCAGGTAGTTGTAGAGAGCAATGAGGTCTCCCCTGAGCCTCCTCTTCTCCAGGCTAAACAACCCCAGCTCCCTCAGCCTCTCCTCACAGGGCTGTGCTCAAGGCCTCTCCCCAGCCTTGTTGCCCTTCTCTGGACATCTTCAAGTGTCTCAATGTCCTTCCGAAACTGAGGGGCCCAGAACTGGACACAGGACTCAAGGTGTGGCCAAAGCAGTGCAGAGTACAGGGGCACAATGACTTCCCTGCTCCTGCTGGCCACACTATTCCTAATGCAGGCCAGGATGCCATTGGCCTTCTTGGCCACCTGGGCACACTGTTGGCTCATGTTCAGGCAGCTGTCAGTCAGCACCCCCAGGTCCCTCTCTGTTTGGCAGCTCTGAGCCACTCTGACCCCAGCCTGTAGCTCTGCCTGGGGTTGCTGTGGCCAAAGTGCAGCCCCTGGCACTTGGATTTGTTGAATGCCATCCTGTTGGACTCTGTCCATCTGTCCAGCCGGTTGAAGTCCCTCTGCAGAGTTCTCCTACCCTCTAACAGATCAACATCTGCTCCCAACTTGGTGTCATCTGCAAATTTGCTGATGACTAACTCAATCCTCTCACCAAGATCATCAATGAAGATATTAAAGGAGATGGGGCCCAGCACTGATCCCTGGGGCACACCACTGGTGCCTGGCTGCCAGCTGGCTGTGGCACCATTCACCACCACTCTCTGGGCTCGGCCCTCCAGCAGTGTGCCAGTGTCTCCCCACCCTCACTGGAAATGATTTCTTCCTCATCTCCAGTCTCAATCTTCCCTCTTCCAACCCAAAACCATTGCCGTTTGTCCCATCCCTACAAGCTCTTGTCAAAGGTACTGGACCCTTCAGGTACTGGGAGGCATCTCTAAGGTCTCCCTGGAGCCTTCTCTTCTCCAGGCTGCAGAGCCCCAGCTCTCACCCTCGTGTGAAGTCAGAGTAATTCTTTGAATGTGATCTTTGTCAGTGAATTTATTATTATTATTTTTTGTTCATTTGATCATGGGAGATCCCAACTGGCATACACTTAATACACTCTCCAGCACAATAAAAGTGAAGGTTTTCTCAGGAAAACCATCCCTGTAGGAAGGTCTCTGTTACTAACTTTCTCTAAGCTGCCTATCAGGCACTGGAGACTGTCTAGAATCTGGCAAGAAATCAGTCACTGAAATGGAGGTTTCTAACTGCTACATTCACAGCTTTTGGAAAGCAAGCCACAGAATCACTTCAGTTGGAAAAGACCTGTCAGATAATCAAGCCCAACCATTTTCTAACGCTACCAAGGCTGATGCTAAACCGTGCTCCTCAGCACGTCTTTGCCTTTCTTAAGAACCTCCAGGGATGGAGATTCAACCACCTCCCTGGGGCAACCTGCTCCAGCCAGGTAGACTTGATTGCTGGCACAGGCTGCCCAGGGAGGTGGTTGAATCTCCATCCCTGGAGGTGTTTCCAAGAGACAGAGATCTGTTGCTGAGGGACCTGGTTTAGCCCCAGCCTTGGCAGAGTTAGGGAATGGTTTGACTGGATGATCCTGAAGGTCTTTTACAACCAAAATGACTCTGTGGTTCTCTAAGCTCACTAACTTAGTAACTGAAGCTTTCTCCAGTGGCCTGCTGCCACCTTACTTAAAAGTAATGTCACAATATTGTTCACAAGTTTACTTCTTCTCTTTGCAGAAGAAAGAACAGAATGAAATGCAGTGACTGGTGAAAAAGAAAAGAGAAAGGACAGAATGAAATGCAGTGACTGGTGAAAAAGAAAAGAGAAAGGACAGAATGAAATGCAGTGACTGGTGAAAAAGAAAAGAGAAAGGACAGAATGAAATGCAGTGACTGGTGAAAAGGAAAAGAAAAGAGAAAGGATAGAATGAAATGCAGTGACTGGTGAAAAAGAAAAGAGAAAGGACAGAATGAAATGCAGTGACTGGTGAAAAAGAAAAGAGAAAGGACAGAATGAAATGCAGTGACTGGTGAAAAGGAAAAGAAAAGAGAAAGGATAGAATGAAATGCAGTGACTAGGATAAAAATAATAAATATCTGTTTAGGGAAAAAATGTACGGAGTTGGCCAATAAAGTACAAAAAAACTGCAATTTGACATTTAGATATCATTAAGTATCTAAGATAACACAGAGATGATCTGGGCTCAAATCCAGCTCGTGTGTATAATGACAATAGTCAGAGGACAGAGACTCTTCAATGAACTGTGCTGCCTAATTCAATTCACTTCTGTTTCTTGGCTATCCATCACCATTACTGTTAGCACTACCTAACACCATAGATTCTGTTCAAACCATAAAAGATGATGACTGAATTATCCTGTTACATCAGTTCCTGCTGTTGAGATATTGTTAGCGATGGCAGCTTCAACTCATTTTTCCCTGCCTGTGTTTTCAGGGCTGTAGAATTGCCACTAGTCACTAGAATGGTGCTCAAGGTAATAAAAAGCCAAATGAAGCACTCAGAACTTCTGCCATAAATCTGTGTTTAGTTAACAGATGAAACTTCCAGAGAAACATTTTGCAAGTTGCTAGTACAACGAGGCATGAAGTGTCTCATTAACAGACAATATGGGAAGGAGAGGCCGTTAGGCAGGCTTGGATTCTGATTCATAAGTGTCCAGAAGCAGTGCAGATCCATTTTCATTTCCTCCAGCAGGAGGACATCCTGGACAGGAGTGGAATGGAGTGGAATGGAATGGAATGGAATGGAATGGAATGGAATAGAATAGAATAGAATAGAATAGAATAGAATAGAATAGAATAGAATAGAATAGAATAGAATAGAATAGAATAGACCAGGTTGGAAGAGACCTTCAAGATCATCGCATCCATCCCATCAACCAATCCAATCCACCTAATCAACTAAACCATGGCACCAAGCACCCTATCAAGTCTCCTCCTGAACACCTCCAGGGATGGTGACTCCACCACCTCCCCAGGCAGCCCATTCCAATGGGCAATCACTCTCTCTGTGTAGAACTTTCTCCTAACCTCCAGCCTAAACCTTCCCTGGTGCAGCCTGAGACTGTGTCCTCTTGTTCTGGTGCTGGCTGCCTGGGAGAGGAGACCAGAGGAGAGCCACAGCAGGAGCAGCTATGAAACAGGTAGCTAACTGCAGACTCCAAAGGATAGAAACCCAGTCTCAGGGTGTGAGAATCAAGCCCACAAATATTTAACGTCCCTTAGAGATGGACATTTCCTCAGAAAAATGGAACAGAAGAAAACAGAAAGAGAAAGCAGCAAAATCCATGCAGCCACCAGCTGCATTAGGAGGAAATGCCTTTGACAAGGAAATGCCCAGCGTTCATTTCCGACCAGTCCTGGCTGCAGAAGGCAGCCCTGTGCTCTGCATAGCCTCATCATCACTTGACTGATGAGCTCTGCTGCCTGCACACAGGCCTGCTTCAACAGAGACTCTCCAACTGCCTTGATCACAGGGGATTTTCCTCAACTCCCTTGTCTGCTCTTTGCCTCCCCCCATGCAACCACCCCATTGGGCTTGGTTTGGGAGATGTTACATCCCTGTTTAGTAATCTCAGCCTTATGACACCCCCACACCACCCCCACACCCCCGAAGATGGCATTCCTTCACTGTCTGTTAAATGATGCTTGGAATTAATGGTCTGAAGGTATTTCCAGCCCAAATGATTCACAGTCTCACAGTATCACCAAGGTTGGAAGAGACCTCAAAGATCATCAAGTCCAACCTGTCACCACAGACCTCATGACTAAACCATGGCACCAAGTGCCACATCCAATCCCCTCTTGAACACCTCCAGGGATGGGGACTCCACCACCTCTCTGGGCAGCACATTCCAATGGTGAATGACTCTCTCCTCACCTCCAGCCTAAACTTCCCCTGGCACAGCTTGAGACTGTGTCCTCTTGTTCTGGTGCTGCTTTCCTGGGAGAAGAGACCAACCCCTTCCTGGCTACAACCACCTTTCAGGTAGTTGTAGAGGGCAATGAGGTCACCCCTGAGCCTCCTCTTCTCCAGGCTAAACAACCCCAGCTCCCTCAGCCTCTCCTCACAGGGCTGTGCTCAAGGCCTCTCCCAGCCTTGTTGCCCTTCTCTGGACATCTTCAAGTGTCTTGATGTCCTTCTTAAACTGAGGGGCCCAGAACTGGACACAGGACTCAAGGTGTGGCCTAACCAGTGCAGTGTACAGGGCACAATGACTTCCCTGCTCCTGCTGGCCACACTGTTCCTAATGCAGGCCAGGATGCCATTGGCCTTCTTGGCCCCCTGGGCACACTGCTGGTTCATGTTTAGTCAGCTGTCAATCAGCACCCCCAGGTCCCTCTCTGTTTGGGATCTCTCCAGCCACTCTGACCCCAGCCTGTAGCTCTGCATGGGGTTGTTGTGGCCAAGGTGCAGCCCCTGGCACTTGGATTTGTTGAATGCCATCCTGTTGGACTCTGCCCATCTGTCCAGTCTGTTGAGGTCTTAGGACCTCTTTGGACATTTGTCACCAGATGGTAGCTCCAAGAACTCTCCTTTCAGCACGTGTGCAGTCCATCAGTTCCCCCCACTGTTGTTCTCTTGTTGTCGTGGCTAATACAGTCTCTGCAAGCAAAGATGACTGGATTTGCATAGATTCATAGAACAGTTTGGGTTGGAAGGGTCCTTAAAGATCATCTAGTTCCAACCTCCTGCCATGAAAAGGGACACATCCTGCTAGCCCAGCTTCCTCAAGGCCTCATCCAATCTGGTCTTCAACACCTCCAGGGAGGAGGCAGCCATAGCCTCCCTGGGCAACTTGTGCCAGTGTGTCCCCATCCTCACTGTGAGGGATTTCTTCCTAATCTTCAGTCTAAATCTGCTCTCCTGAAGCTTCAATCCATTCCCTCTTGTCCTATCACTACAGGTTCCTCTCCAGCTGTCTTTGTAGGTCCCCTTCAGGTACAGGAAGGCTGCTGTAAGGTCTCCCTGGAGCCTTCTCTTTTTCAGGCTGAACAGCCCCAGCTGTCTTAGCCTGTCCCCATAGGGGAAGTTCTCCAAACCTCTAACCATCTTTGTGGCCACTTCTGGACCTGCTCCTTCTTGTGCTGGGGGCACCAGAACTGGACACAGTACTCCAGATAAGGATGAAGTTGCACATACTGGAGCCAGTACTGATCCCTGGGAAACCCCACTAACCATGGCCCTCTAACTCAACTTTTCTCAATGACTCTGCTCATGACATTGGTAAAAATACAAGCTAAAGAAATTGGTTCCTCAAGAATCACAAGGAGTAGCTAATGAAGAGATAACAAGTGATCATGCTGGAAAGAAAGGACAAGTGTAAGTCCTAACAGTGTTTAAAAATAATAATTCATTAATGATATCAGCACAAAAAAAACCTCACTGATGGAATTCACTGCCAGCATGAGTTGGGAGATAGCGTCAGTGGAGAGAAAAATTGGAGTGTCGTGAAGGAAGTGCTGAACGTCCTCTGGGACCAAAGGAGGAGATAAAAGGACAGAATACAAAACCATGCATGCAGGAGTGAAAAAGGATTTCTGCTACATACTTGAAACAATTTCTCTGTAGATAATTGGGTGACAATGAGGCAGTGCAAAGATTCAGCCATAACAAAGGCAGCAGCTCTCCAGAACTCATTGGGAAAATCATTTCCAGTGTGGCACTTTGGCCACAGCAACCCCATGCAGATCAGGAAAGTCGTTGTGCCCCTGTACTCTGCATTGGTTAGGCCACACCTTGAGTCCTGTGTCCAGTTCTGGGCCCCTCAGTTTAAGAAGGACAATAAGACTCTTGAAGGTGTCCAGAGGAGGGCAACAAGGCTGAGGAGAGGCCTTGAGCACAGCCCTGTGAGGAGAGGCTGAGGGAGCTGGGGTTGTTTAGCCTGGAGAAGAGGAGGCTCAGGGGAGACCTCATTGGTGTCTACAACTACCTGAAGGGAGGTTGTAGCCAGGAGGGAGTTGGTCTCTTCTCTCAGGCAAGCAGCACCAGAACAAGAGGACACAGTCTCAGGCTGTGCCAGGGGAAGTTTAGGCTGGAGGTGAGGAGAAAGTTCTTCACTGAGAGAGTTGTTCACCATTGGAATGTGCTGCCCAGGGAGGTGGTGGAGTCCCCATCCCTGGAGGTGTTCAAGAGGGGATTGGATGTGGCACTTGGTGCCATGGTCTAGTCATGAGGTCTGTGGTGACAGGTTGGACTCGATGATCTTTGAGGTCTCTTCCAACCTGGGTGATACTGTGATACTGTGAATGCAGAAGTTGTATAGAACCACAGGATTATTTTGGTTGGGAGACATCCAAGATCACCCAGCCCAAACATCAACCCTACACCACCATGGCCACTAAACTGTGTTCCCAAGTGCCATGGCCACATATTCCTTGAACACCTCTAGGGATAGTGACTCTGCCACCTCCCTGTGCAGCCTGTTCCACTCTTTTGATAAAGACATTTTTCTTGCTATCCAGTCAACCTCTCCTGGCACAATTCCAGGCCACTTCCTCTTGTTCTATCACCTGATACAAGGGAGAAGAGACCGATCTCAACCTTGGGTTAAAAGAATCTGGATACTGATGCTCAAGGATGACAAGTTAGAATGGAATGGAATGGAATGGAATGGAATGGAATGGAATGGAATGGAATGGAATGGAATAGAATAGAATAGAATAGAATAGAATAGAATAGAATAGAATAGAATAGAATAGAATAGAATAGAATAGAATAGACCAGGTTGGAAGAGACCTTCAAGATCATGGAGTCCAACCTATCATCCAACACCACCTAATCAACTAACCCATGGCACCAAGCACCCTATCAAGTCTCCTCCTGAACACCCCCAGGGATGGTGACTCCACCACCTCCCTGGGCAGCCCATTCCAATGGGCAATCACTCTCTCTGTATAGAACTTCCTCCTAACCTCCAGCCTAAACCTCCCCTGGCACAGCTTGAGACTGTGTCCTCTTGTTCTGGTGCCTTGGTTTAGTTGATTAGGTGGTGTTGAATGACAGGTTGGACGTGATGATCTTGAAGGTCTCTTCCAACATGGTTTATTCTATTCTAAAAGAAGAGGCTTCTCACTCCTAAAGGGGCAGGCACTAGCACAGGTTGCCCAGAGAGTTTTTGGACGCTCCCTCCTCAGAGGTCTTCAAGGCCAGGCTGAACGAGACCCTGAGCAACCTGGGCTGGTGGGAGGTGTCCCTGCCCATGGCAGGGGTGCCTGAACAGGATGATCTTTAAGGTCCCTCACACTCCATGATTCTATGAAATGTTTTGATTGGAAAAGACCTGAGGTGATCAAATACAAGCATTAGCTAACTCAACCAAACTACTGTCCCTTAGCACTGCATGCACCTTCAGACCCCCATAGACCTCTACAAGATCCCTTCCCCAACTCTCTAAATAATATTGTGCAAAATACTCCCCCTGTGTTGTATCACAGTCTCACAGTATCACCAAGGTTGGAAGAGACCTCAAAGATCATTGAGTCCAACCTGTCACCACAGACCTCATGACTAGACCGTGGCACCAAGTGCCACGTCCAAAAGTAGAACCAGAAGCTAAGCACTGAGGGCTTCTGACTGCTTCTTCACAGCGACAGCATTCCCACACCTGAGCTCAGCCCTTTGCTATTTGGTTTTAAATTTATTTCTTTCCCTTCTCCTTTCAATTTTAGGGCTTCTCTTTGGTTTATGCCCTGTCTATTCAGGTTAGGGTTTCTTTCATCTTGACGTTCTCAGCTATGTCTCCATCACAGCAACAGTAAGTAAATACTGAGGCTCTGATCGGCTACCACAGTGATTCTTACAGACAGATCTCTTGGCCTTGGCTCCCCAGATTACAGGGCTCCAACCCTGCAGATGGAAGACAATTGAGATCTATTTCACACTGCCTCTGCATTCATTCATCTGCTGCCAGTGCAGCTCCCTCTGCTTCAAAAGCATTCCCTTGCATCCTGCTCAAGCAAAACACGGGCTTTGTTTGTTGGGGTTTTTTGGGGCTGGTTGTTGGGGGGCTTTTGGGGGTGGTTGTTGGGGCTTTTTGGGGGGTGGTTGTAAGGTTTTTTGGGGGGTGTTTGTTAGGGTTCTTTGGGTAGTGGTTGTTGGGTTTTTTTTGGGGGGGTGGTTGTAGGGGTTTTTTGGGGGTGGTTGTTGGGGTTTTTTGGGGGTGGTTGTTGGGGTTTTTTTTGGGGTAGTTGTTGGGGGAGGTTGGAGGATGGTTGTTGGGGGTTTTGGGGGTGGTTGTTGTGGTTTTTTTGGGGGTGGTTGTTGTGGGTTTTGGGGGGTGGTTGTTGGGGGTACTTTGGGGGATGGTTGTTGAGGTTTTTTGGGGGGTGGTTGTTGGGGTTTTTTGGGGGGTGGTTGTGGGTTTTGGAGGGTGGTTATTGGGGGTTCTTTGGGGGTGGTTGTTGGGTTTTTTGCGGGGTTGTTGGGGTGTTTATGGGGGGGTTGTTGGGGTGTTTTGGGGGGTGGTTGTTGGGGTTTTTGTTGGGGGATGGTTGTTGGGTTTTTTTTTGGGGTGGATGTTGGGTGTTCATAGGGATGGTTTTTGGGTTGTTTTTGGGGGGTTGTTTTTTCTTTGTTTGTTTTAGGATTTGGGGTTTGGGTGGGTTAGTTGGTTTGGGTTTTCTTGCTGCTCTTCTGGTTTTGCTAAGCCTTCTTTATAATCAGTATTCAGTATTCCTAAGGTTGGAAGAGACCTCAAACATCATCGAGTCCAACCTGTCACCACAGACCTCATGACTAGAGTAGGGAGGACACTACTGCCCATGCAGGCTTGAACTCATGACCTTCCCATTAAGGGTCTGATGCGCTACCAACTGAGCCACCTGAGGGTCCAAAACCTGCTCATAGAGAATCAGAACTCATGAATTCGAACAATGAATGGCAAAAATCATACTGGATGTTCAAACTAAGCCTTAATTGGTTATTAGCTCAAAACTTGTCCTCTGAAGCATCAGTAAAGTCAGCTGGAGTCCCTGGATAGATGTATGGCTGCTATTCTGCCTGTGTTCCATTGACCTGGTAGAGGAGGGATGCAGGAACTCAGGCTAAGCAAAGCTGCTCCAACAAATTACCACAGGATAGCAAAAGGCCAACAACTTGTTCCTTGACTGAAAAAATAAAACATCTTTCATCAGATCCAGCCAACTTCTTCGTAGCTGAGATACTTCTTTTAGCCCCTGTAAAGTGGGAGGGTGCAAAGCTGGGAGGAGTGGTTGCCACCCCCTTCAGCCTATGCTGCCATGCAGCCAGACCTGGCCAGGCTGGAGAGTTGGGCAGAGGGGGACCTCACAAAGTTCCACCACAGCAAGTATAGAGTCCTGCACCTGGGGAGGAATAACCCCTTGCACTAGTACAGGTGAGGGGTCACCTTCTGGACAGGAGCTCTGTGGAGAAGGACCAGAGAGTGTTGGTGGACAACAAATTCACCATGAGCCAATGATGTGCCCTCATGGCCAAAAAGGCCAATGGTGTCCTGGGGTGCATTAGGGAGAGTGTGGCAGCAGGTAGAGAGAAATTTTCCTCTCCCTCTGCCCAAATGAGGTCACATCTGGAGGACTGTGTCCAGTTCTGGGCTTCCCAGTTAAAGAGACACAAGGAACTACTGGAGAGTTGAGCTGGGGCTACCAAGATGCTGAAGTATCACAGTATCACAATATCACTGAAGTTGGAAGAGACCTCAAGGATCATCGAGTCCAACCTGTCACCACAGACATCATGACTAAACCATGGCACCAAGTGCCACATCCAATCCCCTCTTGAACACCTCCAGGGATGGGGACTCCACCACCTCCCT
The DNA here is from genome assembly GCF_026170545.1 of Melanerpes formicivorus. Taxonomy (NCBI): domain Eukaryota; kingdom Metazoa; phylum Chordata; class Aves; order Piciformes; family Picidae; genus Melanerpes; species Melanerpes formicivorus. The sequence continues at coordinate 1,926,008 of NW_027142404.1, forward strand.
GGGCAGCACATTCCAATGGTGAACGACTCTCTCAGTGAAGAACTTTCTCCTCACCTCCAGCTTAAACCTCCCCTGGTGCAGCTTGAGACTGTGTCCTCTCAATCTGGTCCTGGAAAGTGACTGAAGCATCTCTCTGATAAGGAGAGACTGGGAATCACAGGGCTGTTTAGCCAGGAAAAGAGCAGCCTGCAAGCTGATCTTCTCAATGTTTCCCAACATCTAAAGGGCAGGGGTGTGAGGATGGGGCTGGGCTCTTTTTCAGTGGCTCTCAGTGGTAGGACAGGAGGCAATGGCCACAGACAAGAACCCAGGAGATTTCTTCTGAACACAAGGAGAAAATACTTATATATACTGTGAAGGTGTCAGAGCCCTGGACCAGGCTGCTCTGAGAGGTTGTGAAATCTTCTCTGGAGAGATTTCAAACCCACCTTGACAACATGCTGTGGGCTGGAGTAGATGATCTCCAGTTGTCCCTTCCAACCCCTACCATTGTGTAATTCTGTGGTAGCTTTACCATGTCAGCCTGGCCAAAGCTATTTAAGTTAGGTTCTTGCCCCTCCCCTCTGCATACCGATAATACCATTAAGAAAGAGCCCAACTCATCATCACCCTTCTCCTTGTGTGTTTATGGACATTATGGTAGATCATCAGTTGCATTCAAAGATCTTGAAGGTCTTCTCCAACCTAAGCAACTCTATGATTCTCTACTGCTATTACTTCCTTGCATCTCAAGGAATTTCTAACCTCCTCTTGGTGTGCAGACATGAGTATCCTGGGACTGTATTTAGGCATCTCTATGTGTGATCACCTACAGATCAACCTGATCTAAGCATACCTGCATTGCCAGGTGAGGTGGACTTGGCCTCCAGAAGTCCCTTCAATCCCCTACTGTGATCCTTGGATTCTATGATCCTTGGATGTGAGGAACAAGTTCTGCACCAGGAAGGTGGTGGAACACTGGACCAGGTTGCCCAGGGAGGTGGTGAGGCCCCACCCCTGGAGATACTCAGTGTGAGGCTGGACAGGGCTCTGGGCAACCTGATCTAGTTGGGGATGTCCCTGCTGACTGCAGAGGGGTTGGACTGGATGACTTTGGAGGTCCTTTCCAATCCAGACCATTCTGTGATTCTGTTATTTTCCTCAGTCAAATTTCACATTGAGTACTTTATTTTCCCTCTTTCCCCTTGTATTATGTTCAAACTTCTTAGCACAGAATCACTAAGGCTGGAAAAAGACTTCTAAGAACAAGTCCAACCTTGGCCCAGAAGCTTTCTCAGCTCTCTCTTCTTTACTTGATGGAGTGCTTGGTGCCATGGGTTAGTTGATTAGGTGGTGTTGGATGATAGGTTGGACTCGATGGTCTTGAAGGTCTCTTCCAACCTGGTCTATTCTATTCTATTCTATTCTATTCTATTCTATTCTATTCTATTCTATTCTATTCTATTCTATTCTATTCTATTCTATTCTATTCTATTCTACCTGTTCCCCTGTTATTCCTCTTGCTTCACTCTTCTCACTTCTAGCAAGACTAACATCTTTCTGTCTTTCCCCGCTCTCTCTCATTTCCACACCTTCTCCCTCACTGTGTTGTGTGGCATCAAATTCAACCTGCCTCACGTGTGTGAACCTCTCCTTTTCTATTCCTCCACTGTGAAGATCAAGAACAGTCTTTCCAGTTCCAGTGTCTCTTCTGAGATAACAGATGAGATAAGGGTGGACCCAGGTTTTCCTATGCATATTTGTGGGTTTAAGGACATGCTGCAGAGCTGGGGTTGAATAGTAAGACAATAGTCTAGTTTCCAAAGTCTTCACTTGGTTTCTGCTCAGTCTGAGCCCCTTCTGAAGAAAGGATGTTGATACCTATGAGACACTTCCAAAAATCACCCTGAAGCCAGTCAGTGTTAAAGGGCAGCAGGATTTGTTCCCAATGAATGAAAGCAAGTTTTAACTGATCTTGGATTTGGCAGCATAAAATCATATCATTAGCAGAGGGGTGAGATACAACCTGAACCCTGGGATAAGTGAGCAGCACAGAAAATCCTTCAGCACTAGCAGGCCTTGGAGATCCAGCTCTGGACGTCTGACAGGTGCACAGCAGCAGCCACTGCTCTTCAATCATGAGGGTTTACGACACCCTGCTGAGCACGCAGGCAAATCCACTGCCCAGAATTGATTTGCTGCTGCCTTGCCACAGGAGAAAAAGCTCCAACTCTCCAGCTGCTGAAAGCAGCCAGACAAAAAAACTGTGCAGATTTTCAATTCATTCCAACCTAACCAAGGACAGGGAGCAGCATCAATCTTGTACTCACAGGTTTTAATCCCTGACACATTTTCACTTAGTAACAACATAGAATCATGGAATTGTTTCCATTGGGAAAGACCTCTCAGGTCATCACTCCAACCATCAGCCCAACACCACCATGCCCTGTAAGACAAGTCCCATGTTTACATGCTTCTCAAACACCTCCAGCTCTGGCTACTCCACCACCACCCTGGGCAGCCTGTTCCAATGCCTGAGTACTCCTAGCATCTAACCCAAAACTTCCCTGGTGCAACTTGAGGCCATTTCAGCCTGCAGAAGAGGAGGCTGAGGGGAGACTTCATTGCTCTCTACAACTACCTGAAGGAATGGGGGAGTGAGGAGGGGGCAGCCTCTGCTCCTTGGTGGCAAGAGACAGGAGCAGAGGCAATGGTCCCAAGCTGCAGCAGGGGAGGCTCAGGCTGGATGCTAGGAACTATTTGTTGCCAGAGAGGGCTCTCAGCCATTGGAATGGTCTGCCCAGGGCAGTGCTGGAGTCCCCATCCCTGGGGGTGTTCCAGCAGCTGTGGAGCTGGTGCTTAGGGACATGGTTTGGTGCTGACCCTGCAGTGCTGGGTGGAGGGTTGGACTGGAGGAGCCTGGAGGTCTCTTCCAAAGGGATTTGTTCTGTGATTCTGTGATTTACTCTCATCCCTGTCTTGTTAAGTGGGAGAAGAGACCAACCCCCACCTGGCTCCAACCCCCTTTCAGGGATCTGTAGAGAGCAATGAAGTCTCCCCTCAGCCTCCTTTTCTCCAGATCAAACAATCCCACATGAAGAGAGAAAACCAGATAGGCTCAAATGCCCTACACCACACTAGCTGTAGGGACTATGTTTTGGGTTTTCTTCTTTCCTGGTCATTCAGTGCCTCAGAATGCTCATTTTTTGGTATTTGTTCAGGATACATCTGAATGAAAATTAACTTCTTCACTCCTCTCACTCTTCCATTACTGTTCTGTTCTTGGGCAAGCCTTGCCTGCTCTTCACACAGGCTCAGATGATGGGAGCAGAACATGTCAGATGCTTCCCTGATGGCTTTTTGGGCTCTGCACCCTGCACCTGCTGTTTGCCTGAGGCAGTATCATCGATGGCAGCAGAAAAACAGGAAATGGCTTTCAGGAGCCCTAGAGCAAGGAGGAGCATAGCTGGGTGTTGAAACATGCAAAAGGAGTCAGAAAGAAGCATCAGTGTTACACACTGAACAGCACAACCACTCATAGCAGCTTACAGATGCTCTACATCTTATTTTACAGGTAGGGATCAGTGTCTGGGAGGACTCTGTGCCCTCTTCATGCTATCAACTTCCTCTACAACACTGGACAAAGTATTTGCACCTAACTCTGAGCATTTATCAGAGTTAGCATTTTAGAATGCCTCCACTGAACTTTGCCTCCATTTGTGGAAACACCAAACCACAGCCATTTCCCAGCCTCCAAAAGCCAGCCACATTCAAAGCCATTCAGCTCTGTCTCCTCTCTATGCAGATTCAATGTGTGTCACAACACCTAAGTGCTTGGAAAGCTGTAACTTTGAGAAGGACCTGGGGGTCCTGGTTGGGAGTGGATTAAATATGAGTCAGCAGTGCCCAGGAGGCCAAGAAAGCCAATGGCATCCTGGCCTGGATCAGAAGCAGGGTGGGCAGCAGGGACAGGAGGTGACCATCCCCCTGTGCTCAGCACTGGGGAGGCCACACCTTGAGGGCTGTGCTCAGCTCTGGACCCTCACTGCAGGAAGGACACTGAGGGGCTGGAGCCTGTCCAGAGCAGGGCAGCAAGGCTGGAGAAGGGCCTGGAGCCCCTGGGCTAGAGGAGGGGCTGAGGGAGCTGGGGGTGTTCAGGCTGGAGAAGAGGAGGCTGAGAGGAGACCTCCTTGCTCTCTGCAGCTCCCTGAAGGGAGGTTGTGGTGAGGAGGGGACAGCCTCTGCTCCTTGGTGGCAAGAGACAGGATCAGAGGCAATGGCTCCAAGGTGCAGCAGGGGAGGCTCAGGCTGGATGCTAGGAACTATTTGTTGCCAGAGAGGGCTCTCAGCCATTGGAATGGTCTGCCCAGGGCAGTGCTGGAGTCCCCATCCCTGGGGGTGTTCCAGTAGCTGAGGAGCTGGAGCTTAGGGACATGGTTTAGTGCTGGGTCAAGGGTTGGACTGGCTCTTCTAACCAGATGTATACTGTGATTCCAATTCCTGAGCTATCTGGAAGATCCTGACCTAGTCTAGAAGCTGCACAAAAAGATGTTAAACAGCCAAGGCCTGTGCAGAGGGCATGCAATGTAAGCTAAGGATGCAAGCAAAAGGGAAAAGGGACAGAAGTCTCCAGTAAGGATGCAAGGACTGCCTGTGTCATAGCAATTAATTGGATGGCTGTAGAACCATAGAATAATTTGCTTGGAAGAAACCAAGCCCATCAAGTCATCCCATACAATCAGCCAGTAAAAATGTTAACCCAGCACTGCCAGGGCACCACCAAACCATGGCCCTGAGCACCATATCCACACAGCTTTGAAACCCCTCCAGGGATGGAGACTCCACCACTGCCCTGGGTAACCTGAGCCAGGCCTTGACCACTTGTTGTTGTGAAGAAATCCTTCCTAATACCAAGCCTAACTAACCCAGCTGGTGGCTGTTTCCACTTGCCCAAATTCTTACTACTTGGGTGAATCACAGAATTATAGAATAATTTAGGTTGGAAAAGACCTTGAAGACCATCAGGTCCAACCACTAACCCAGCACTGCCAGGTGACCACTGACACCTGACACTAACTGCCAGGTCTTTAAAATGCCTCTCAGCCTCATAACAAATTTCAAACAGAAGCTGCTGCCAAAGAATCAGCCTACATTAGGAATAGTGTGGCCAGCAGGAGCAGGGAAGTCATTGTGCCCTGTACTCTGCACTGGTGAGGCCACACCTTGAGCCCTGTGTCCAGTTCTGGGCCCCTCAGTTTAAGAAGGACATTGAGACACTTGAAGGTGTCCAGAGAAGGGCAACAAGGCTGGGGAGAGGCCTTGAGCACAGCCCTGTGAGGAGAGGCTGAGGGAGCTGGGGTTGCTTAGCCTGAAGAAAAGGAGGCTCAGGGGAGACCTCATTGCTCTCTACAACTACCTGAAGCGAGGTTGTAGCCAGGAAGGGGTTGGTCTCTTCTCTCAAGCAACCAGCACCAGAACAAGAGGACACAGTCTCCAGCTGTGCCAGGGGAAGTTTAGGCTGGAGGTGAGGAGAAAATTCTTCACTGAGAGAGCTGTTAGCCATTGGAATGTGCTGCCCAGGGAGGTGGTGGAGTCCCCATCCCTGGAGGTATTCAGTATTCAGTAGTCCTAAGGTTGGAAGGGACCTCAAAAATCATCGAGTCCAACCTGTGACCACAGACCTCACCACTAGAGTAGGGAAGACAATGCTGCCCACTGCAGGCTTGAACTCACACCCTTCCCATTAAGGGTCTTACGTGCTACCGACTGAGGAGATTGGATGTGGCACTTGGTGCCATGGTCTAGTCATGAGGTCTGTGGTGACAGGTTGGACTCGATGATCTTTGAGGTCTCTTCCAACCTTGGTGATACTGTGCATGCAGGTGCTGCTGCTCCACGCTCTTGCCAGGGCTGCATCTGCTCCTGAGCTTCCTGCATTTCACAGCAGCAGAGTTCCATGAGCACTTCAGTACGACACAACATCAGCCTCTAGGTTTATGATGCAGACAGACCTTCACACATTGCAGCAAATGGAGCAGACCCCTGCTTTGCTGAGGTTTTGATCTCTACATCTACCTGAAAGGCTTTGCTGATAGAATCTTGTCTGCTCCCTCTGCCACTTTGTTCACAGCATTCAGCAATGTGACAAGTTGAATTTTCTGATGTTCAAAGCATATTCACCTTGACACTAGGACAAGCTCTGGGATACTTATGTATTCAGGGAGCCATGCCACTAACCCACATTCACAGGGAGAACAAAGCCCAAAAACACCAGAAAAGGGAGAAAAAAAGTGATGGAGGGGTGGGGTGGAAGCAAGAGAGAAGGAAGGGGGATTTATTTAATTTGAATTAATTCAGTAATTCTTCATCTGTATGCTTGGCTCCCACTTATGCCAATGCAAGGATGTGCAGAAACATGGCTTCAGAATTTTACAGCCCATTTCTATTAATCAAAATCAAATTCACCTGAACACTAACAATATTTTTCCTTTGGGGAGAAAAATACTGCATAAAACCCGATGACAGGCACAGGAAAGTAAACAAACCCATTTCTGAGCAGGAACATCAGTTTGAAAAGCCCCCAAAGATTAAATGGGTTGTCATAAAACCCAACCCAACCAACCCACCAAAAGCAGAGGATTTGCCTGCCACAGACCCCTCACCTCAGCTTGATTGTGCTCCTTAGATGACACCTGTCTGCTTTTTAATCCCTGCAGGGGATTCTGCTGGTAGAATTAATAATGATGATCAAGCTCCATGAAACTCCATGCTAATGATAAGATAGACAACTCACTCCCAGCACCTGGTGAGAAGCTAATCTTCCCCCATGTCCTAATCTACTGACATACAGGGTTTGATCTGAAATAAGCTCTTAATAATGAATAATCTGCCTATGAATATGATTTTGCTGAGCAGAAAATGGAAGATTAAAGAAGGAGCTCTGAAGAATTAGCTCTCTCCTTTCTGATTTTAAGACTGCTTTTGCAGTGCCCTCCTCCTTCACCCCCTCCCACCCCCCCAAAAAAAAAAACAAACCCCAAACCAAACCACACAATCCACTCCCCCCAAAAAAGCAAGCAAAAGCACTCCACCTTTATTCACAGCTGATGGGCATCTTGAGGACACTTGGAGAGGGACCTGGGGTATTGGCTGACAGTCAGCTGAACATCAGAGCCCAGAGAGTGGTGGTGAATGGTGCCACATCCAGCTGGCGGCCAGTCACCAGTGGTGTGCCCCAAGGGTCAGTGTTGGGCTCCATCCTCTTTAATATCTTCATTGATGATCTGGATGAGGGGATTGAGTCAGTCATCAGCAAATTTGCAGATGACACCAAGTTGGGAGCAGATGTTGGTCAGTTAGAGGGTGGAAGGGCTCTGCAGAGGGACCTCAACCAACTGGACAGATGGGCAGAGTCCAACAGGATGGCATTCAACAAATCCAAGTGCCAGGGGCTGCACTTTGGCCACAGCAACCCCAGGCAGAGCTACAGGCTGGGGTCAGAGTGGCTGAGAGCAGCCAGGCAGAGAGGGACCTGGGGGTGCTGATTGACAGCCACCTAAACATGAGCCAGCAGTGTGCCCAGGTGGCCAAGGTGGCCAAGGGCATCCTGGCCTCCATCAAGAGTAATGTGGCCAGCAGGAAAAGGGAAGTCATTGTGCCACTGGATTCTGCACTGGTTCAGCCACACCTTGAGTACTGTGTCCAGTTCTGGGCCCCTCAGCTTAAGAAGGACATTGAGAGACTTGAACATGTCCAGAGAAGAGCAACAAGTCTGGGGAGACCTTGAGCACAGCGCTGTGAGGAGAGGCTGAGGGAGCTGGGGTTGTTTAGCCTGGAGAAGAGGAGGCTCAGGGGAGACCTCATTGCTGTCTACAACAGTATCACAGTATTACTAAGGTTGGAAGAGACCTCAAAGATCATCGAGTCCAACCTGAAAGGTGGTTGTAGCCAGGAAGGGAGTTGGTCTCTTCTCTCTTGCAACCAGCACCAGAACAAGAGGACACAGTCTCAAGCTGTGCCAGGGGAAGTTTAGGCTGGAGGTGAGGAGAAAGTTCTTCACTGAGAGAGTCGTTCGCCACTGGAATGTGCTGCCCAGGGAGGTGGTGGAGTCCCCATCCCTGGAGGTGTTCAAGAGGGGATTGGATGTGGCACTTGGTGCCATGGTTTAGTCCTGAGGTTTGTGGTGACAGGTTGGATTCGATGATCCTTGAGGTCTCTTCCAACCTTAGTGATACTGTGAGACTGTGATCAGTCAGCAGAGTGCCCAGGTGGCCAAGAAGGCCACTGTCAGAGGTTGAGCAGAGCTTGTGCAGGTGTGTGCTGGCTTTGGCTGGCATAGGGTTAATTCTCTTCACTGCAGTTGTTATAGAATTACAGAATGGTTTTAGTTGGCAGAGACCCTTAAGATCACTGAGTCTAAGTGTTAGCTGTTCTTGTTGAACTCCACATACCTGCTTGCCCTCCACATCATCCCACATCTGACTTAGGATGCTCACAGGTGCCATTGTGGCAGGTGACCAGCCATATGGGGCTATAGAATGAGAGAATGGTAGTGGAGATCCCTTGCCTAAGCAGGATCACCCAGAGCAGGTCACACAGGAATGAATCCAGATGGGTCTTGTTCCTCACCAGGGGCAACAATGATTTCTTCAGCTTGGTAACAGAATCCCAGCATGGTGGGGCCTGGAAGAGACCTCCAGGGAACATGCAGTCGAGCCACCCTTCTAAAGCAGGGGTGCCCAGAGCAGCTTGCCCAGGATCACAATGTCCAGGGGTGTTTGTAATCTCTCCAGAGAAGGAGACTCCACGACCTCTCTGGGCAGCCTGCTCCAGGGCCCCAGCACCCTCACACCACAGGAGTTTTTCCTTATGGTTAATCACCCCACCTGCTGGTGAGCTCTATCTCACACATCCTGCTTAGGGATCTCTCCTGGTGCTCCTTGTCAGAGAGGGATATTTTTCAGTGCTGACAACGATGTGACACTCTCCATGTGCCTCAACTTGACAACAGATATTTTTCTGCCATGCCTCATCCCAGCTCTGGGAGAAGTTGTTCCAAGCAGAGGAGGTACAGCAATATTTCACGCAACCTTTTTTTCTGTTTTCTTGGGTTTTAGAAAACTGTGGATACACTTTTTCCACCTGGGAGCTTGCTCCTCATGAAAAGTGGGGTTTAACCCGGTGTGAAGATCTGTCATTCCTTCCTGACAATGAGAGTGCAATGACAAACACAGGCCACTGAGTGTGAATGTCCTTTCAGTGTAGGCAGACAAACAAGAATTAAGATGCACTTTTTTCCATCTCTTTGAACATCTCCTTAGTGCTTTTCAGGTTCTCTTCTGACCCCAAACTGTCTCCTTTCCCTAAGAACAGGGCAAAGGAGGCAAGAGTAGTTGTCATCTCTGGGGTCTGGAATTGCAGAATCATAGAATTGTTTCAGTTGGAAGAAAACTTTAAGATTGTTCAGTCCAACCTCCAACCTAAGGGCACCGTGGCCACTAAACCATGTCCCAGGCTGAGATGTCTGCCATGTCCACGCAGTCTTTTGACACCTTTAGGGGCAGTGACTCCACCACCTCCACCTAACGAGGTGAAATTGTGGCCCCACATACTTCAAACCATGGTGGCTTTCTGACAGCTTCATCTCTGTGAAGGTTTGAGCTTTAACTGGGAGTTAAGAGCTCAGATGGGGGCAAGGCTGAGAATCTCTCCCCTGCTCCTCCCTCCTCCCTCCCAGCAGAGAGGGAAAAAAATGGAAAGGAGCAAATCCACCAAGCAATAATTTGGAGTTGGCTTGGAAGTAGAGAGGTAAAGAGTTTTCTTTAAACAATACATATATAACAATAACAGGTAAGGTTCACAAGGGCAAGGAACAAGGATGGGTGGGAGGGGGACAAAGAAGAATACAAAACCAGTCTCTCTCTGAAGAGGCATAGAGGCAGCAGGGAGAAGGATCAGGCCTGACCATGTGGCAGAGGAGCAGGAAGGCAGCTGCAGTAGCTCTCACCCAGGAGAGGCAGGAGCCAAAAGGAGCCTAATGACTACAATGTCCTGCTTTTTATACCCTAGATGGACAGGGAGGGGGGAGTGGAACAGACTCAGTTTCCCAGGGGGAAAACACCCTGCAGGGAGGGCAAAGCACCCGCAAGCCCTCCACCCTGTTTTCAGAATGGGTGTTAACCCACCACAACCTCTCAATGTGATGGATAAGGACAAGATATTTTCTCACAGCTCACTGAGGAGCATTTAGGACAGTGGTCAGGCACTGGAACAGGCTGCCCAGGGAGGTGGTGGCATCGCCATCCCTGAAGATGTTCAAGAAACCTGTGGACACAGCACCTTGGGACGTGGGTTAGTGGTCATGGTGGTGTTGGGTTGATGGTTGAACTCCATGATCTTGAAGATAAAAGTGATGCCATGATTCTATGATCTACAGTAGCTTTGCAACAAGACAGCAGACTTCTCTGCCTGCACTGGGAGAGGAAGAGCCAAGGTCAGGCTGCTTTCTGCTCTACCCATGTGCCAGCACTGCTGTGACCCAGGGGAGAGGAAATCTGACAGAACCTGGAAGGAGGTTTCTCTTCCAAGCTGCAGTTTCAGATGCACCAGGTTCTGATGAGCAGCACTTTCATTCCAACAGTGAGAGGCAGCACATGAGAAAAGCTTCACACAGGATTGCACCCAGAGTGAGGCCTCTGGGGGTACATTTGTAATGATGTTTGAGGCTTGCCCTTCACAGAGGCATTGTTTCCTTGTTTGCAGTATGTTGAAAGTGAGCAGGGCCAAGAGCCTGGCCTGAAGCTTCCTTAATAGCTTTCATTTCCAGAGCTCATTTTACTAAGTCACCCCCTAGGTGTTTACAAAGAGGGTTAATCAAAACCTGTGCTAATCAGTGGAGTGGGGGCTGTTAAAGGTATGACATGAGATACAGAGGCTGACAGCAGAAGCTGGACAGATCTCTCAGCAGTACTACTTCCTTTCCTTGCCCATCCCACCAGCGCTTCTCAGGCAGGATTTTTCACAGTATGCAAGCCACCAGCTCAGATGTTGATAACTAGATCCCCCCTCCCATCTTCTGCCCCCCAGAACTCTCCTTCCCTCTTCCCAAACAGAAGGTGTAACATGGTTTATATGGAATTGTTTGGGGGGAGGAAGCAAGATTGATATTCAAGCCATGAGCTTGAAAGAGTTTGTTTGGGGGTTGAATCTCAAACAAGACAGAGAGCCAGGAAGAAAGTGCTAAGAAGGAAGAAGTTTCAATGAAGCTTTCAGCAAAGCTGATGAAGACCACACCTTGACTACTAGGTTCAGTTTTGGGCTTCTCACTCTAAGAAGGACATTGAGGGCTGGCACAGGTCCAGAGAAGGGCATCCAAGTTGGGGAAGGGTCTGGAGATCAGGGCTGGGGAGGAGCAGCTGAAGGGAACTGGGGCTGTTCAGTCTAGAGACGAGGAAGCTGAGGGGAGGCCTTCTCTCTGCAACTCACTGAAAGGAGGTTGCAGCCAGGTAGGTATTGGTTTCATGTCCCTAAGAACGAGGCTGAGAAGAAATGGCCTCAAGTTGTGCACGGGGAGGTTAAGGTTAAATATTAGAAGAAACTTCTTCACTGAAAGGGTTCTAAAAGATTGGAAGAGGCTGGGTTGAATCCCCATCCCCAATAGTTTCATAGTTTCATAGTTTCATTCAGGGTTGGAAGGGACCACAAGGATCATCTAGTTCCAACCCCCCTGCCATGGGCAGGGACACCCCACACTAGATCAGGCTGGACAGAGCCTCATCCAGCCTGGGCTTAAACACCCCCAGGGACGGGGCCTCGACCACCTCCCTGCACAACCCATTCCAGGGTTTCACCACTCTCATGGTGAAGAACCTCCTCCTCACATCCAGCCTGAATCTCCCCACCTCCAGCTTCATTCCATTCCCCCTAGTCCTATCACTACCTGAGATCCTGAGAAGTCCTTCCCCAGCCTTCCTGTAGGCCCCCTTCAGATACTGGAAGGCGACAATTAGGTCACCTCGGAGCCTTCTCTTCTGCAGACTGAACAGCCCCAACTCCTTCAGTCTGTCCTCATAGGAGAGGTGCTCCAGCCCTCTGATCATCCTTGTGGCCCTTCTCTGGACACCTTCCAGCCCCTCCAGATCCCTCTTGCAATAGGGGCTCCAGAACTGGACACAGTACTCCAGGTGGGGTCTCACCAGGGCTGAGTAGAGGGGGAGGATCACCTCCCTCGACCTGCTAGCCACACTTCTCCTGATGCAGCCCAGGATCTGATTGCCTTTGCGGGCTGCAAGTGCACACTGAGAGCTCATGTTGAGCTTTTTGTCCACCAGCACCCCCAAGTCTCTCTCCTCAGGGCTATCCTCCAGCCAGTCACTGCCCAGCCTGTATTTGTGCCTGGGATTGCCTCGACCCAGATGCAGGACCCTGCACTTGCTCTTATTGAACTTCATGAGGTTGGCCTGTGCCCACCTCTCCAGTGTTTCAAGGAGGCAGAAATGTGGTGCTGAGGGCCATAGTTGGACTCTTAAAGTTCTTTTTCAGCCCAACTGATTCTATGATTGCACAGTCTTCAGAAGGTCAGCACTCGCTTCAGCAGCGCCAGCCCTTACCCATATCTGATGTGTTAACCACATGGCTCTTCCCAACCAGACTGAGGCTCTTGAGTGGAAACCTTCTGTTCAGACAAAGCTGCTTCATCATTGCAAAGTGATTCAATGTGCAGCATGGCTTTTACTGCAGGCAGTCTGACATACCCCACCTCCTCGACTCTGTGCTGCTTCTGCAGCCAAGCCTACGGCCAGCTCTGACATTCTTCACTGCTTTCAGTTAAATGCATTCCTTCACAGCAGGCATTCTGCTGGCTGAGCTGCAAGCACCCTGACCCACTGTAGGATTAGATGCTGCTCAAGACAGAGGGACAAGACTAAAATCCCCACATCTGGTTGGTCAATCTACAAGTGAACTATCATAGAATGTTAGAGGTTGGAAGGGACCTCCAGAGATCATCCAGTCCAACCCCCCTGCCAGAGCAGCATCACCCAGGGCAGGTCACACAGGAACACATCCAGGTGGGTTTGGGAAGGCTCCAGAGAAGGAGACTTCACAACCCCTCTGGGCAGCCTGCTCCAGGGCTCCAGCACCCTCCCCATACAGAAGTGTCTCCTCATGTTGAGGTGGAGCCTCCTGTGTTCCAGCTGCTACCCATTGTTCCTTGTCCTGGCACTGGGCACCACTGAAAAGATCCTGGCACCTTCATCCTGAGACCCACCCCTCAGCTATTGATAAACATTGATCAGATCCCTCTCAGCCTTCTCCTCTCCAAACTAAACAGCCCCAGGGCTCTCAGTCTCCCTTCACAGCAGAGATGTTCAAGACCCACTGTCATCCTTGCAGCTCTCTCTTGGATTCTCTCCATGGATTTTCTTTCCCTGTCCCTCTTGAACTGTGGAGCCCAGAACTGGACACAGGATTGCAGGTGTGGTCTCAGCAGGGCAGAGTAGAGGGGGAGCAGAACCTCCCTAGCCCTGTGGACACACTCCTCCTAATGCACCCTCAGATGCCAACCCCAGCCATGCAGGAATTCTGTGATCCTGTGAATGTGAGGGTGTCTGCTGCAGGTGTCAGCAACTTGGCTGAAGCAAGGACACTTAGTACTGTCTTCAGACTGCTGAAAAACTGAGTCAGACTTCTGGTTCTGTTGTGTTCATTTTGCAGTTTGAAGAGGGCTGGAAACAATCACCTTTCAACACAAGAAGCTGAACATAAAGCTCTGTGACCAGAGCATTGCAAACTGCCTTCATTCTGGCTGTTTCTATCCTCATAAACAAGAGCCCAGCTAGGGCAGGGACTTACCAGGCTGCTTCAAAAGCAGTGTGGCCAGCAGATCCAGAGAGGTGATTCTGCCACTTTGCTCTGGTGAATCCTCACCTGGAGTACTGTGTGCAGCAGCCCTCAACACAGGAAAGACATGGACCTGATGGAGAGGGTCCAGAGGAGGCTATAAAAATGCTCAGGGGGTTGGAGCAGCTCTGCTCTGAGGACAGGCTGAGGGAGCTGGGGGTGTTCAGCCTGGAGAAGAAAAGGCTCCAGGAAGACCTAAGAGCAGCCTGCCAGTACCTGAAGGGGCTACAAGAAGGCTGCAGAGAGACTGTTTGCAAAGGCCTGCAGGGACAGGAGCAGGGACAATGGCTTCAAGCTAGAGCAGAGCAGATTGAGCTTGGATGTGAGGAACAAGTTCTGCACCATGAGGCTGGTGGAACACTGGCACAGGTTGCCCAGGGAGGTGGTTGAGGCTGCATCTATGGAGATGGCTCTGAGCAACCTGATCCAGTTGAGGATGTCCCTGCTGACTGAAGAGGGGGTTGGACTGGATGAGCTTTGGGGGTCCCTTCCAGCCCAGACCATTCTATGATATGCATCAGCAGTTTCCTAGGCAAGCCATCTGCTCATCTGGAATTCAGCTCTCTGTGGCTGCACTTTGGGGTTCACTTGCTCTCTCAGAGGTGTCTCTGCTCTCACAGATGCTCTGTATTCAGACTTGTTTGTGCCAGATGCTATCTACTGAATGCAGCTGGAACTGCCAAAAATAGCCATGATCTCAGGCATTAACAATATTCCTCTGCTGTCCTTTGCTTGTTTGGAATGTACAAAATGAAGGTTAGTCAGGCTTTTGCATGCTTCTGTGAAGTAGAAAAGCCCTCTGCAGCAACCCCAAAGGAAGCTGCAGCCGGGTGGGGCTTGGTCTCTTCTCACATGCAACAAGTGACCCGACAATAGAAACAGGCTCAGGCTGTGCCAAAGGATGTTCTGGTTGGATACGAGGAAAAAAATATCAGAGAAAGGGTTCTGAGGCACTAGCAGAGGCTGCCCAGGGAGCTGGTGGAGTCACCATCCCTGGGGGTGTGGATGTGGTGCTGAGTGACGTGGTTTAGTGGTAGTAGCTCAGCAGCAGTGGGGGCACCGTGAGCTCTAGGCAAGAGGTTGGACTGGATGATCTCAAAAGTCTCTTCCAACCTCACCAGTTCTGTGACTGAATGGAGATCCCCTAAGTGAGCTTCAAGTGCCACACAGATGCAGCAGGGCTCTTAAAAGGTGTCATAAGCTGTCAGTTGATTACTTAGAAGTCCTTGAAATCTGCAGCTGAAACAACTCATGAGACACCTCTCACTCCCTTTGCAAGGCATGAGCTAGGATCTCAGCCAACATTTAATTCAAATGGTAGCCCCAACCCTAATAAGCAAAGGATGCTTTTCTGTCTTCCTTCCTTTGTTCCTGGGCAGAATCCAAGGGCATGGAATTTAACACATCCAAGTGCCAGGTTCTGCACATTGGTCACAATAACCCCAGGCAGTGCTACAGGCTGGGGTCAGAGTGGCTGAGAGCAGCCAGGCAGAGAGGGACCTGGGGGTACTGGTCGATGGTAGGCTGAACATGAGCCTGCAGTGTGCCCAGGCAGCCAAGAGGGCCAATGGCATCCTGGCTTGCATCAGGAACAGTGTGGCCAGCAGGAGCAGGGAGGTCATTCTGCCACACCTCGGGTACTGTGTCCATTTCTGGGCTCCTCATTTTAGGAAGGAGGTTGACTTGCTGGAAGGTGTCCAGAGAAGGGCAACAAAGCTGGGGAGGGGCTTGGAACACAGCCCTGTGAGGAGAGGCTGAGGGATCTGGGGTTGCTTAGCCTGGAGAAGAGGAAGCTCAGGAGAGACTTTATTGCTCTCTACAACTCCCTGAAGGGAGGCTGTAGACAGGCATAGGTTGGTCTCTTCTCCCAGGCACCAGCACCAGAACAAGAGGACACAGTCTCAGGCTGCACTGGGGGAGGTTTAGGCTGGAGGTTAGGAGGAAGTTCTACACAGAGAGAGTGATTGCCCATTGGAATGGGCTGCCTGGGGAGGTGGTGGAGTCACCATCATTGGAGGTGTTCAGGAGGAGACTTGATAGGGTGCTTGGTGCCATGGGTTAGTTGATTAGGTGGTGTTGGATGATAGGTTGGAATCGATGATCTTGAAGATCTCTTCCAACCTGGTCTATTCTATTCTATTCTATTCTATTCTATTCTATTCTATTCTATTCTATTCTATTCTATTCTATTCTATTCTATTCTATTCCTGTTCTTATCACCTCTGGTACAAAAGCCAGTTGACCATTGCTGTGCCTTGAGTCTCCATGAATCCCATTGACTTTCCTAATTCCTGTGACAAATGGCCATAAAAGTGCTTGTGGAGGAAAACAGCTTCAGGTGGGCAGGTGATGATAGCTTCATTTCATTAGCTTCATTGCAATAGTGCTGCTCTCAAGGCATTACATTAGTAGTACCTATTGATAGGCTGCTCCTGGGGTGGCAGGCAGAGCTGTTGCTGAAACAGTCATCTGGCAATCAAAGAGACTTAAGATGGGGGGAAAAAACAACCTAGAATTCAGTGCAAGCCTTGAAACACTGCTTTGATATCTAGAGCATTGGAGACTCAGATAAGATGCATTCTGATTTTTTCCCCTGAAAACAGCATTGTGACAAAACTGTGAATCCTAGCAAGAACATTTGCACCAAAATAGCACAAATTGTTCACAGAATCCCAGAATATATCTGGCTGGAAGAGAACTCCAAGTTCATCCAGCTCACCTAGTCCAACTCTCCACCCAGCACTGCAGGCTCAGCACCAAACCCTGTCCCTAAGCTCCAGCTCCACAGCTGATGGAACACCCCCAGGGATGGGGACTCCAGCACTGCCCTGGGCAGACCATTCCAATGGCTGAGAGCCCTCTCTGGCAACAAATAGTTCCTAGCATCCAGCCTGAGCTTCCCCTGCTGCACCTTGGAACCATTGCCTCTGATCCTGTCCCTTGCCACCAAGGAGCAGAGGCTGTCCCCTCCTCACTCCAACCTCCCTTCAGGGAGCTGCAGAGAGCAAGGAGGTCTCCCTCAGCCTCCTCTTTTCCAGCCTGAACACCCCCAGCTCCCTCAGCCCCTCCTCTAGCCCAGGGGCTCCAGGCCCTTCTCCAGCCTTGCTGCCCTGCTCTGGACAGGCTCCAGCCCCTCAATGTCCTTCCTGCAGGGAGGGCCCAGAGCTGAGCACAGCCCTCGAGGTGTGGCCTCCCCAGTGCTGAGCACAGGGGGATGGTCACCTCCTGTCCCTGTTGCTCACCCTGCTTCTGATCCAAGCCAGGATGCCATTGGCTTTCAGTTGCCTCTTATCACCAAGCCACTGCAACCGTTCTTAGAACCACAGAATTTTTAAGACCATCCAGTCCAAACATCAACCCTAAGACCACCATGGACACTAAACCATGTCCCCAGGTGCCATGGACACATGTTTCTTGAACGCCCTCAAGGACTCCACCACCCCTGGGGGCAGCCTGTGCCAATTCCTGTCCACTTTCAAGACTTTGCAGGGTAAAATATTATTTGAAAGCTACAGGTTTGACATTTTTCATTCTTTTTCCCCCTCAATTAGTATCAGAGGTTAATTTCTCTTGTGAAAGGCAGCCTCTCAGTCATGTGAGGCCATGAAATTATCTTTTCCATTTCTCCAGGGTTTGCAAACCTCAGGGGTTCACAGAATCACAGAATGGTAGGGCTTGGAAGGGACATCCAGAGATCATATAGTCCATCTGAGTTGGAGAGATAAGGATTCAATGGGTGGTCTGTTCAGTGGATAAGGAACTGGCTGGATGAGAGAGTGGATAGAGATGGGTGATAAGTGGTGCTCCTCAGGGGTCCATATTAGGACCAGTGCTGTTCAATATCTTCATCAGTGATAGAGACAGCAAGGTTCAGGCACCCTCAGGAAGTCTGCAGATGACACCAAACTGAGTGGTGAGGTTGATGTACCAGAGGAACAAGGTTGTCATACTGGGGGATCAGGACAGGCTGGAGAAGGGGCCCTAGGTCCCTCTCATGAGATTCAATGAGGCCGAGTGCAAGGTGTTGCACCTGGGTCATGACAATGCCCATTATCCATGCCAGCTGGGGGATGATGAGGTCAAGAGCAGCAGGCAGTAAAGGACATGGAGACACTGGTGGATGGAGAAGCAATGTGCACCTGCAGCCCAGAAGGCAAATCACATCCTGGGGTGCATCACAAGAAGCATGGCCTGCAGATCAAGAGAGGTGATTCTCCTTCTCTGGAGACCTTCCAAACCCAGCTGGATGTGTTCCTGTGTGACCTGCTCTAGGTGATCCTGCTCTGGCAGGAGGGATGGACTGGATGAGCTTTCAAGGTTCCTTCCAAACCCCAATGTTCTGCAGTTCTGTGATACGGCCTTTCTGCTCTAGTGAGACCTCATCAGGAGCAGGGTGTCAAGTTCTAGGGCCCTCAGCACAAGAAGGTCATGGAGCTGCTGGAGAGATGATCAGAGCACTGGAGCACCTCTGCTACGAAGACAGGCTGAGAGAGTTGGGGTTGTTCTGCCTGGAAAAGACTAATATCTTCTCCAAGTTTATCAATATCTAAAGTACAGGGGTCATGAGGATGGGGCTGGACCTTTTCAGTGGTGCCCAGGAGATTTAACATAAGAGATGTAACATCTTTAGATATTGATCATCATTCAGAAGATGGCCTCCCAGCCTTCTCTCCCCGAGATCGAACAGCCCCAGGTGTCTCAGCCTCTCTCCTCATCAGAGAGGTGCTCCAGTCCCTTCAGCATCTCTGTGGCACTCCATTGGACTCTCTCCAGTAGTTCCCTGTCTCTTTTGAGCTGGGTTGGCCAGAACTGGATGCAGCACTCCAGATGTGAGATGTTATCTCTGAGTCTCAAATTGACAGGGTTTTATGTTATGTTTTCCAGACTAAAGCCAAAAATTTGCAGGGGTAGATCTGAGGTTTCTGTGCCCAAGCTGACAAGGCAAAGGAGTTCCATTAGTCATAAAACACAACAGCAGAGCATAAGGAGCGGTCATCATGCACCCTCTTTGTGCAGGTCATGATTGCTCCTGCCCAGGGCTGTTTCAAGTAGAGAACAGGGACTGATTTGTTCGACTCTTTCTTGGTTGTGGTATTTTCTGAGGAAGAAGGGGCCAAACTACTCTGGCCACTGCTATTCTGCCACCTGAAGGGTGGCGCAGTTCTGTGCCCTTCATCTGATTAGTTGCCAAGTGTTCAGGATTTGCAACATGTGACAATGCACACCGGGAATAGCCTCGAGATTTCCACAGTGGGAAACAGCTTTTGAGTTGATGTAGAATCATAAAGGCTGGAAAAGACCTCTAAGACCACCAAGTTCAACAGGTCCAGCCCTCAACCCTCTGTGGTGAAGAGGTTATTAAATTTATGAATATGAAACATGAATTATGAAAACAGTATTTTAATTAATTATAAAATTATTAATAACCGATTAATCACTAACTTACATACATGTTCTAGTGCACGTTCGTGAAATACATTCCATAAGTGTCTCAGTGTTATGATTAGAGCTTAATCGAACTATCTAAAGACCATTTCTATATTTATATAACGAAGGGTGCAGTTCCACGGCTTGGCCACAGCGGGACGCGGGTGGCTTCTGGCTATGTACAGCAATATTACAGTATCTATCACAGTATAGCCAAGGTTGGAAGAGACCACGAGGATCATCGAGTCCAACCTGTCACCACAGACCTCATGACTAGACCATGGCTCCAAGTGCCACATCCAATCCCCTCTTGAACACCTCCAGGGATGGGGACTCCACCACCTCCCTGGGCAGCACATTCCAATGACGAATGACTCTCTTGGTGAAGAACTTACTCCCACCTCGAGCCTAATCTTTCTATGCGTCAGCAATTACTCTGCTAGACGCAGATACTTTGAACTGAGCACTAGGGGATGGAAAGCACGTGGAAGATATTCTGTAGCTGTTGTTTGTAGCAAGGTTTGAGTCCTGCAGACAGCTGCCACTGGACTGGTTCCTAGTCAAGTTGGACGGCAGCGTTGGGTTACTGTCTCCACTCTCCACAGCAGTGGAGAGGGAATAATGAAACCTGGGCTTAGCACGGAAGCAGGTTCCCTTCAGGACTTGGTCAATTCCCTCCAGACAACAGGGATCAGTCCTGGTCGGGGTCGGCCTGTGGGGTCGGCCCTTGGAGTCAGCTCGCATGGCAGGGCGGGGCGATGGTTGCCAGTAGGCGGGCTTGGAGGACACGGCAGCAGGCAAAGGCTACAGTGTTGACCAGCTACAGCGATTCTCGGGGCTGATGTAAACAGCCTCAGGGAGAGAATGCGGCTGTGTTGAGCAGTGGCTTGTCATTTACTAGGCTTTGTGCAGTATAGGCACAAACGGTGTTTTAGTCTTCCCTGAGGTTCACAGGGCTCAGAGAGGCACACGTGGCGGCTCCTCTCCCACTATGGTGAGGCTAGGCATATGTGGACTCAGTCTTGATCAAGTCCCTTCTCCCCAACAACTGGGCAGATCTTACACTCGGGGGTTGGTCCAGTCCTCCGGTGGCATGGTGGGCTCTCCTGGTCCGTACAACTGGCTGTGACGACGTTGGGCTTCTCGGGCTCAGCGAAGGTCACAGTATCACAGTATCACAGTATAACGTAGGTTGGAAAGGACCTCGAGGATCATAGAGTCCAACCTACCAACACAGACCCCATGACTAGACCATGGCACCAAGTGCCACGTCCAATCTCCTCTTGAGGTCCCCCCTCTGGAGATGATCCTCATGATTGATTCTCACAATGCAGAGGGTTTCAGTATGTGTGCATGTATGACAGAAGCTAACAATAACAAGCTCAATGGCAGAGGCTATAGCTCGAGAGTTGTTCTCTTGAGCAAGCACAGAGACAAAGTGAAAGAGGGGGCAACTTGTTTACCAACTGGGGTGATACTTATAGATTCCTCGAGGCTGGGCTTGACCAATGGGCACTCTCATAAACAACTGGCTTCAGCCTATAGAAAGCGTGAAGCTAGAATTATGCCCATACTTGGTGTAAGCACAAGCACTGCATGTGCTGGGTGCATGCTGGCCTGGCTAATGCCTTGGCTTTTGTCTTCCTCCTGAAGGAGGGGGAACTTGTCCACATGCTGGGACAAGATTCAATATCTGGGCATAATTTGCATTCACCACACCCACTAAACCATGTCCTGAAGTGCCATGTCCAGACATTTCTTGAATGCCCCCAGGGATGGTGACCCCATCACTTCCCTGGGCAGCCTGTTCCAATGCCTCCCTCAGGAAAGAAGTTTTTCCTGATACCCACCCCCTATCACTTGTTACTTGAGTGAAGAGACTGACCTCCATCTCCCTACAGCCTCCTTTCAGGGAGCTGTAGAGAGCAATGAGACCCCTCCTCAGCCTCCTCTTCTTCAGACCAAACAGTCCCAGCTCCCTCAGCTGCTCCTCACCAGCCCTGCTCTCCAGACCCTTCCCCAGCTTCTCTGACCTTCTCTGGACCCCCTTCAGCACCTCAATACCCTTCTTGTAGTGAAGGCCCCAAAACTGACCCCACGACTCCGTCTCGGTGTGGCCACACCGCTGCAGAATACAGAGGCCGGTCCCTGGAGTGGGAAAGAGGTTTGGAGCTGAGTTGACTTTGCCATTCAAGGATGAATGTGGCTGCAGAGGTTTAAAGCCACTCTGAATTTCAGGTTGAACAGCTGACACTTTTCTTAACAATTAGGTTTAAAATCCATCATTTGATTATTAGCTTGAAGGACACTGCAAATGAACACCATAGGTACCCCATTTACATGTTTAATTGGATTAGTCTCCTGACTTTCAGATTCTAGCAATTAATTTGTCTGGGCTTTTTAGTTTGGTTTTTTTTCTTTCTTTTTCTTTCTTTTTTTCCCCCCCAGAGAGTTATCTGATTAATATTTTGTATTTCAGTGCATGGATTCCCATCACACAGTTTTGCACTGACAAATGGGAGCTTTCTCTGCAGAGCTGTTCTGCTGCTGCTGCTGCTGTACGACCTGCTATACAACCAATACTGCTTCTTGAAGCAAGTAGGTGTTGCTGCTTAACATGGCTGTGCTTTAAACCTTGGAGGAGTCGAATTTGCATCCCCCTGAGAATGTTTTCCCTTTCTAATTGAGAAAGTCTGATGCAGGATGTCATGTGCAGGCAGAGGCAATAGATAAGCATTTCCCTGCTGCTTTCGGTGTTGCTGATCTTTCTGGCAATTACCAGGAGCTGGTTGGGTAAAATGTGATGCATTGGCGTGGATGTCATGATCAGCTATTAAAAACACTAAAAGCTGGGCTTTCCAGAAGGATTAGCAGCCCATGGCTCCTACTGCACCCTCTTGGGGCAGAGGTGGTTTTTATATGTTTTCAATATTTCTATAAAATAGACTCTGGTTCATTTGACTTCCAGGCATGGCAGCAGTATAAATCTTAATAATAAAGCTGTCAGGTTGAGATGTGTTCAGAAATCTCCATTACTCAGGCTTCTCTTCTCAGCCACCCTGCTTGTCAGCTTGGCTGTGTGCTTGGAATTTGGCAGGTAGGGGGTGGGTTGTGCTTAGAAGTTCAAGAGGGGTCTTCAGGACCACGGAGGGCAAGAAAGCACACCTGCCTCTCCCGTCTCTCCATCCAGCTCCTCAGTGCCCACCAGAGAAATTACAGTATCACAGTATCACTAGGGTTGGAACAGACCTCAAAGATCATTGAGTCCAACCTGGCAGTGTTTATTTTATCAAGGTCTGTGATGGTTTTAGGCTGCACCTTTAACATTTGGTTACAGATTTGGGGCAGAAAAGTAGAGAAATATAAATAAACCACTACTGGGTGTGGAAAGGAAACCTGAAGATTACTCCAAACAGATTCATTGGAGAAATATCTGCTATAAGATTGGCTATACCAAGACTATTCTCTCTCATTTCTGACCTCTTCTCTGCTTGCTGCACTCAGGAGAGATTAACCTGCTTCTGGCTGACCTTGGCTGTGTTATCTTAGTTAAGTCTAACCCATTGCTTTCTCTCTGCTCCTTTCTCTCTTGGGACAGGGGGCATTGGAATTGCTTCCCTGGTCTCTGGCCAGGGGGATTTGTGTTGTTTGCTAATTGTAAATCCCTGTAACATATTGTACCTCCTGTGCATTTTGTACACATTCACTGCATCCCATTGCAGAGTGTAGCTTCTAAATACAGCTTCCGTTTGCTTCCAGCTGAGTTGGTCTGGCAAAGTTAATTCTGGGGGTGTGTGTGGAAACTTCAATCCACCACAAGGTCTCTCCTTGGCTGACACTGGATTTGACAAGGAATATAGAAATCAAGCCTGAGTTCCTTTTCCCTTGAGAGATACCAGCAACAGCTTTCCAGAGACACAATACAGAGTTCTGCTGATACTGTGCAAAACTGTCAGCTTGGGTCAAAGCTGCTTTGCTGAGAGGGTGTGAAATGTAGTTACCTTGGGCTGCACTCAGCAAAACATTGACAAATATGAAGTATCTCCTAATTACAGCAATTACTTGTGCATAGTGATTGGGAATCACAGAATTGCAGAGTCATTGCAGTTGGAAAAGACCTTCAGGATCATCAAGTCCAGCCATTCTCTAACACTACTGAGTCTGGTGCTAAACCATGGCCCTCAGTGCCACATCTCTGTCTTTAAAGAAACATCTCCAGGGATGGGGATTCCAAACACATCCTGGGGAGCCTGTTCCAGTGTTTGAAAACCCTTTGAGTTTTTTCTTCTAGTGTCCAACTTAAACCTCTCCTGGTGCAACTTGAGGACAATTCCTCTCCTCCTATCACTTCTTACAAGGGACAAGAGACCAACCCCTAAACTGGTTCCAACCTCCTTCCAGGGAATTGTAGAGAGCAATGAATTCTCCTCTCAGTCTCCTCCACACTGAACACCCCCAGCTCCCTCAGCTGCTCCTCCCCTGCCCTGTTCTCCAGACCCTTCCCTAGCTCTGTTGCCCTTCTCTGTACCTGCTCCAGCCCCTTCATGTGTTGAATCGACTTTATAAATTCACATCTACACAGTTGCAGAAGGACTTCTACAACCCTGCATATTCAACTGACAAGATCTAGTAGTTTTCTAACCAGAGGAACTCCGCTGAGGTCAGCTCCTGAAGGTGGTGGTGTTACCTTACCCATGAAGGAAAAGTCTGTTTTCTGTTACAGAATCACAGAATCACCAAGGTTGGAAGAGACCTCAAAGATCATCGAGTCCAACCTGTCACCACAGACCTCATGACTAAACCATGGCACCAAGTGCCACATCCAATCCCCTCTTGAACACCTCCAGGGATGGGGACTCCACCACCTCCCTGGGCAGCACATCTCAATGGCAAATGACTCTCAGGGAAGAACTTTCTCCTCACCTCCAGCCTAAACTTCCCCTGGCACAGCTTGAGACTGTGTCCTCTTGTTCTGGTGCTGGTTGCTAGAGAGAAGAGACCAACCCCTTCCTGGCTACAACCTCCCTTCAGGTAGTTGTAGAGAGCAATGAGGTCTCCCCTGAGCCTCCTTTTCTTCAGGCTAAACAACCCCAGCTCCCTCAGCCTCTCCTCACAGGGCTGTGCTCAAGGCCTCTCCCCAGCCTTGTTGCCCTTCTCTGGACACCTTCAAGTGTCTCAATGTCCTTCTTAAACTGACACAATGCAATGTGCAGACCCGATGTGTAACTGCCCTAGCAGCACCATAGGTACAATTCAGCTGAACCCCAGGAGCAACTTCCTCATGGTGCGCTCGATGGAGCCCTGGAGCTGGCTGCTCAGAGAGGTCATGAAGTCTCCTTCTCTGGAGACTTTCCAACCCCCCAGGATACATCCCAGTGCAGACTACCCTGGGTGATGCTGCTCTGGCAGGGGGGTTGGATCCAATGATCTCTGGAGGTCCCTTGCAACTGCTAATGTTCTGTGAATCTGTGAAGGCCATGAACTAGTGACACTCTTGTGGCTGTATGAACTGTGGTTCAAGCTTTTACTTCTGATGTCACTGTGTCAATTCATAGAATCATAGCTTGTTTCCAGTTGGAAAAGATCTTTAAGTTCATCATGTTCCAGCCATTAAATTGTTGTGTGTTGGTCTGTTTTGTCACTAGTGGCCCATACCTAGAACATCCTCATAGCCAAAACCCTTCTGGCAGGTTCACTAGAGGCTTCGTGTCCCCTTCAGCTTCACTTCTCCAAGCCTCTTCCAGTTCTTTAGTGCTCTTGGCCAAGTAGATGAGTAAAACCAACAAACAAAAGGAATGGATCACATGAATGTTGCGGGGTGCTCCAAGACCCCCTTCCCCTACCTCCATCACTAGAGGTTTGAATGGGGGAAGACAAAGGTGAGAAACTGCCTTCCCCTCCCCCTGGGGGCCTGGTGGGAAAGGTAAACTAGACTCCCATCCTTCCCATCGGGAGCTGAAGACCCTGACAGGTATTCATCTGTGGGGGGAAGCCTGCACTGAGATCTGGAGCTGTGATGTGCTGGGTTCTTCATGCCCAGGATATATTGGCACTGGACACATTGTCTAGGGAAATCTTAAACAGGGTGGCCACAAAGCAGTCTGGGCTCTCATTTTGGAATCATTGTGGCACTCATTTTGGACTTGCTCGTGGTGAAATTGGAGAGAGCAGCACTTGGACCTGGCTGCTCCCCGGACCAGCCAGGCTCTGCTGGGTGATGCCCAATGCCAGCACAGGGGGCAGTGGTGGAAGCTGAGGCAGAGGAAGTGCCATGGAAACAGGAGGAGGAATTTTTTTTCCCTGTGAGGGTGAGAGAAGCCTGGAGCAAGCTGTCCAGGGGGGTTGTGGAGTCTCCCTCTCTGGAGCTATTCAAGACCTGCCTGGATGTGTTGCTGTGTGGCCTGGTATAGGTGATGCTGCTCTAGAAGGGGGCTTGGACTGGATGAGCTTTGGAGGTCCCTTTTAGCCCTTAACATTCTGTGATAACCAAACAAGATCATTCCTCTGGGATATTTCAGGGGACAAGCCATGACATCACCAAAAAGCTCAGCTAAGATGAGGAATTTCTTAGTGCAGGCAGCAATCCTATTGGGATTGCTTTGTGGCAGGCAAATCCATTCCTTGGTTGTGTAGGTAGCTGAACCTACCAGCCTATGTTTGCTGACTCATTCTTCTCCCAAGGGACATCAAAACTTTGAGTCTGTCTAGCTTCATCTGCTGGAAATGTCTTCTAAGTGAGGTGGAGCTCACAGCAGGGAGAAGACACAGCTGTGATGTCCTGGGAGGATCTGCCCAGCAGTGACATTTAGATCAACATTTTCAAGTTGCTTGTAGCTCTCTCTTGATAAAGCAAGAAATGTCTGAGTGGTGATGGTGCAGAAAGGAGCTGTGACCTCCTTGTCCTTTGTGGGAGCATCTATGGCTAAGCTGTGATTTTGTCTGTTGTAATTGAATTCTTTACTGTTTTCCAGTTGCCAATAGGAGCTAGACCAGACATTTAGAAATCTGATTATTGCAGTTTATTGATAAAAAAAACCCTTAAGTAGTCATGCTTGGGCTTCAAGCTCATGAGTTCTGACAAATGATTTAATAATGTCCTAATCAATTGCAATATATCCTGGAGGATGGTTTTATCTGAGCATTTCAGAACACACCTATTTAAATGTAACAACTGCTCCAACCTTGCATTTTGTCTCTGCTGAAGCAGAAGTCTTGGTGACCCCTTCAACATCAGTAATGCTGGCTTTGGGCTGGGTGGAACATGAGAGCCACAGGCTGAGTGCCACTGCTGCAGTCAGAGTGTTGGCACTGATACCCATAAGCTCCCATTAGCTCACTTTAAAGAGTGGTGAATCATCTGAATAAAACATTTCTTCATTTTTCACCCTCAAGAGAGCCTTCCAATGATGCATAAAAGTCAGAACACCTTCCTGTCCTGCAGTTTGTCTGCTTTTTCCTGCCATTCCTGGGTGTTGGCTTATAAGCTCAGCCAAATTGTTACCAGTCTTTAAAATTCACTGGAAGTCAGAGGCCTCAATCACAATTAAGTGGTCATTGTGCAAGGATGTACTGCAGAGTAAGAAATGAGCTTTACTCTCAGGAGATGCTGCTTAGGTGAAAGAGAAAGATGAAGATGTCATTTGGTTGCCAACAGAAGAGACAAATGCTAGGTCCTGAAAATTAGTGTGAGCACTAAAATGTCTTTGTGGAGCTGGATGTAAAGGCTCCTTGTTAAAATTCAGCACCAAAAGGGCAGTGGGTTGCAGGAAAGATGGTGTGCTGATGTGGTGGCAAAACCCACTTGGGAGCCCAAAGTAGCATTGCTCTTACAGCTCTCTGACAATGCTTGTGGGTTTGGGCACAGTGCCATGCTGATGCACCTGTATGGCTTCCAACTCCAGGGCTAGGTCACTTGGCTCAGTGGCTTGGGAATCTTCACAGCATCACAGAATGCATCCTGTTGTAAGAAACCTCCAAGCTCATCCAGTCTAACCTTCTACCCAGCACTGCAGGCTCAACACCAAACCCTGTCCCTAAGCTCCAGCTCCACAGCTGCTGGAAGACCCCCAGGGATGGGGACTCCAGCACTGCCCTGGGCAGACCATTCCGATGGCTGAGAGCCCTCTCTGGCAAGAAATAGTTCCTACTGCTTCTCTTGGAATTAGTCCTATGTGTGATGGAGAGAAGAAAAGACAGTCTCCTTGCACTCTTTTCAGGCAGGCTGTTTGGCTCATTTCCTCACAGTCAGCACGAGGACTGGAGGATGTTCAGAAGAGATACACCAGTTTTAGCAGCACCCTTGGACAAAACTGTAAACAGACACATGAAAAAGCCCTAAATCCTGGTGGATATTTATGGCATCTTGCCACTGGGCTCTCTGCTTCCCATGTGTCCTCCCAGTTATCTGTGTGGCACCACACTGATAAAGCCAAGCTTTATTCCCCTCAGCGCTTCAGAGTTGATACCGCCACAGAGGGGCGAGCCTCCTCCTGCACCTCCTGTACCATAACCTCCCCAGCAGCTCAGGCTCTGACACCACACGTGGTGCCTGGGGGCTGGTAGTGACAAAGGAAAGGCACAGCTTTACTGGAAGCCACCAGAAGGGATGAGCCTGCTGCACTGAGAGATCAAACCTACTCATGCTGGCCGGAGAAGAGCAGCAGCGTGACAGCATGGCTAAGCCTTTGCTACACAAGATTTCTGCCTCTCTTTCACAGACACTGCACTTGTTTACTTGCTGATGAGATTTGCAGCCTGAATCAATACTACTCCA
This sequence comes from Melanerpes formicivorus, assembly GCF_026170545.1. Lineage (NCBI taxonomy): Eukaryota > Metazoa > Chordata > Aves > Piciformes > Picidae > Melanerpes > Melanerpes formicivorus. Next base: position 1,954,086 of record NW_027142404.1, read on the forward strand.
GCCTTTGCTCAATGCAAGGATGTAAATACTGGGAGCAACGTGAACCTCTTGCATTCCCAGGGCTCAATGGACATAATTTATTGAGGGAATTGGTGACCTTTACCGTTCCAAAGCTAGCCCTGCTCAGCTAGAATCTTGGACTCTTAGAATAAACCAGGTTGGAAGAGACCTTCAAGATCATCAACTCCAAACTATCATCCAACACCACCTAATCAACTAAACCATGTCACCAAGCACCCCATCAAGTCTCCTCCTGAACACCTCCAGGGATGGTGACTCCACCACCTCCCTGGGCAGCCCATTCCAATGGGCAATCACTCTCTCTGTGTAGAACTTCTTCCTAACCTCCAGCCTAAACGTCCCCTGGTGCAGCCTGAGACTGTGTCCTCTTGTTCTGGTGCTGGGTGCCTGGGAGAAGAGACCAACCTCTGCCTGTCTACAGCCTCCCTTCAGGTAGTTGTAGAGAGCAATGAGGTCTCCCCTGAGCTTCCTCTTCTCCAGGCTAAGCAACCCCAGCTCCCTCAGTCTCTCCTCACAGGGCTGTGCTCCAAATCCCTCCCCAGCTTTGTTGCCTTTTTCTGGACATGCTCCAGCAAGTCAACCTCCTTCCTAAACTGAGGGGCCCAGAACTGGACACAGGACTCAAGGTATGGCCTAACCAGTGCAGTGTCCAGGGGCAGAATGACCTCCCTGCTCCTGCTGGCCACACTCTTCCTGATGCAAGCCAGGATGCCATTGGCCCTCCTGGCCGTCTGGGCACACTGCAGGCTCATGTTCAGCCTACCATCGACCAGCACCCCCAGGTCCCTCTCTGCCTGGCTGCTCTCAGCCACTCTGACCCCAGCCTGTAGCACTGCCTGGGGTTGTTGTGGCCAATGTGCAGCACCTGGCACTTGGATGTGTTCAATCTCCTGCCTTTGGACTCTGCCCATCTGTCCAGCCTGTCAAACTATGAGCATGCCATGCTTTGGCATTTACATGGCTGCCTGTCACACACATGTGCACTGCCTCTGCAGCCACCAAAGTTTGGTTCTAGGCTGTTATCCAAACTGCCACTGACTGGCACTCTGACTACCCCAGGAGACAGGATGTGGTTGCAGGTGGGCATGGAGCTCAGCTTCTTGCCTTGCTCCTGCTTGCACCACTCATAGCTGAATTGCATTGAGAAGGAGAGGAATAACATGAAGGCAGGTGTCATGAAATAGGGAGCATGATGTGCTGGCAATGGGAAAATGGAATGCTTTGGGAGACACAGAATGGGACATGCCATGCATTGTCAGCAGGTACCACCACTCCATCTGTCTTGGCCTATATGGCTGTGCACTGCCCTCAGGGAGCATTACACTTCCCAGGTATCTGTTCTGGCTTTATGTCATACCTACTGCCTCTGTATTCAGGTATCTATTCTGGGTTTATTTCACACCCACTGGCTGTGATTTGTCTTAGGTATCTATTCTGGGTTTATTTCTTACTCATTATCTGTGCTTTGTGCTCAGGTGTCTCTTCTTGTTTTATTTCACACTCGCTGTCTGTGTTTTGCGTTCAAGAGATCAGCTTCAAAAGTGGTTTGCAACTACCTTCTGGGAATTGCAGCAATTATGCTGCACACCTATGACATCATTCCAGGGCTGGAGGAGGTTCAGTACACTGTCAGAGGAGACTTTTTCCCCTTTACTCAATTCAACACAGAACCACAGAATATATCTGGCTGGAAGAGAAATCCAGGCTCACCCAGTCCAACCCTCCACCCAGCACTGCAGGCTCAACACCAAACCATGTCCCTAAGCTCCAGCTCCACAGCTGCTGGAACACCCCCAGGGATGGGGACTCCAGCACTGCCCTGGGCAGACCATTCCAATGGCTGAGAGCCCTCTCTGGCAACAAATAGTTCCTAGCATCCAGCCTGAACCTCCCCTGCTGCACCTTGGAACCATTGCCTCTGCTCCTGTCCCTTGCCACCAAGGAACAGAGGCTGCCCCCTCCTCACTCCAACCTCCCTTCAGGGAGCTGTGGAGAGCAAGGAGGTCTCCCTCAGCCTCCTCTTCTCCAGCCTGAACACCCCCAGCTCTCTTAGCCCCTTCTCTAGTGAGGAGACCAACCCCTTCCCCGCTACAACCACCTTTCAGATAGTTGTAGAGGGCAATGAGGTCTCCCCTGAGCCTCCTCTTCTCCAGGCTAAACAACCCCAGCTCCCTCAGCCTCTCCTCACAGGGCTGTGCTCAAGGCCTCCCCAAGCCTCCTTGCCCTTCTCTGGACACCTTCCAGCAGGTCAACATCCTTGCTAAACTGAGGGGCCCAGAACTAGACACAGGACTCAAGGTGTGGCCTAACCAATGCAGAGTACAGGGGCACAATGACTTCCCTGCTCCTGCTGGCCACACTGTTCCTAATGCAGGCCAGGATGCCATTGGCCTTCTTGGCCACCTGGGCACACTGCAGGCTCATGTTTAGGCAGCTGTCAATCAGCACCCCCAGGTCCCTCTCTGCCTGGCTGCTCTCAGCCACTCTAACCCCAGCCTGTAGCTCTGCCTGGGGTTGCTGTGGCCAAAGTGCAGCCCCTGGCACTTGGATTTGTTGAATGGATTAGCTCCAAGGTTGAATTCATTTGGCGAGTTGTGTGAGAAGTCATCTTGATAAAAGCCATAATAACAAATTGCATTCTTGTGTGGGAATGTTTTGAATCCCTATTCAGAGAGGCCACCCTGTAGGGGCTTTTTGTGTGCAAAGCCTTTTAAATGTTTCTAGCTAATCTTTATTTTTTAAAAGAACCCTGCTCTCCCTTCTGCTGTGCCTATTAGGTTTGATCAGTGCCTTTGTGGTGCCTGAGAAGTGCAAAGTGTATTTTTCTTTGTCATCTTATTATTGTAATCTGCTACATTGTTAGGATTTAATACCAAAGAGTAGTATGTTAGAACTTTTTATAGTAAAAGTAACACTATCCTTGGGTTTTTTTGGTTGTTGTCAGGGTTCCCCCCCCCCCCCCCCCCCCAGTTAATTTATTGCTGGTGAAAACTGTCAGATTGGCCGCACCAGAGATTCCAAGTTAAATCTTACCACATAACCACACAGAATCGCAGAACATTAGAGGTTGGAAGGCACCTCCAGAGATCATCAGATCCAACCCCCACTGCCAGAGCAGGGTCACGCAGGGCAGGTCACACAGGAACACATCTAGGTGGGTTTGGAAAGTCTCCAGAGTCCTGTGTCCAGTTCTGGGCCCCTCAGTTTAAGAAGGACATCGAGACACTTGAAGGTGTCCAGAGAAGGGCAACAAGGCTGGGGAGGGATCTGGAGCACAGCCCTGTGAGGAGAGGCTGAGGGAGCTGGGGTTGTTTAGCCTGGAGAAGAGGAGCCTCAGGGGTGACCTTATTGTCCTCTACAACTACGTGAAAGGTGGTTGTAGCCAGGAAGGGGTTGGTCTTTTCTCCCAGGCACCCAGCACCAGAACAAGAGGACACAATCTCAAGCTGTGCCAGGGGAAGTTTAGGCTGGAGGTGAGGAGAAAGTTCTTCACCGGGAGAGTCATTCATCATTGGAATGTGCTGCCCAGGGAGGTGGTGGAGTCCCCATCCCTGGAGGTGTACAAGAGGGGATTGGATGTGGCACTTGGTGCCATGGTTTAGTCATGAGGTCTGGGTGACAGATTGGACTCAATGATCCTCGAGGTCTCTTCCAGCCTTGGTGATACTGTGATACTGTGATACTGTGAGAAGGAGACTCCACAACCTCTCTGGGCAGCCTGCTCCAGGCCTCCAGCCCCCTTACAGTGAAAAGTTTCCCCTTCTCTTCCTGCGGCACCTCCTCTGCTCCATCTTGCACACAGTGCCCCTTGTGCTGCCCTTGGACACCCTTGAGCAGAGCCTGGCTCTGTCCTCCTTGCACTGCCCTACACATCTTTATCAACAGGAATGAGGACACCCTTCAGGCTCCCCTGCTCCAGGCTAAAGAGCCCCAGCACCCTCAGTGGGGAGACATTCCACTGCCTTCAGAGTCTTTGTAACTCTGCTGGACTCTTCCAAGCAGTTTCCTGAGGTTGTTCTTGAACTGAGGGCCCCTTCTAAGATCCAAGTGAATAACTGAACATGCAAACAGCAGGACTCTTGGCTTGTCTAATCTGAGGTCTGTTATTACCAGCCTCAGCGAAGAGACGGCTGTGGTGACCAGTGGACTGGGAAAGGACTTTCCAGAACCCTTACCATTCATCAGCCAACATCAATTCTGAACAGCCAGGCTGTGTTTTCTTCTGCTACAGTGTGTGCTTTACATTCTGTTTTCTCCCTAGAGAAGGCTTCAGGGAAGAGTGAGGTCATTCTCTACGTGGATTCACTGGTAGGCACCAGTGAGGTATCTCCCAGAAGAGCTCATGCATCACAAGAAGAAGCCAAGGTGGTACAAAAGTCATCAGTTTACTCTGTGCATACCAAAGCCCTCATTAACCATGGTCCCCACAAATGCAGCTGCAAGCAGGGGTGGGCTTCCAGCAAGGTCCTCAGGGTAGTTTCTCGCTGGTGTGCAGCAGAACACCATGGGAAATTGCCACACAAGAGTAGACAAGGACAGGTCAAAGTCTATAAACAGCCAAAGAATTGTGGGAATGATAACCCAGATGCTGCTGCAAAACCAGGGAGCGGTGCCAATGGCTTGGCAAGAGAGAGGTTGGCAAACCTGTGGATCTGTGGTTAAGGCAGAGTCCACTGGTTCTGCCAAGGGTAAAAGAACCACTTAGAAAGTAAGAAGATGCCAAGAGGAGAACATCTTTGAGTTTAAATGGAAATGTTGATCTTGCCCTTAGATTCCAAAGCAGCTGATTGTGCCCAGCTGCCAGACGATTAATGCAGCCCTCTTTTACCTAATGTTTAGCGAAGCTGCTGATGTGGATTTTACACACACACATCTGCACACCCTACCAAACTGAGTAGTGGCCTCTGGTAACTTTTCTTCTCCCTCTTGAAATGTTTCTCAACAACTTCTCAGTATTGAAAGTCCCAGCAACTAATGAAGCATGCCACACACATCCCCTGTTCCACGGCAGAATGCCTCCAGTTATGCAAACTGGAAGTGCTCAGCTGATGACTCTCATTAGCTGTTAAACAGTCCACTTCAGCTCTTTGTGGTCATCTTCCTGCTGTTACCCCCTCAGTTTGCATAGAAGAATGTTCTATGCTCCACTCAGGCCTCAATAACTGTATGCAGCCTTTCATCAAAGTGACATCAAAGTGCACCAAAATTGAATCCATTACAGTATCACTGCATCAGAGTATCACTAAGGTTGGAAGAGACCTCTAGGATCATCAAGTCCAACCTGTCACCACAGACCTCATGACTAGACCATGGCACCAAGTGCCACATCCAATCCCCTCTTGAACACCTCCGGGGATGGTGACTCCACCACCTCCCTGGGCTGCCCATTCCAATGGCCAATGACTCTCTCGGTGAAGAACTTTCTCCTCACCTCCAGCCTAAACTTCTCCCGGCACAGCTTGAGACTGTGTCCTCTTGTTCTGGTGCTGGCTGCCTGGGAAAAGAGACCAACCCCTTCCTGGCTGCAACCACCTTTCAGGTAGTTGTAGAGGGCAATGAGGTCTCCCCTGATCCTCCTTTTCTCCAGGCTAAGCAATCTCAGCTTCCTCAGCTTCTCCTCACAGGGCTGTGCTCAAGGCCTCTCCCCAGCCTTGTTGCCTTGTTGCCTTGTTTTAGTTGAACAAATCCAAACACCAACCATTTGCTGAGAGCTACATCTCCACCTGCCCACCCCAAGCACAGTGGTTTAAGTGGAGAAGCCAAGAACTGCAAAACTGAAAGCAAAGTTCCAAAATTGTCATGCAGTTCTTGAGCAGGTCCAACTCCTCTTCAAACACCTTCAATAAGAGCAGGAAGATTCCTCTTGGTACAAGGGTTGGACACATTTCCCCCTCACAGCAAATGAGCAGAAACTGTGCAAGACAGAACAACCCCCAAGAACCCCCCAAAACCAAATAAAACCCAGGCACTCCGGCTGTTCTCTCAGAATGGAAGCTCTCTCTTCAAGAAAGAATTGGAGATGACCACTTACTGTTCTAATAATTGAATTAGGATGAAGGATTATCCTGGGTTGTGGAATGCAGGTGGTTTTATTCATGCCTTTTAGGCAGAATTATTAATTATGAATCTGCTTATTGTGGATACGTGACAGGATGAGGCACAATGGCTTTGAGTTGGAAGAGGGGAGACTGAGACTGGAGATTAGGAGGAAATTCTTCATAGTGAGGGTAAGGAGACATTTGAACAGGTTGCCCAGGGAGGGGGTGGAAGCTCCATTCCTGGAAGTGTTCAAGGCCAGGCTGGATGAGGCCTTGAGCAACCTGAGCTGGTGGAAAATGTGGATGGGGGGTTGGAACTAGATGATCTTTAAGGTTGCTTCCAACCCAAACTGTTATATGATATGGTTCCATGATAGGTATTAAAATGAGAACATAGAGTGCCCAGTGTCTCTCATACTGGGTTTGGTTTGAGGTCACTCACTACAAGAAGGGCATTGAGGTGCTGGAGCAGGTCCAGAGAAGGGCAACAGAGATGGCAAAGGCTCTGGAGAATACATAGAATACATAGAATAAACCAGGTTGGAAGAGACCTTCAAGATCATCGAGTCCAACCTATCATCCAACACCACCTAATCAACTAACCCATGGCACCAAGCACCCTGTCAAGTCTCCTCCTGAACACCTCCAATGATGGTGATTCAACCACCTCCCTGGGCAGCCCATTCCAATGGGCAATCACTCTCTCTGTGTAGAACTTCTTCCTAACCTTCAGCCTAACCTCCCCTGGTGCAGCCTGAGACTGTGTCCTCTTGTTCTGGTGCAGGTTGTCTGGGCGAAGAGACCAACCTCTGCCTGTCTACAACCTCCCTTCAGGTAGTTGTAGAGAGCAATAAGGTCACCCCTGAGTCTCCTCTTCTCCAGGCTAAACAACCCCAGCTCCCTCAGCCTCTCCTCATAGGGCTTCTGTTCCAAACCCCTCACCAACCTTGTTGCCCTTCTCTGGACATGCTCCAGCAAGTCAACCTCCTTCCTAAACTGAGGGGCCCAGAACTGGACACAGGACTCAAGGTGTGGCCTAACCAGTGCAGTGTCCAGGGGCAGAATGACCTCCCTGCTCCTGCTGGACACACTGTTCCTGATCCAGGCCAGGATGCCATTTGCCCTCTTGGCTGCCTGGGCACACTACAGGCTCATGTTCAGCCTACCATCAACCAGTACCCCCAGGTCCCTCTCTACCTGGCTGCTCTCAGCCACTCTGACCCCAGCCTGTAGCACTGCCTGGGGTTGCTGTGGCCAATGTGCAGAACCTGGCACTTGGATGTGTTCAATCTCCTGCCCTTGGACTCTGCCCATCTGTCCAGCCTATCGAGGTCCCTCTGCAGAGCCTCTCCCACCCTCCAGCAGATCAACTCCTGCCCCCAGCTTGGTGTCATCTGCAAATTTACTGCTGATGGACTCAATGCCCTCATCCAGATCATCAATAAAGATGTTAAAGAGCATGGGGCCCAGCACTGATCCATGGGGCACATCATTAGTGCCTGGCTGCCAGCTGGATGTGTCACCATTCACCACCACTCTCTGGGCTTGGCCCCTCCAGCTGGTGAGGAGCAGTGGAGGAAACTGGGGGTGTTTAGTGTGGAGAAAAGGAGGCTGAGAGGAGACTTGGCTCTCCACAGCTCCCTGAGAGAAGGGTGGAGCCACATTTGGGTTGGTCTCTTCTCCCTGGGAATGAGTGAGATGAGAGGAAATGGCCTCATGTTTTGCCAGGGGAGGTTTAAATTGGGTATTAGCAATAATTTCCTCACAGAAACCATTGTCAAGCACTGAAACAAAGTCCTCAGGGGAGTGTTTGAGTCACCATCCCTGGATGTGTTCTAGCTGTGTAAATATGGCACTGTGGGAGATGGTTTAGTGGTGGAATTGGGGGTGGCAGGTTACTGATTGGACTTGATGATATTAAAGGTCTTTTTCAACCTAAATGATCCCATGATGTTATGATTCTCTGAGTATTTTATTGTGATAAGTGAATTCTTCATGACAGTTATTTTATCTCTACACACATCCACATTCTGCAAGAATCCTTCTCTGCCTTCACCTGATAATATGATCTGCCACAGCTCCTCAACCTGAGACCAGCACTGCAAGCCAGGGAAGCAGGTCAGCACCTTTAAGACACAAATGGTTCTGTGGCTGTCTATGGCAACGACATGTACACGTGTCAAATTAAGGAGCAGAGGCAATGGATCCAAGGTGCAGCAGGGCAGGTTCAGGCTGGATGCTAGGAAATATTTCTTGCCAGAGAGGGCTCTCAGCCATTGGAATGGTCTGCCCAGGGCAGTGCTGGAGTCCCCATCCCTTGGGGGGTTCCAGCAGCTGTGGAGTTGGAGCTCAGGGACATGGTTTGGTGCTGACCCTGCAGTGCTGGGTGGAGGGTTGGACTGGATGAGCCTGGAGGTCTCTTCCAACCAGATGTTTGCTGTGATTCCCTATCACCTTTCCCATATCCACAAATCATTTCTCTGCACTTGTCTAACCCTTATTTTCCTAATGAAGGAAATGTTTCTGTTGAGTCCCCTGCTGAGACTGAGCACACACAATGGTGCTAAGCAACTGAGCACACACAGGAGTGGTCAAGGCTGCATGTAATTGGAAGTGCCTGCATCTCCTTACACGATTTTGCCTCAAGGTACTGTGCTTTTAAATTTTCCTGGCACTTTAAATGTCTATTTATTATAACAGGCTTTTTATAATGTGAAACCATTCAATTGCTCCTCAGATTTACTGGGAGAGCTTTAGGCTGCAGCTAATGAGTTGCTTCTGGCCCCAAAATCACATTTTCAGCTTGCCTGAGTGAAGGAAGATGTTCATGCTGTTGTTTCTGAGTTTTTTTTGTACTGTCTGTTTAATGCAAGAAACAAAAAAGCCTCTAGGGCCCAACCCCAGCTTCATACCCTGCTGCTGGCTTTCCTCTGAAGAGGTGAATTATCATATACAAAATGGGGAGTGTTGGAAGGGACCTCTGAAAAGCATCTAGTCCAAAACTCCTGCTACAGCAAATCACAGAGGAGCATGCCCAGGCAGGTTTTGAAGGCCTCCAAAGGAGGAGACTCCACAGCCTCTTCAGGCAACCTTCCCCAGCCTCCAGTACTCTCAAAGTGAAGAATTTTTCCTTATGTTTACACAGAACCTGTTGGATTCCAGTTTGTGTCCTTTGCCCCTTGTCCTGTCACTGGACATTATTGGAGGCGGTGGAGTCCCCATCCCTCGAGGTGTTCAAGAGGAGATTGGATGTGGCACTTGGTGCCATGGTCTAGTCATGAGGTCTGTGGTGACAGGTTGGACTTGATGATCTTTGAGGTCTCTTCCAACCTTGGTGATACTGTGATACTGTGAAAACTCTGGCTCCATCCTCCTGACACTCACCCTTTAGAAACTGATCATCCTTGAGAAGATCTGCTCTCAGTCTGCTCTCCTCCAGGCTAAACAGTCCCAGATCTCTTAGACTTTCCCTACACAGCAGATGCTCCAGGCCCCTGAGCATCCTAATGGCCCTCCACGGGACTTTCTCCAGTACTTCCTTCTCCTCCTTGAGCTAGGGAGCTCAGTGCCCAAGATGAGGCCTCATTAGGGTAGAGTAGAAGGAGAAGAGAAGCACACTTGAGGTGTCGGCCACACTCTTCTTAATGTACATCAGGATGCCATTGGCTTCCTTGGCCATGAGGGCACAATTTTTGCCTCATAGTCAAACCTGTTTTCCAGCAGAACTCCCAGGTCCTTTTCCCCAGAGCTGCTCTCCTGAACATCAGCACCCAGCCTACATTTCTGCAGGGTTCTTCCACAGATGCAGGACTCCACACTTGCCCTTGTCCAATTTCATCCTTCTTCAGGCCAGTTATGTACCTACAGATCTCTCCATCTTTTTGTATGTGGAGAGAAGTCTGTAGCCATTTTCTGGACTGCTTCCTGTCCTGTGCCTCTTGAGAGAGTTTGAAGAGACTTCTGTGCCACAGCTGCACATAGCATCACAGTATCAGTCAGGGTTGGAAGGGACCACAAGGATCATCTAGTTCCAACCGCCCTGACATGGGCAGGGACACCCCACACTAGATCAGCCTGGCCACAGCCTCAGCCAGCCTGGGCTTAAACACCTCCAGGGACAGGGCCTCAACCACCTCCCTGGACAACCCATTCCAGGGCTTCACCACTCTCATGGGGAAGAACTTCCTCCTCCCCTCCAGCCTCAATCTCCCCACCTCCAGCTTCATTCCATTCCCCCTAGTCCTAGCACTCCCTGAGATCCTGAGCAGTCCCTCCCCAGCCTTCTTGTAGCCCCCTTCAGATACTGGAAGGCCACCTGGGAGCCTTCTCTTCTGCAGACTGAACAGCCCCAACTCCTTCAGTCTGTCCTCATAGGAGAGGTGCTCCAGCCCTCTGCTCATCCTCCTGGCCCTTCTCTGGACACCTTCCAGCACCTCCAGATCCCTCTTGCAATAGGGGCTCCAGAACTGGAGGCAGTACTCCAGGTGGGGTCTCAGAAGAGCTGAGTAGAGGGGGAGAATCACCTCCCTTGCCCTGCTGGCCACACTTCTCTTGCTGCAGCCCAGGATCTGATTTGTTTTGGGGGCTGCAAGTGCAGACTGAGAGCTCCTGCTGAGCTTCTCCTCCCCCAGCACCCCCAAGTCTCTCTCCTCAGGGCTGCTTTCCAGCCAGTCCCTGCCCAGCCTCTAGCAGTGCCTGGGATTGCCTCCACCCAGCTGCAGGACCCTGCCCTTGGTCTTGTTGAACCTCCTGAGGTTGGCTTGTGCCCACCTCTCCAGCCTGCCCAAGTCCCTCTGGATGGCCTCCCTTCCCTCCAGCCTGTCTGCTGCACCACACAGCTTGGTGTCATCAGCAAACTTGCTGAGGGTGCACTCAGTGCCACTGTCCATGGCACCCACAAAGATGTCGAGCAAGACTGGTCCCAGTCCCTGAGGGACTCTGCTTGTCCCTGGCCTCCCCTGGGACATGGAGCCATTGACAGCCACTCTTTGGGTGCAGCCATCAAGCCAGTTCTGTATCCATCTAGTGGTCATCCATCACACCCATGTGTCACCAGCCTGGAGACCAGGATGTGGTGTGGGACAGTGTCGAAGGCTTTGCTCATGTCCAGGTAAACGACATCAGTTGCTCGCCCCTCATCTATTAATTTTGTCACCTGCTCATAGAAGGCCACCAGGTTGGTCAGGCAGGATTTGCCCTTGCTGAAGCCCTGCTGACTGTCCCAGTCACCTCTTCAGTATTCTTCTGAGCCAGAAGTATCTCCAGGAGGATCTGCTCCATGATCTTTCCGGGCACAGAGGTGAGACTGCCTGGCCTGGAGTTCCCTGGTTCCTCCTTCTTACCCTGTTTGAAAATGGGGGTAATGTTTCCCCTTTTCCAGTCTATGGAGGCTGCCCCAGACTGCCATGACTTTTGGAACAGAATAGAGAGGGGTTTAGCAACCTCCTCTGCCAGTTCTCTCAGCACCCGTGGGTGTATCCCGTCGGGTCTCATGGACTTGAACACTTTCAGGTTCTTCAGATGATCACGAACCTGATCTGCTCTTACAATGGGCAGTTCTTCCTCCCGGTCCCTCAGCTGCTCACCAGCCCTGCTCTCCAGACCCTTCACCAGCTTTGCTGATCTCTTGACCTGCTCTACCACCTCAAAGTCCTTCTTGCAGCGAGGGCCCCAGAAGTGAATCCGGTAATGCACACAATGTTCCTGTATCTGTCTCCGTAATTACTGAAGAAACTTGTTAGGAACCACCTTCGATACCAAGCTGAGGAAGCAGCACTGTTGGTATCCAAGGTGTTACATCTCCTTTTCTCAAAGCTTCAGTGAAAGGCCAAAGGCATGGCAATCATTGTTACCATCAACAATTTCATTTGGTTTATTTTTTGCTGTGAGAGACAGGGCCACAACAGGTGTTCCCATGTGCTCTTTGCAGTCACCTCCTGACATTTCTTACCAGCTTGCTCTCTAGCTTGGGCAAATGGGAAATGAGAAATGATGTGTCCAGCTGCTCCTTCCCTCCAAACAGTGTGGGTCTGGAGGTATAAAATAAAGCAAAGGCACTTGGTAATGGAAGGACCTTTGAGTCACCTGCACATCTCCTCTTCTGTGCCAATGGGAGTTCCTCCCTGAAGGGAGTGCCAGAAGTAGCATGCACAGCCCAGGCTGTAACATCGAATGCTGCATCAGCTGACTGCCAGCAGTGGACGTAACACAGGTTGTGACTGGGTTCTTCAGAGTCTGACTAACACATTCTCTGTCTAAACACTGCTGACACCTTTTCAGCTGCTCCCTAGACAAATACACATCAAACAGAGGACATGGACCTGCTGGAGGCCATGGACCAGAGGAGGGCCACAAAGATGATCCAAGGGCTGGAGCACCTCTCCTGTGAGAGCAGGCTAAGAGAGCTGGGTTTGTTCAGCATGGAGAAGAGAAGGCTCCAGGGAGACCTTAGAGCTACATTTCAGTATCTGCAGGGGATCTACAGGCAGGCTGGGGAGGATCTGTTCAGAAAGGCCTGTGGGGACAGGACTTGGGCAATGGTTTGAAACTGGAGCAGAGCAGAGTTAGGTTGGACATCAGGAGTGTTGAAATACTGGAACAAGTTGTGCAGAGATGTGGTCAAGGCTCCATCTCTGGAGAAATTAAAAGTCACACTTCATGGGGCCCTGAGCAGCCTGGTCTGTATGAGGCTATTCCTGCTGAGTGCAGGGGGTTGCACAGGATGAGCTTTGAGGGGTCCCTTCCAATCTGGTGCAATCTGTGATCCTGTGAGGCAGTTACTCCTACAAATGCAACAGCTACCATGGCCTGCCCATGGCTGTGACTAAACCAGGTGTACTGAAAGGTGCTGTGCTTTGCTACAGAACTACGCTGGAGCACTTTGCCCTTGACAGCCCTGCATAACCTGAATCCATGTTTTCCTGGTTAGTGCTCTTCTATGCCATCATCTTCCCTCACAGGTAAGTGAAGAGAAGGATTTAATACACAGGGGGAAAAAACAAAAAAGAAGCAGTGCATTATTTAAAAACCACTGTTGAAGAGTTCTTGCTGATTCCTGTCTCCAAGAGACTGGTCATGAGAATCTGAGCAAGCATTTTTTAGTTCATTGTAGTGCAGGGATGAATGTGGAGAATGAGCACAGAGGTCCTGAGTGGATGTTGTAGAAATAAGCAGGGAATAGAATAGAATAGAATAGAATAGAATAGAATAGAATAGAATAGAATAGAATAGGATAGGATAGAATAGAATAGAATAGACCAGACCAGGTTGGAAGAGACCTCCAAGATCATCATGTCCAACCTATCATCCAACACCACCTAATCAACAGGAGATCAAAGGGAAGGAGCTTAGGAACTGTCTCCCCTAAATGCCACCATTTAGGGTCCACCAGGGAGAGAAGAGAAGAGAAGAGAAGAGAAGAGAAGAGAAGAGAAGAGAAGAGAAGAGAAGAGAAGAGAAGAGAAGAGAAGGAGAAGAGAAGAGAAGAGAAGAGAAGAGAAGAGAAGAGAAGAGAAGAGAAGAGAAGAGAAGAGAAGAGAAGAGAAGAGAAGAGAAGAGAAGAGAAGAGAAGAGAAGAGAAGAGAAGAGAAAGAGAAGAGAAGAGAAGAGAAGAGAAGAGAAGAGACGAGACAAGACCAGGTTGGAAGAGACCTTCAAGATCATCAAGTCCAACCTATCATCCAACACCACCTAATCAATTAACCCATGGCATCAAGCACCCTGTCAAGCCTCCTCCTGAACACCTCCAGTGATGGTGACTCCAAAACGTACCTGGGCAGCCCATTCCAAATGGCAATCACTCTCTCTGTGTAGAACTTCCTCCTAACCTCCAGCCTAAACCTCCCCTGGCACAACTTGAGACTGTGTCCTCTTGTTCTGGTGCTGCTTGCCTGGGAGAAGAGACCAACCTCTGCCTGGCTACAGCCTCCCTTCAGGTAGCTGTAGAGAGCAATAAGGTCACCCCTGAGCCTCCTCCAGGCTAAGCAACCCCAGCTCCCTCAGCCTCTCCTCATAGGGCTTCAGTTCCAAACCAACTTTTTTGCCCTTTTCTGGGCACGTTCCAGCAAGTCAACCTCCTTCCTAAACTGAGGAGCCCAGAACTGGACACAGGACTCAAGGTGTGGCCTAACCAGTGCAGTGTCCAGGGGCAGAATGACCTCCCTGCTCCTGCTGGCCACACTGTTCCTGATGCAGGCCAGGATGCCATTGGCCATCTTGGCTGCCTGGGCACACTGCTGGCTCATGTTCAGCCTACCATCGACCAGCACCCCCAGGTCCCTCTCTGCCTGGCTGCTCTCAGCCACTCTGACCCAAGCCTGTAGTACTGCCCTGGGGTTGCTGTGGCCAATGTGCAGCACCTGGCACTTGGCTGTGTTCAATCTCCTGCCCTTGGACTCTGCCCATCTGTCCAGCCTATTGAGGTCCCTCTGCAGAGCCTCTCCACCCTCCAGCAGATCAACTCCTGCCCCCAGCTTGGTGTCATCTGCAAATTTAAAACACAACCCTCAAAACCAAGCAAAAAAATAACTCTGGAGAGGAAACGAAATTAATTTCAAGACTAAGACAGTGCTGTGCAGGCTGCTCTTACAGCACACCATCGACTTAATTTAATCCCACAAGCCCCACTGCTGCCGCAGAAAGGTTGTTTAAATCAATTCTCTCTTTCACTACGCTGCTTAGCAGCCTTGTGGAGTGCCGCGGAATTACTGAGGTGACTTTCATGTATCAGAATCCCCTCAGTTTCATTGCATTTTGTCTCCTGATGTGGGATTAATGTGCTGCATTTGCATGCTAAAATGGTGTGTTTAATTGTAAAATGTGTTGTTGCTCCAGTGCCTCACAAGGAGTTTGTTTTAAAGGCTTCATTAAAGTTTTTACCATAGCTCGTTGGGTGATCGTGCCTCTGCTCAGCTGTGAGGGATTGCATCTCTGCAGCTACCTGCAAGGTAGCTGGAGCCAGGAGGGGGTGGGTCTCTTCCCCCTAGTACCAAATAATAGGAGGAGAGGAAGTGGCCTTGGGTTGCACCAAGTTTAGGTTGGGTATCAGAAGAAAATTCTTCACAGAAAGGGCTCTCAACTGCTGGGGCAGGCTGCCCAGGGAGATGGTTGATTCCCCATCCCTAGAGGTGTTCACAGGCTCACAGGCTGTTAGGGGTTGGAAGGGACCTCTGGAGATCTTCCAGTCCAAGCCCCCTGCCAGAGCAACACCATAGAATCCAGCACAAGTCACACAGGAACACATCCAGACAGGGATGGAAAGGCTCCACAGAAGGAGACTCCACAACCTCTCTGGGCAGCCTGCTCCAGGGCTCTGGCACCCTCACAGGCAAGAAGTTCCTCCTCATGTTGAGCTGGAACCTCCTGTGCTGCAGTTTCCATCCATTGCTCCTTGTCCTATCCCAGGGCACAGTGAGCAGAGGCTGTCCCTGTCCCTTCCTTCCTGACCCCCAGCCCTCAGCTATAGACAGACATTGATCAGATCCCTCTCAGCCTTCTCCTCTCCAGACTCAACAGCCCCAGGGCTCTCAGCCTCTCCTCCCCAGGCAGTGCTGCAGTCCCTTCAGCAGCCTTGGAGCCCTCCCTTGGACTCTCTCCAGCAGATCCCTGTCCCTCCTGAGCTGGGCAGCCCAGAGCTGGATACAATATTCCAGGTGGGTTCTCTCTAGGGCAGAGCAGAGGGAGAGGAGAACCTCCCTGGCTCTGCTGGACACACTCCTCTGAATGCCCCCCAGGACCCCCTTGGCCTTCTTGGCCACCAGGGCACATTGCTGTCCCATGCAGAACTTGTTGTCCACCAGCACTCCCAGGTCCTTCTCCACAGGGGTGCTCTGCAGCAGATCACCAGAGGCAGAGATGTGGTGCTGAGGGACATGGTTTAGCACAAGGCTTGACAGAGCTAGGTTATGATTGGCTGGATGACTTCAAAGGCCTTTTCCATCCAAAAGGATTCCATGGTTCTTACCTGTAGCTCTGTAGGCAGTAAAGGTCCTGCAGAGCAGTTTCCAGGTGATTTTTGTTGCTGCAGACTGCAGAAAGATTGTTGGTGATTTTTGTTTCCTGTCATTCTGTCAGGAGAGTTTTAGTCCAAGGCTTTTAAAATAGTCTCTGTTTGTTCCTAATGCAAGTGAATGCCTCCCTGGAGTGCCCAATAAAACAATTTAACAAACAGACAAATATTTTCCCCATTCTTTCTCCCCTTCACTTTGACAGGTGTGCTTTGCTGCTCTTAAAACCACCTTTCACTAGGAGCTCCCGCTTCCTTTCCTCTACCACCCAAGCACAGGCACAAGTCTCAACTTTGTGATAAACTGACAGAGGCTTAACTGCAGACTGAGGGCAGAAGAGGCAGAGAAGGCTGAAGCCATTAATGTTACACCAAGGTCAAGGGATGACAATTTTCTTTTCACAATAGAGTTCTCTCAGCCCTTGAGACTTCCCAAGTATGCAGCCCTCTCTCAGGCTGAGAGCTCAGCAATAGATATCCTCTTCTCTTGCTGCCTGCCTGGCAGAAGAGCAAATGCTGGGCTGACAAGAATTCTCTCCTCCCAGGAAGCAAATGATAATGGCTGGGCTCACTGATCTTAAAGGTCTTTTGCAACTGAAATGATCCTATGGTCACAAAGCCTACTGAAAAAAGACAAACCAAACCTTCCTGTGTTTGCTGGCAGCTTCCTCAGCCAGGATTAGACACTTTTTGCTCTCATTACAACAGGTAACACCTTGCAGGGTCATCTTGTAGGACCTTAGCTCTAGAAATCTCAAGACTGGGTCATCCTGTCTCCAGAAGCCTGAATCCCCACTGCTCTGCCCTTTGAGCCTCTCCACCAACAGCCCTGTGCTTGTTGTTTCATACAGGTCACTGACTCCCAAGCCTTACTCCTACCAGTGCTGCTCTTTCCCCTCCCAGCTTCACACAGCCCAAGTCCAGTGTTTTCCAGACCAGATCTTTGCCCTGTGAGCTGTTCCCATTCTTTCCTCCTTGAGAGCACACCAGCCACCCATATTCTGCAGCAGATAGAGAACATGTCTCAGAATAATGGAGCCAAAGCTCATCACAAAGACCTGTATTGGGTTTTTTCCTACTCCTTTTCAGCTTTCATCTCCCTGCTTCCCAGACCTCCTGTTCTGAGCTTCTTGCTATTTACCAGCCTGATATTGTCTGGGTCTCTAGCATTTGCCAGTTCAGCTGTGGACTCAGAGCAAAGTATTCCAAGAAAAAACAAACCCAAACCACCAGCTGAGCTTTTCAATTCAGCCCTTCCTGTTCCCTTCCTGTGCCTCCCAACAGCCTGCACCACCCCCAGCTCCCTGGCACACTCCAAGTCACAACAGTGCACTTCAGAGGAGCAATGCCTAGTATGGAATTCCAAGGCTCATTGTTTGGCATCACTATCAAAACTTGACAGGTGACTGTTGTTGAGACCATAGCTGTCAGCACTGCAGCCCAGAGCTGCTCTTTATGTTAATTCACTGACTTGACAACGGGACTTGACTGGAGAGCTGCCAAACAGAGAGGGACCTGGGGGTGCTGATTGACAGCTGCCTAAACATGAGCCTGCAGTGTGCCCAGGTGGCCAAGAAGGTAAATGGCATCCTGGCCTGCATCAAGAATAGTGTGGCCAGCAGGAGCAGGGAAATCATTGTGCCCCTGGACTCTGGTGTCATCTGCAAATTTACTGATGATGGACTCAATGCCCTCATCCAGATCATCAATAAAGATGCTAAAGAGCATATAACATAGAATCACAGCATCACAGCATCACAGCATCACAGAATCATAGCACCACAGAATCATAGCATCACAGATTGGTTTTGGTTGGAAGAGACCTTAACGCCATTTCTCAGTTCTCAATGGCTATTAGATGAAAGCAGCTTACACTGATTGCTAAATTGAATCAGCATGAGCTGGCATGGATATTCTGTTACCTGTCCTGGATCAGAATAGTGTGACCAGCAGGACTGGGAAGTGATTGTTCCCCTGGATGTAGCGCTGGTGAGGCTGCATCTTGAATACTGGCTTCACTTCTGGACCACTCTCTCCAAGAGGTGCTGGAGCATATCCAGAAGAGGGTAACAAAGCTGGTGAAGGGTCTGGGGAACAGGGCTGGAGAGGAACAGCTGAGGGACCTGGGGTGTTTAGTCTGGACAAAACAAAAGGGAGACCTTCTCACTCTACAGCTCTCTGATAGGAGGTTGGAGTCATGTGGGGGTCGGTCTCCTCTCCCTTGCAGCAAGTGATAGGAGGAGGGGAAATGGCCTCAATGACACCAGGAGAGGTTGAGGTTGGTTATTGGAAGAAACCTCTTCATTGAAAGGTTCTGAAATGCTGGAACAGTCTGCCCAGGGAGGTGAATGCTCACCCCTTGAGGCATCTAAAAGTCACAGAGATGTGGTGCTGAGGGGCATGGTTTAGCCCCAGCTTTGATAGAGTTAGATAGTGGTTGGGCTCAATGATCTTAGAGGTATTGTCCAACCAAAACCATTCTGTGATCTCATTAGAAAGTTTTAAGTCATGCATGCCGAAGAAAAGCAAAGGATTTGTTTGGCTTTGACAGAAAGTATCTTAGGTAATGAGCTTTCTTTAGAGAAAAACACGAGGCACTGCTGTTGCACGATGACAGAACGGGATTGACTCAATTTTTTACTATCATTTCAAAATGCATAGGTAGATATCCTGCTGGAGTGACACATTTCAGTGCTCTTGAAGTTTCATAGGGGTCTATATTGCAGTCTCCATGGCAGATTCCAGCTTTGGAAATGCCTGTGCCCTCCCGTGCTTTAAAAAATGGGGAGGGACCCAGCCTGGCTGTGCACAACAGCACAAGCCCTTTGCACAGCAAATCCCCACGTCCCTGCCACACACAACATGTTCAAACCCGAGGAGTTTTTATGTTAAATTTCAATAAGGGGCTAAAATGAGATAATTCCTCTTTGCTGTTAGAAACGCATTAGCCACTGGCACTCCAGCCCATTCTTCAGTACAGAAATGTGTTTATAAAGTAGGGGTAGTTGCAAAACAGCTCACCAGAAAGGGAAATAGCTTCCCAAACAATCACATCTGATTGATGTGCTTGACAAATGGCAATGGAATTAGGTTCTGCTCAGAACAATTTGGAATAATTGATTTGGTTTCTGGCTTTGACCAAAGTCTGCAAAAATGCAACATTCCTTCCTAGTTCCCCTAGACCTCTCCACCCTTCTAAGAGGAAGACAAGGGGGTGGGGGCAGGGGGAGAGGAAAAATGCCTTTTGACAGTTTTGTTATAAAAATGAGCCCATTAGACAGACTTTCATTATGATAATGGATGATTAAGAAAATCTGAATAGCCTACAGGAAGGCTGGGGAAGGACTTCTCAGGATCTCAGGTAGTGCTAGGACTAGGGGGAATGGAATGAAGCTGGAGGTGGGGAGATTGAGGCTGGAGGTGAGGAGGAAGTTCTTCCCCATGAGAGTGGTGAAGCCCTGGAATGGGTTGTCCAGGGAGGTGGTTGGGGCCCTGTCCCTGGAGGTGTTTAAGCTCAGGCTGGCTGAGGCTGTGGCCAGCCTGATGTAGTGTGGGGTGTCCCTGCCCATGGCAGGGGGGTTGGAACTAGATGATCCTTGTGGTCCCTTCCAACCCTGAATGATACTATGATACTATGAATAGGATGTTTGAAATACCACATCCTCTACAACATTCACAGACTTTGCATGCTCTGCATCAAGGACAAGACGAAGTGGCCTCAAAGGGAGGTTTAGGATGGATACTATAAGAAACTTCTTCACTCAAGCATGGCACAGGCTGCCCAGGGAGGTGGTTGAATCCCCATCCCTGGAGGTGTTTCAGAGAGGCAGAGCTGTGGTGCTGAGGGATGTGGCTTAGCCCCAGCCTCGGTCGAGTTAGAGAACAGCTGGATTCAGTGGTGTTAAAGATCTTTTCAAATTGAAATGATGCAGTGATTCTGTGATCAAACACAGATACCATCAGTGACTCTTGGGTACATAATTGTGCACAGAGTTTCATCCAAGCTTCTCATTTTAGATGTGTCAGCCATTATGGGTACAAATGACACCAGTGAAGTACCTGATTTCCTCCTCATTCTCCCTGCAAGGCTGCTGAGACAAGATGATATGTTTCATTTGACAATTTATAGGCTCTGTGCCTGCGGGCAGATTATAGTTTGCAAGAGGTCTTTAACTCCAAGGTTCACTTCCAAGCCAAAGACAGTGAGTCTTTCTTCTCCTTTGATCCTTCGCTCTGTAGCTGCATTCTGCTGTGGTCAGGGTGCAGCTGAGAGCTGCCAAACAGAGAAGGACCTGGGGGTGCTGATTGACAGTTGCCTAAACATGAGCCAGCAGTGTGCCCAGGTGGCCAAGATGGCCAATGGCATCCTGGCCTGCATCAGGAACAGTGTGGCCAGCAGGAGCAGGGAAGTCATTGTGCCCCTGGACTCGGCATTGGTTAGGTCACACCTTGAGTCCTGTGTCCAGTTCTGGGCCCCTCAGTTTAGGAAGGACATTGAGAGACTTGAAGGTGTCCAGAGAAGGGCAACAAGGCTGGAGAGAGGCCTTGAGCACAGCCCTCTGAGGAGAGGCTGAGGGAGCTAGGATTGTCTAGCCTGGAGAAGAGGAGGCTCAGGGGAGACCTCATTGCTCTCTCCAACTCCCTGAAGGGAGGTTGTAGCCACATGGGGGTTGTTCTCTTCTCCCAGGCAACCAGCACCAGAACAAGAGGACACAGTCTCCAGCTGCACCAGGGGAGGTTTAGGCTGGAGGTGAGGAGGAAGTTCTTCACTGAGAGAGTCGTTCACCATGGGGATGTGCTGCCTGGGGAGGTGGTGGAGTCCACATCCTTGGACGTGTTCAAGAGGGGATTGGATGTGGCACTTGGTGCCATGGTTTAGTCATGAGGTCTGTGGTGACAAGTTGGACTCGATGATCTTTGAGGTCTCTTCCAACCTTGGTGATACTGTGAGACTGTGATAATGTGAGAGAAGAGACCAACCCCTTCCTGGCTACAACCTCCTTTCAGGTAGTTGTAGAGGGCAATGAGGTCTCCCCTGAGCCTCCTCTTCTCCAGGCTAAACAATCCCAGCTCCCTCAGCCTCTCCTCATAGGGCTGTGCTCCAAATCCCTGCCCAGCCTTGTTGCCCTTCTCTGGACACATTCAAGTGTCTCAATGTCCTTCCTAAACTGAGGGGCCCAGAACTGGACACAGGACTCAAGGTGTGGCCTAACCAATGCAGAGTACAGGGGCACAATGAATTCCCTGCTCCTGCTGGCCACACTGTTCCTAATGCAGGCCAGGATGCCATTGGCCTTCTTGGCCACCTGGGCACACTGCTGGCTCATGTTTAGGTGGCTGTCAATCAGCACCCCCAGGTCCCTCTCTGCCTGTCCACTCTCAGCCACTCTGACCCCAGCCTGTGGCTCTGCATGGGAGCCAAGGAACCAAGTAGGATGCGTGGCTGTGGCAGATGTGTCTCTCCTTCAGGAGTGTCCTCATTTCAAAGGCTTCTCACAGGTTCTCATGTGAAGCTGCTGATGGTGTTACATTAAACCTTTGGGTTTTAAGGAGCATGCCACCTACAATAAATAGGGAGAATCCTGGGATTTCCTGTGCTGGAACAGATCAATGAGCCAATTAATTTGCTTTCCTTCCTTGAGCAGTGGCCGTCACGAAACGCTGTGGAGAAAACCCTCTTCAGAGCACCTGTGCTCATAAGGTTCTGCTCTGTCTTCCCTGAGAAATGTCAAGTTGTGACATAAACAAATGATCTGCAATGAACCATTGCAATATCTAACTCCAATCTGCTACGGAATGCATCCAGGAGCCTGTTTCCAGTACCTCATGGTTTTAAACACCAGAGACCTGATGATGAAGAAGATTAAGCAGAATGATCCAGACTGGTATTCCTCTTGGTTAAATATGTGTCAGGTTCCAGGGTTCTGACTTTGTCTTCAAATAACCCTGAGCTTTTGCATAATAAGGCTGGCATAAAGTCTTTGTGTTTGGTGATTCCTTTAGCTGCCTACAGTGCCATTAGGCTAGCCTGAAACTGTAGTAAACACTCTGAGAGGCCAAAGTCTGTTGAAACAATCAGTCATAGAATCCTAGAATGGCTCAGGTTAGAAGGGACATCAGAGATCATCTACTCCAACCCCTGCCATGGTGAGGGACATCTCTCAACTAGACTCAGCTGATCAAGGATCTCTGCTAACCTCTCCTTAAACATCCCCAGGGAGGAGGCAGGAGGTCACAACCTTTCTGTGCAGCCTGTTCCACACTCTCACCACCCTCGTACTGAAGAACTTCTCATCTCCAGTCTAACCTTGCTCTCCCTCAGCTCCAAACCATTCCCCTTTGTCCTGTCTCCAGACACCCTGATGAAAAGTCCCTCTGCAGCCAATCCCTTTAGGTACTGGCAGGCAGATACCTGTGCTGGGTTGCACCCATCCTGGGTGGAGAGCTGCGAGAGCCCTGCTCCCACTGGGAGGTCAAAAGAAACCTGACCCAGGGTAGCAGAGAGGGACTTAGTTTCCCCTCTCAGGAGGAGGGGTCCCCCGGGTCAGAGGGGTCTATTCCACAGTCTCACAGTCTCACAGTATCACCAAGGTTGGAAGAGTCCTCAAAGATCATCAAGTCCAACCTGTCACCACAGACCTCATGACTAGACCATGGCACCAAGTGCCACATCCAATCCCCTCTTGAACACCTCCAGGGATGGAGACTCCACCACCTCCCTGGGCAGCCCATTCCACTGCCCCCTCCTGCCCAGCAAGCCTATCAAGAGCAGAACACTGCTGCCAGTTACTCTCTTGCCTCTGCCTCGCCTGCTCCAGAGGTCCAACAGCTGCAGCCAGGCTCCTGACTGCTCCATGTGCTCAGGCCTGGCCTCTCCCTGCTGCATCCACACTTCTCTGAAGGACTGAGCTCCACACACAGCCAGGGGAGCCCAAGGCCATCCAGGCTTGGGGTTGTGTACTTTCCTATTTATCCTTATCCTTACCCTTGCAAACCCTCCCTGCTACTCCTATATATACAAATACTTTGCTAAAAAATTTACTTCTCCTACTTCCCACCTGCCTCTAGATCAGTGTTTTTTTTTAGAACCACCTCCACCTTTCTTTTCTTTCCCTTTCCTTATCAGAGGAAGGCGGAAGGGCAGGGGAGGAATTATCAATTTTCTATCATCTGAACTCCCGTGAAGGCTCAAGCCACAACAGTAATTTACTGGAAGACTAAAATTCCCTGAAAGCATTAACTTCCTCCTCATGTAATCCTTCACTGCTAGCAGTTTACAACTGATTTAATGCCCCTGGAATGATTAATTTCCATGCAATTCTTTCTGGATCAGCTTTCTCCATTTTCGACATCGTTTTGATTGTACTTTTCTAAACCCTTCTCTTATCTTCCTGTCAAATTCCACTCAAAGTAATAATATCTTGTCAAAACACTGCCTAACTGGATTGGTTCATTGGAACCATGGAATCATTAAGATTGGAGAGCTCCCAAACAGAGAGGGACCTGGGGGTGCTGATTGACAGCCAGATGAACATGAGCCTGCAGTGTGCCCAGGCAGCCAAGAGGGCCAATGGCATCCTGGCCTGCATCAGGAACAGTGTGGCCAGCAGGAGCAGGGAGGTCATTGTGCCCCTGTACTCTGCATTGGTTAGGCCACACCTTGAGTCCTGTGTCCAGTTCTGCGCCCCTCAGTTTAGGAAGGAGGTTGACTTGCTGGAACGAGTCCAGAGAAGGGCAACAAGGCTGGGGAGAGGCCTTGAGCACAGCCCTGTGGGGAGAGGCTGAGGGAGCTGGGGTTGCTTAGCCTGGAGAGGAGGCTCAGGGGAGACCTCATTGCCCTCTACAACTACCTGAAGGGAGGTTGTAGCCAGGAAGGGGTTGGTCTCTTCTCTCTAGCAACCAGCAGCAGAACAAAGGACACAGTCTCCAGCTGCACCAGGGGAGGTTTAGGCTGGAGGTGAGGAGAAAGTTCTTCACAGAGAGAGTCATTGGTCATTGGAATGTGCTGCCCAGGGAGGTGGTGGAGTCCCCATCCCTGGAGGTGTTCAGGAGGAGACTTGATAGGGTGCTTGGTGCCATGGGTTAGTTGTTTAGGTGGTGTTGGATGATAGGTTGAACATGATGATCTTGAAGGTCTCTTCCAAGCTGGTCTGGTCTATTCTATTCTATTCTATTCTATTCTATTCTATTCTATTCTATTCTATTCTATTCTATTCTATTCTATTCTATTCTAAACTTCCCTGGTGTCTAACAATGACAACCAGCTTTTCAGATCTGCATTATATTGCCAACAAAACTGAAAAGATAACCATCACTCCCAGATGTGTATCCAAGGATACCAAAGTGTAACACATGAGTGTGGCAAGTTGAGGCTTGCTCTCTATTGTAAAGCAATAACTACTGGAGAAATATTAATAATGGGATTTGGTAAGCACAATATATTCTTTTAAGAAACTATTTTGTGGCTCTGCTCCCCTCCCTCCAGCTACTTGTAAGCATAAAATGGATTTATTTCTAACTGAAGATCATTTTGAATAGCAAAGAATTACATCAAGGAAAAAAAAAACCCACACCAAACCATAAATCAATGTTGTCTTAAAGACATCTTGGTCTCCTGGTCTCCAAGCTGGTGACACATGGGTGTGATGGGTGACCACTAGATGGATAAGGAACTGGCTTGATGGCTGCACCCAAAGACTGGCTGTCCATGGCTCCATGTCCCAGTGGAGGCCAGGGACAAGCAGAGTCCCTCAGGGATCAGTCCTGGGACCAGGCTTGTTCAACATCTTTGTGGGTGCCATGGACAGTGGCATTGAGTGCACCCTCAGCAAGTTTGCTGATGACACCAAGCTGTGTGGTGCAGCAGACAGGCTGGAGGGAAGGGAGGCCATCCAGAGGGACCTGGACAGGCTGGAGAGGTGGGCACAAGCCAACCTCATGAGGTTCAACAAGAGCAAGTGCAGGGTCCTGCAGCTGGGTGGAGGCAATGCCAGGCACAAATCCAGGCTGGGCAGGGACTGGCTGGAAAGCAGCCCTGAGGAGAGAGACTTGGGGGTGCTGGTGGAGGAGAAGCTCAACAGGAGCTCTCAGTGTGCACTTGCAGCCCAGAAAGCCAATCAGATCCTGGGCTGCATCAGGAGAAGTGTGGCCAGCAGGGCAAGGGAGGTGATTCTCCCCCTCTGCTCAGCTCTGCTGAGACCCCACCTGGAGTACTGCCTCCAGTTCTGGAGCCCCTATTGCAAGAGGGATCTGGAGGTGCTGGAAGGTGTCCAGAGAAGGGCCAGGAGGATGATCAGAGGGCTGGAGCACCTCTCCTGTGAGGACAGACTGAAGGAGTTGGGGCTGTTCAGTCTGCAGAAGAGAAGGCTCCCAGGTGACCTCATTGTGGCCTTCCAGGATCTGAAGGGGGCTCCAGGAAGGCTGGGGAGGGACTGCTCAGGATCTCAGGGAGTGCTAGGACTAGGGGGAATGGAATGAAGCTGGAGGTGGGGAGATTGAGGCTGGAGGTGAGGAGGAAGTTCTTCCCCATGAGAGTGGTGAAGCCCTGGAATGAGTTGTCCAGGGAGATGGTTGGGGCCCTGTCCCTGGATGTGTTTAAGGCCAGGCTGGCTGAGGCTGTGGCCAGGCTGATGTAGTGTGGGGTGTCCCTGCCCATGGCAGGGGGGTTGGAACTAGATGATCCTTGTGGTGCCTTCCAACCCTGACTGATACTATGATACTATGAATAAGTCTTCATGATAACAACCAGAGCTTGCTGCTTCTCTCCCAGTAACCTTCATTAAAATCAATATTATTTACTCTTTACACCACACAAGGTCTATACCTTGGAAGAGAAGGGAACTCTGCTGGGTGGTACCAACATGCTGTGGCAACAGGCACACCAGGGAGGCCAGCCAGCCAGGAGTAGTCATAGGAAGACAGCACTGAAAGGGATGCGGAGTCCATTCTCTGGCTCTCACAGGTGATCAGAGGACTCATCAAACCCCATGTTGAATGTCATTTCATTTGATGAAGTCAATTAGAAGCAGAGGTGGACGAACAGATTAGACAGGTAACTGCGTATCACCTTTCTCTGTGTTTAGTCCCTTCAACACAAGGATGCTTTCCTGCTTTGTTTTGTTCCCTGGGTCTGGTGGTTCTTTGTTGTTTTGTTGGGTGTTTTAAACCTAGGCTCTGTAGGTTTTCTGCTTCCTCCCTGGGTTGAGTTCCTTTATATAGAGATCCCCTGGGGGGTCTGACAACAAGAATGTGTGCTGTAGAAGGAAGCAATCCCTCTGACATCTTTGCAGCCTGACACAGAGATTATTTTGTCATTAAGTGATGTTTCTCTGTTGTTTCAGTAACAGCAGCCATCAATCACATACCAGCAGTGTCACAGACATTAAGAAAATTGTTTCCTTCCACACCTGTAATTGTGTTTCACTAATGAGCAATAAGCAGCCTTTTCCATTTTCTCACAGTCTGACACAGAAAGTTACAAGGGGAGAAGTGTTGATTTGATTTAAAATGGGTCTCAGTGTTTAATACTTACAGATTGGGCAGAGTCCAACAGGATGGCATTCAACAAGTCCAAGTGCCAGGGGCTGCACTTTGGCCACAACAACCCCAGGCAGAGCTACAGGCTGGGGTCAGAGTGGCTGAGAGCTGCCAAACAGAGAGGGACCTGGGGGTGCTGATTGACAGCTGCCTAAACATGAGCCAGCAGTGTGCCCAGGTGGCCAAGAAAGCCAATGGCATCCTGGCCTGCATTAGGAACAGTGTGGCCAGCAGGAGCAGGGAAGTCCTTGTGCCCCTGTACTCTGCATTGGTTAGGTCACACCTTGAGTCCTGTGTCCAGTTCTGGGCCCCTCAGTTTAGGAAGGACATTGAGAGACTTAAAGGTGTCCAGAGAAGGGCAACAAGGCTGGGGAGAGGCCTTGAGCACAGCCCTCTGAGGAGAGGCTGAGGGAGCTGGGATTGCTTAGCCTGGAGAAGAGGAGGCTCAGGGGAGACCTCATTGCTCTGTACAACTATCTGAAGGGGGATTGTAGCCAGGAAGGGGTTGGTCTCTTCTCTCTAGCAACCAGCACCAGAACAAGAGGACACAGTCTCAAGCTGTGCCAGGGGAGGTTTAGGCTGGAGGTGAGGAGAAAGTTCTTCACTGAGAGAATCATTTGCCATTGGAATGTGCTGCCCAGGGAGGTGGTGGAGTCCCCATCCTTGGAGGTGTTCAAGAGGGGATTGGATGTGGCACTTGGTGCCATGGTTTAGTCATGAGGTCTTTGGTGACAGGTTGGACTTGATGATCTTTGAGGTCTCTTCCAACCATGGTGATTCTGTGATTATCGTGACTGATGTGGAGCAAGCTCTCCGTGTTCCTGATGCTAGTTCAGACTCCCAGCAAGAGATTCTAGGGTCTTGGTATCTAGCCCTAGGACCAAGGCCGAGCACATCATCCCAGCTGTCTCAGAGCCTGGCATTAGATGAGAGATTTCTGGGAGCCTTTTCTGGAAGCTTTTTGCAGAGTGCTTTGAAGGTGCTGCCCATGTTTCCTCTTTCAGTCAGATTGACCATTGCAGAGTACCTTCCCAGCAGGCTTAGGAAGACCTTTTCACCTCTGCCTCCAGGATGCAGGTTTTGCTCCTACATGGAGAGGCAGAAAGTGACACGGGAATGGTGACATTAACATTATAGATTCTGAGCAGGAGGAGAGGGTGGTCAGCCATCTGTCAGCCATTGCAGGCCTTCCTGGAGGGTAACTCTCTCTGCTGGTGTGCCAACCTACCCACTGGTTTTGGTATCATCCAAGCTCACTTCTCTGCACACACTCTGTACAATAGGCTCCTGGCAGCAAAGCCATTGGTCTTTTCATAGCTGTAGTAAAAGACTTTCATTCCCGTATCAGACTTCTATTCATCAGTGCAATAAGTGCTTTATAGATTCCTCAGCAGAGCAGATGAATGTCTGGTGTCTCACTAAGCCATTTCTGTGACACTGCTGCAACTACAAATCTCAGAAATGAGTCACAGAGCCACAGAATGGTAGGGGCTGGAAGGGGCCTCCAGACACCACCCAGTTGAATCCCCCTGCTAAAGCAGAGTCAACCTGAGCAGCATGCCCAGGATCACAATGTCCAGGTGGCTTTGGAATCTTTCCAGAGAAGAAGACTCCACAACCTCTCTGGGCAGCCTGTGCCAGGGCTCCAGCAGCCTCTCACCAAAGAAGATTTTCCTTAGCTTCAAGTAAGTTCTGGCTTGTGCCCAGTGCCCCTTGTCCTATCACTGGGTGTCACCACTGGAAGGAGACCAACCCCACCCTCATTCTATTCTATTCTATTCTATTCTATTCTATTCTATTCTATTCTATTCTATTCTATTCTATTCTATTCTATTCTGTTCCATTCTGTTCTGTTCCATTCCATTCTCATGACCTCCCTCCTCTAGCTGTTGGTAAGTACTGGTAAGATCGACTCTCACTCTGCCCATTTCCACACTGAGGAGCCCCAGGTCTCTCAGCCTCTCCTCTCTCCTCACAAGAGAGATGTTCCAGTCCCCTAAAAATGGAGGCACAGAGTGTAGCACAAAAAGTTCTTCAGGCTTTTGTTTGCTTACACCCCCCACCCCCATCACGGCCCACACATCTGTATTGCTTCTTACAGCATAATGCTGCTGTTGCTCAAATGAATCTGTTCACATGGCTCATTGTCTTGTTTGAGAGAGAAAGCCAATCAGCATGTTTCTGCTAACCCAAATTGTGTACAAGCAAGGAGGAATGACAGCAATTGTTCCTCATTACTGATATTAACAGATGGGTGCTCGTATCTAATACCTTGTAAACAAGGCACTGCATTATACAGCAGGCACACTGCTCCACTTCGGATGCTGCTTAATGTCCTCCTTTGATTCTGTATAATCACAATATTTTCCAAGAAGCCATGACTAACAGCCTTGAGGCTGTGAATTCTGAAGAACCAGGAAGCTGGGCTTTGGAACCGGGTCCTGCCTGTGAGAAATGTTCACCCACACCAGAAGCCCAGCAAATGCAAAGAGAATCAGCATCAGCAAATTTGCAGATGACATCAAGCTGGGAGCAGATGTTGATCTGTTAGAGGGTCAGAAGGGGTCTGCAGAGGGACCTCGACCAACTGGACAGATGGGCAGAGTCCAACAGGATGGCATTCAACAAGTCCAAGTGCCAGGGGCTGCACTTTGGCCACAGCAACCCCAGGCAGAGCTACAGGCTGGGGTCAGAGTGGCTGAGAGCTGCCAAACAGAGAGGGACCTGGGGGTGCTGATTGACAGTTGCCTAAACATGAGCCAGCAGTGTGCCCAGGTGACCAAGAAGGCCAATGGCATCCTGGCCTGCAGTAGGAACAGTGTGGCCAGCAGGAGCAGGGAAGTCCTTGTGCCCCTGTACTCTGCATTGGTTAGGTCACACCTTGAGTCCTGTGTCCAGTTCTGGGCCCCTCAGTTTAGGAAGGACATTGAGAGACTTGAAGGTGTCCAGAGAAGGGCAACAAGGCTGGGGAGAGGCCTTGAGCACAGCCCTGTGAGGAGAGGCTGAGGGACCTGGGATTGCTTAGCCTGCAGAAGAGGAGGCTCAGGGGAGATCTCATTGCTCTCTACAATTACCTGAAGGGAGGTTGTAGCCAGGAAGGGGTTGGTCTTTTCTCTCTAGCAGCCAGCACCAGAACAAGAGGACACAGTCTCAAGCTTTGCCAGGGGAGGTTTAGGCTGGAGGTGAGGAGAAAGTTCTTCACAGAGGGAGTTGTTAGCCATTGGAATGTGCTGCCTGGGGAGGTGGTGGAGTCCCCATCCCTGGAGGTGTTCAAGAGGGGATTGGATGTGGCACTTGGTGCCATGGTTTAGTCATGAGGTCTGTGGTGACAGGTTGGACTTGATGATCCTCGAGGTCTCTTCCAACCTTGGTGATACTGTGAGACTGTGAATGATTTTGGCAACCAGCTTAGCAAGAGTCTAAGAAAAGGATTAGACACATCTGAATGCTGTGAGAAAGCTGCTGCAGCTACAGTAGGTGGGGTAAAATTACAAGGGCTCTCAACCCACATGCTTCAGGGTGTGAGCTGATCACCAGCTTGAGGCAGAAAGAAATGTTCCCTCCTGGGAATGACTTTTCTCTCTAATGCACTTATGTGTGTGATAAAACACTCAAGATCCTGATGAATCTATCATTGGCCACTGCTGACAGACTGCAAACCTACACAGGCTACTTGAGCTGGTTTTGATATGGAAATTTCAAAGTACATAGACTTGAAGAGTAACCAAGCAGCTTGTGATGAAAACTGGCAGGCAGGAAACTGAAAGCAGTTCATAAGGAAAGTCAGTTGCAGCCTCCTTCAGGTAGGAGGTTAGGGAATGAGACCAAGGATCATAGGGTTATAAGAGTGTTAAAGGGGTGGCATTCCAACCCCCTTCCAGGGAGCGGGGACATTTTCAACTAGACCAGGCTGCTCAGAGCTTCATGCAAAGTGAATCCCTGGCTGTTTCCAGGGATAAGGCTTCTACCACCTCTCTGAAAGAGGAAGCCACCTCACTGAAATCAAGCGCTGTCAAAGCCAAGTGCACCCTGCGGTCCTCTGAGCCTTAACACTTCCAAGGGCAGCAACTCCAGCCTGTTCCAATGTCTGAACACTCTTGCAGGGAAGACATTTTCCCTCCAAGCCCTTCTAACCCTCCCCTGGAGTAATTTCAGGCCATTTCCTCTCATTCTATCACCTGATACTAGGGAGAAGAGACCAACCTCACTCTAACCTCCTTTCAGGAGTTGTGTAAAGCATTGAGGTCTCCCCTCAGCCTCCTCTCCTATTCTCTTCTTGCTAGACATTACGGCAGGGCCACCCTGCTGGGCCTGAACCTGTTGATTGTTCGTTCAGTTTTGTCTTCATAAAGATGTCTTAATGCAAGTTCTTCCTGGGTCTGTGGAAGCACTCCTAGTAGCTTTCACAGGACTGTCTTGACATAAATCATTTGGAGTTTTGTTTGTGTGGATCAGTCATCTATCAAGAAGCAGTCAGGGTCTGCTGCACGGGAAAATAGACTGTCCTCCCTGTAATGGAGTAACTTCACTGTTCCTGCAATGCAGAGTGCACTCCCTGGGGCTGACAGATTGATCCAAATCAAGGCGATTTTGTTTCAGAACAATTATTCCACACTGCACAACTACCTGAGAAGAAATGCTGCTCAAGGCTGGATGTCGAGGGAAGAGAGCTCTTTCTTCTTGCAGATGGCAGTGGGAGAGGTTTAGCCTGGTGTACAGGAGATGTGAGCACTGACCATCTGATCATACCACAGAAACAGAATCACAGAACGGTAGGGGCTGGAACGGACCTCCAGAGCTCAGCCAGTCCGTCCTCCCTGCCAGAGCAGGAGCACCTAGAACAGGTCACACAGCAACACATCCAGGCAGGTCTTGAATAGCTCCACAGAGGGAGACTCCACAACCCCCCTGGGCAGCCTGCTCCAGGCTTCTCTCACCCTCACAGGGGAAAAATTCCTCCTCCTCTTTCCATGGCACTTCCTCTGCCTCAGCTTCCACCACTGCCCCTTGTGCTGGCATTGGGCATCCCCCAGCAGAGCCTGGCTCCAGCCTCTGGGCACTGCCCCTGCACAGCTTTAGCAACAGCAAGGAGCTCACCCTCAGGCTCCTCCTCTGCAAGCTCCAGAGCCCTCAGCTGCTTCAGGCTCTCCTCCTAAGGAAGATCTTCCACTGCCTTCAGCATCTTTGTGGCTCTGTGCTGGACTCTCTCAAGCAGTTCCCTGAGGTCCTTCTTGAACTGAGGGTCCCAGAACTGGACACAAGATTCCAGATGCAGGCTCAGCAGGGCAGAGCAGAGGGGCAGGAGAACCTCTTTCAACCCATTCACCACACCCCAGGATGCCATTGGCCTTCTTGGCCATAAGAGCACACTGCTGGCTCATGGTCAACCTCCCATCCACCAGGACCCCCAGGTCCTTTTCCCCTTCACTGCTCTCCAACAGTCCCCAACCTCTCCTGCTCCCTGGGGTTGTTCTTTCCCAGGTGCAAGACTCTCCCCTTGCCCTTGTTGAATTTCATATGTCCTGGGCATGGGTGGCACAGCTAAGCTCCACATGCAGAGACTGTTTCTCCTCCTTTCTCCATCTACTCCTGATCCCTCAGAAGTGCTGTTCTCCAATACTGACTCTTACTATTGAGAAATGGAGTTGCCCTGCACAGAGATGTGAAAGAAGAGTGTGACACACAAACACAGTGACTGCCTGACAAAGCAAGCATTCATTTTGCTTCATTTGATAGGGAATGAAAGGCAAGAGATTTGTGCCCTTTCCTCCTGAAAAGCAGTGCCTGGATATGGAGGGAAAAGAAAACAAAGGACAGGATGCAAGGGAGACCTATGGAATCAATGCAAAGGAAAGGCAGGTTATTGAAGTATGCACCTGGCCATCAGGAGGCAGAAATCCAGTCTGTACAGTACAAAGAGCAGGAAGACTGAGGAAAAGAGAAATGATGCACAGCACCATTGCTCACCACCCACTGACCAATGCCCAACCAGTCCACAGGCAGTGAGCTGTACCTCCTGGCCACCTCTCCCCAGTTTATATACTGGGTATGGCATTCCATGGTATGGAATATCCCTTCAGGGCAGCTCTCCTGGGCAGGATCACTCCCAGCTTCTTGTGCACCTGCTTGCTGGGAGACTGAGAAACCCTGACCTTAGGACATGTGCCACTCTGCAGCACCTCAAAACCTCTTTGTGTTACCAGCATTGTTCTCACACTAGATCCAAACCACAGCCCTGTACAGCTGCTGGCAAGAAAATGAATTCCAGCCCAGGCCAAGCCAGGACAGCAGCTCTTCTTACCACCTGGATTTGTCTTCCTCATGTCATGTCATCATGCACTTTGCATGGATTAAGCTGCAGAGCAGTATCAGCATATCCAAACACTGATTGTCCCTGCTTCTTTCTAAATGATTATTAGAAGTCCTCTTGATACCTGGAATGTGGGACTGCTGTGTACAGTGTGGGCAAGACCACTCTCCTGGAACTCCAGACCAAAGCTATGGTTTGTCCAAGCACTTTGGCCATCCTCAGAGTGGCAGGCTCCATTTTCCATGGCAGGGTCTTGGTGCCTTTGATGATGTTACACCTAAGAAGAAAGCAAAGAAAAAGTAGCAACATCCATCTGATCTGGGCTCTACAACAAATCTAGCAGCTGCCAGAATGAGATGGAATCTTCTCCCTCAGGCGACCATTGTGCCATGAGGGAACTCTTGTACCCAAGAAAGCTGCCTGGGCCCATTGTGACTGTGCAGTACATATCATGCTTTGTCCATAGAGCAGTGCTGTAGGTGACCTCTTTTGTGCTTTGAAGGTGTTAGTGTGGCCAGCAGGAGCAGGGAGGTCATTCTACCCCTGTACACTGCACTGGTTAGGCCACACCTTGAGTCCTGTGTCCAGTTCTGGGCCCCTCAGTTTAGGAAGGAGGTTGACTTGCTGGAAGGTATCCAGAGAAGGGCAACAAAGCTGGGGAGGGGCTTGGAACACAGCCCTGTGAGGAGAGGCTGAGGGAGCTGGGGCTGCTTAGCCTGGAGAAGAGGAGGCTCAGGGAAGACCTTATTGCTCTCTCCAACTACCTGCAGGGAGGTTGTAGCCAGGCAGAGGTTGGTCTCTTCTCCCAGGCAGCCAGCACCAGAACAAGAGGACACAGTCTCAGACTGTACCGGGGAGGTTAAGGCTGGAGGTTAGGAAGAAGTTTTACACAGAGAGGGTGATTGCCCATTGGAATGGGCTGCCCAGGGAGGTGGTGGAGTCCCCATCACTGGAGGTGTTCAGGAAGAGACTTGATGGGGTGCTTGGTTGCATGGTTTAGTTGATTAGGTGGTGTTGGATGATAGGTTGGACACGATGATCTTGAAGCTCTCTTCCAACCTGGCTTATTGTATTCTATTTTTTCTATTCTATTCTAATCATAGAATCAATTTGGTTAGAAAAGACCTTGAAAAACATTAAGTTCATGCTCTCCTTGGTACAGTCCTGCTTCATCCATCCTCCTGACCCCAAGTCACTGAGATGACACTTTGTCACA
Organism: Melanerpes formicivorus; assembly: GCF_026170545.1. Classification (NCBI taxonomy): domain Eukaryota; kingdom Metazoa; phylum Chordata; class Aves; order Piciformes; family Picidae; genus Melanerpes; species Melanerpes formicivorus. The sequence continues at coordinate 1,988,210 of NW_027142404.1, forward strand.
ACATGAAATCTTTCTCTTCAGCTGTGCAAAGGCAAAACCTATGTCGTTGTGGTATTTATTGCCATGTAGATGTCAAAGCAAGTCAGTTCTTTTGCCCAGTGGTCCCTAAATCTGTCACTTGGCCTTTAGACATTGAGGGAGACAGGAGAGGGGAAAAGATCAAACCAAGCCCAGCTATATCAATATGGAAGGCTTGTATAAGCTGATGAAAAGAGATGTCTGATGTGATGGGGTTTACACATCGTTGGCTTGGTGCTGTACAGCATAGGAAGTTAAAAATAGGGCAGCTGGATGAAAGCCCATCCAGGCATGCAAGGAGCAACGCCCTCAGGCTGAAAAAGGGAGGTTACTCCATGGTCCTGGGGCCCAAAGCTCCTGATTTCCATACTTGACAATCAATACCATCTTCCAGAGGACATGTATCACTATTTACAGTGTTTGAAGGCCCCCGTGAATTTGATCCTGATGGTGACGATGTTTGCTATCCCATTGGCGAATAGAATAGAATAGAAAAGAATAGAATAGAATAGAATAGAATAGAATAGAATAGAATAGAATAGAATAGAATAGAATAGAATAGAATAGAATGGAATGGCATGGAATGGAATGGAGTAGAATAGAATAGAATAGAATAGAATAGAATAGAATAGAATAGAATGGAATGGAATGGAATAGAATAGAATAGAATAGAATAGAATAGAATAGAATAGAATAGAATAGAATAGAATAGAATGGAATAGAATAGAATGGAATGGAATGGAATGGAATGGCATGGCATGGCATGGCATTGAATGGAATGGAATGGAATGGAATAGAATAGAATAGAATAGAATAGAATAGAATAGAATAGAATAGAATAGAATAGAATAGAATGGAATGGAATGGAATGGAATGGAATAGAATAGAATAGAATAGAATAGAATAGAATAGAATAGAATAGAATAGAATAGAATAGACCAGCCAGGTTGGAAGAGAGCTTCAAGATCATTGATTCCAACCTATCATCCAACACCACCTAATCAACTAACCCATGGCACCAAGCACCCTATCAAGTCTCCTCCTGAACACCTCCAGTGATGGTGACTCCACCACCTCCCTGGGCAGCCCCTTCCAATGGGCAATCACTCTCTCTGTGGAGAACTTCTTCCTAACATCCAGCCTAAACCTCCCCTGGCACAGCCTGAGACTGTGTCTTCTTGTTCTGGTGCTGGTTGCCTGGGGGAAGAGACCAACCCTCACCTTGCTACAACCTCCCCTCACTTAGCTGTAGCGAGCAATAAGGTCTCCCCTGAATCTCCTCTTCTCCAGGCTAAGCAACCCCAGCTCCCTCAGTCTCTCCTCATAGGGACTATGTTCCATACCCCTTCCCAGCTTTGTTGCCCTTCTCTGGACTCGTTCCAGCAAGTCAACCTCCTTCCTAAACTAAGGAGCCCAGAACTGGACACAGGACTCAAGGTGTGGCCTAACCAGTGCAGTGTCCAGGGGCAGAATGACCTCCCTGCTCCTGCTGGCCACACTGTTCCTCATGCAGGCCAGGATGCCATTGGCCCTCTTGGCTGCCTGGGCACACTGCAGGCTCATGTTCAGCCTACCATCAACCAGTACCCCCAGGTCCCTCTCTGCCTGGCTGCTCTCCAGCCACTCTGACCCCAGCCTGTAGCTCTGCCTGGGGTTGCTGTGGCCAATGTGCAGCACCTGGCACTTGGATGTGTTCAATCTCCTGCCCTTGGACTCTGCCCATCTGTCCAGCCTGTCCAGGTCACTCTGCAGAGCCTCTCCACCCTCCAGCAGATCAACTCCCGTCCCCAGCTTGGTGTCATCTGCAAATTTACTGATGATGGACTCAATGCCCTCATCCAGATCATCAATAAAGATATTGAACAGGATGGGGCGCAGCACTGATCCCTGGGGCACACCACTACTGACTGGCTGCCAGCTGGCTGTGGCACCATTCACCACCACTCTCTGGGCTCAGCCTCCAGCCAGTTCCTAACCCAGCTCAGAGTGCTGCTGTCCAAGCCAGGGGCTGACAGCTTAGCCAGCAGTTTGCTGTGGGGGACAGTGTCAAAGGCCTTGCTGGAGTCCAGGCAGACTAGATCCACAGCCTGCCCCACATCCACCAGGCAGTCACCTGATCATAGAAGGAGATCAGGTTGGTCAGGCAGGATCTGCCCTTGCTGAATCCATGCTGGCTGGGCCTGATCCCTTGGCCATCCTGTAAGTGCTGTGTTATTGCACTCAGGATGACCTGTTCCATGATCTTGCTGGCACTGAGGTCAGGCTGACAGGCCTGTAATTCCCTGGCTCATCCAACCGTCCCTTCTTGTGGATGGGCACCACGTTGGCCAGCTTCCAGTCCTCTGGGACCTCTCCAGTGAGCCAGGACTGGTGAAAAATGATGGAGAGCGGCTTGGCCAGCTCATCTGCCAGCTCTCTCAGCACTCTAGGGTTTTTAACAACGTCAGCTGGTCAGAGTGTCCAGCAGCCCAGGTGACAACTGCGCCACTGGCCACATTTCTGTGTGCCATGGAGGAAGCAAAACCCTTCTGGCCGCAGCACAGCACCATGTGCGAGGCAAGAGATCACAGCGGGGAACACAACTTGCCCAACAAAGATCTTTAACAGGCTCCTCGTGCTGCTGATTTCATATTCCAAACCAAATAATCCAGATTGTACTTCCCAGGGATTATATCCCTTTCTGTGATGCTTTAGACAGCATCACCTTCTGTCAGCTCATCTGTAATGAGCACCAACGCTCACCAGGCTGAGATGAAACCCGCTTACATAAACCCATGGTAAATAATGCATCTTTCTTTGAAGCTTTTAATTTGATTAAGGATGTAGGACAGAGAAATCATGCTAATATTATTCAGTAATCAGTTTATATCTGTCAGAAAAATATGGAAATCAAAGGCTTCTACTCTAAAGCATCACAGTTAATCAGTGTTTTTAACTTGCAGATCACAAGCTGGCCGACGTGAGCCGACTGCTGTGCTGGGGCAGCACATTACCCATTCCTTTTGAATTCTCAGGCAGCTTGTCCACACGTGTGCTTAGCAGAGGGAGCACACAGGCACCTCAAGCTTTGCTCTGATGTTGCTCTTTTCCTGTCAAACAGGAGGGCAAATTTCAATGGTGAAACAAACCTTCCGCGTCTGAAAGCAGTCACAGAGTTATCAACAGCAGCAGGCACTGCCAGGCTGCTCTGCTCTGCATTTCTAGCAGCTCTGTTCCCTCTTCAGATCCCAGAGGGTTGGGTTTTCCAAATGGGCATCAGCCCAGCCTCGCAGCATCTGGCCGCTGCGGCGCTGTCAATGCTGTTAAGCCTGTGTGCTACATGAGTCAGAAGGGCTGTTGGCCACAGATGAGCACTGCATGAGTGTGAGAACAGGACAGGTTCATCAAGCCAGCTCGTTCACCTGTGGCAATGCTGCAGTGAGCAGCAGAGCTCCTCAGCTGCGCCATACAGCACCCCTGCAGCGAGCAGCCCACTTCTCCTGCACAGCCCCATCCACCTGGGTGCATGTGGGCTCTGGTTCTGAGGGACTTGGGGCCCTGTCCTACGCGGTGGGCTAGGGACAGGTGATCTTCTATACAGTCTGTGGTAGTAAGGAGGAGTCATGACAATGATTTGGGAGGGGTATTGAAATCCCAACACTTCCATTTGGGAGGTAGTGGAGTCACCATCCCTGGAAGTGCTCAAGAAAAATGAGGACACAGCACCTGGGGACATGGTTTGATGGCTGTGGTGGTCTTAGGTTGATGGTTGAACTCCATGATCTTGGAGGTCTTTTCCAGCCAAAACCATTCCATGGTTCCATGATTTCACTTGGTGGATTCTGGGGCTGGAATGGTGACAATGGCTCCCAAATGGCTGATAAATGTTTTATCCAACATTTGGTCTAACACCCAGGTGTGGCTAATTCTGCTGTAGCAGATACGCCAGGTAAAAAGCTCAACATCTAACACCACAAATAACAGCTCATAGGCTCTCAGTTAGTTCCTCATCCTTCCCAAGATGGTGTTCCATGGACTCTATCTGGTCATTGACATAGAGGGCAACAACCCCTCCCCTTCTCCCCTGCCTGTCTTTCCTAAAGACCCATCCATTCCAGTGCCCCACTCGCGGGACCCATCCCACCCTGTCTCAGTGATGCTGATGATGTCACAGCCCTGCAGTGTGCACACATCTCTGTTTGTTGCCCGTGCTCCATGCATTTGTACAGAGCCATTTCAGCTGGGCCCCCATTAAAGATGACTTATTAGCTCAAACTGCAGTCTCAGGCACTTCAGGTGAGTTGCTACTGGCCTGTGAACATTCATAGAATCACAGAATGCTCTGCATTGGAAGGGACCTCCAAAGCTCATCCAGTCCAACTCCCCTGCAGTAAGCAGGGACATGATAGGTTGGATGCAGTGATCTCGAAGGTCTATTCCAACCTGGCTTATTCTATTCTATTCTATTCTATTCTATTCTATTCTATTCTATTCTATTCTATTCTATTCTATTCTATTCTATTCTGGCAAGGCCTGAGAGACCTGAAACACTCTGGGGCATGCTTCCTGCTGACAACTAACCAGCTTCTAATAGCATAGCATAGCATAGCATAGCATAGCATAACATAGAATAGAATAGAATAAGCCAGGTTGGAAGAGACCTTCAAGATCATCGCATCCAACCTATCATCCAACACCACCTAATCAACTAACCCATGGCACCAAGCACCCCATCAAGTCTCCTCCTGAACACCTCCAATGATGGTGACTCCACCACCTCCCTGGGCAGCACATTCCAATGGGCAATCACTCTCTCTGTGTAGAACTTCTTCCTAACCTCCAGCCTAAACCTCCCCTGGCACAGCTTGAGACTGTGTCTTCTTGTTCTGGTGCTGGTTGCCTGGGAGAAGAGACCAACCCCCACCTGGCTACAACCTCCTTTCAGGTAGTTGTAGAGAGCAATAAGGTCTCCCCTGAGCTTCCTCTTCTCCAGGCTAAGCAACCCCAGCTCCCTCAGCCTCTCCTCACAGGGCTTCTGTTCCAAACCCCTCCCCAGCTTTGTTGCCCTTCTCTGGACACCTTCCAGCAAGTCAACCTCCTTCCTAAACTGAGGGGCCCAGAACTGGACACAGTACTCGAGGTGTGGCCTAACCAGTGCAGTGTACAGGGGCAGAATGACCTCCCTGCTCCTGCTGGCCACACTGTTCCTGATGCAGGCCAGGATGCCATTGGCCCTCTTGGCCACCAGTCTCACCTGAAGGATTGATGAGTGAGCTAAATCCTGGGGGATGGCTCCCTGCTGGAAACTGATTTTCAGGCCCCTCGAGCTCTGTCACTTTTTTAATTTTGAGCACACCTGTGAGCAGGAACATTGAGTCCAACCATTCTCTAACAACACCAGGTCCAGGGCTAAACCACAGCCCTCAGCATCACCTCTGTATGTCTTTGGAACCCCTACAGGGATGGGGATTCAACCACCTCCATTGTTCTATAGCAGCATGCAAGAGGGGACAGCCTGAACGACTGTCATGCAATGGTTGGTGCTGGTCTCTTCTCACAGGTAATTAGTGACAGAACAAGAGGAACAACTGCTGCCACTGTGGAGGTTTGGCCTGGACAATAGGAAATGCAAGTTCCCAGCAAGAGTGGTCAGGGACTGGAATGTGCTACCCAGGGAGGTGGTGGAGTCGCCAAGCCTGGCTGTGTTTAAAGGTCATCTGGATGTGGTGCTTGGGGCTGTGGTTTAGGGGTGAACTTTGCACAAAAGGGTTAATGGTTGAGCTTGGTGATCCTGAGGGTCTTCTCCAACCTGAATGATTCTGTGAGGCTGTGGGGGAGTGGGGACCACGTGCCATCTGCATCCTGTGAGCTGGTACTTGCAGCCACAAGATAATCAGGGTGTATGTCTGCCCTGGCTAGGGGGAAGCCTTGATGCGATGCTTGCTTGAAGAAGGCTCCTGGTGATTGTCCATTGTCACAGCATTAGAGGAGGAGAGGGAGAAAGAGGGACTGCCTGAATGTGACTGCAGTGTAAAGGAAAGCCTGCAGTCATGTCTGGTTAATTTAGCGAGGAGAATGCCACATTAGCATTGTAAACTATCCCAATGCAAGCTCCCAGCTTGCTAGGACTATCCTGAGTTTCAACCCAGCAGGACTCACGTTTCCTTGTTTCCCCAGACTACTCTAATCATCCTCTCTTCCTCCCTCCTCTCTGCTAACCCAGCCATAGAAGAAAAAAAAAAGGAAGAAGAAAAGAGAACTCACTCAAGAAAACCTAACAGTGAGAGAGCTGCCAAACCTGCTCAGTAATTGCAAGAGGATTCCTCAACGAGAGTGGGGTGAAATGTCATTGTGATTATTCTGCTGCTTCCTCTCCCTCCCTGCCTCCCCTCTCCGCCCATCTCCTTGCAGGCAGGCACCAGGAGTGAGTTTTCAGTGCGATGTGTGGGGACTTGGCTGTGTGAATCCTGCCGCTGCTGTTAATTAGAACACGTTAGCACAGGCAGCTGAGCACAGGCACCCTTGGATGAGCATCTGCTCACTCCCCCTTCCCACCCACCCCCTGAGCCTGATTCTGATTTCTCACTGATAGAATAGAATAGAATAGAATAGAATAGAATAGAATAGAATAGAATAGAATAGAATAGAATAGAATAGACCAGGTTGGTAGAGACCTTCAAGATCATCAAGTCCAACCTGTCATCCAACACCACCTAATCAACTAACCCATGGCACCAAGCACCCCATCAAGTCTCCTCCTGAACACCTCCAATGATGGTGACTCCACCACCTCCCTGGGCAGCCCATTCCAATGGGCAATCACTCTCTCTGTGTAGAACTTCTTCCTAACACCCAGCCTAAACCTCCCCTGGTGCAACTTGAGACTGTGTCTTCTTGTTCTGGTGCTGGTTGCCTGGGAGAAGAGACCAACCTCTGCCTGTCTACAACCTCCCTTCAGGGAGTTGTAGAGAGCAATAAGGTCACCCCTGAGCTTCCTCTTCTCCAGGCTAAGCAACCCCAGCTCCCTCAGTCTCTCCTCACAGGGCTGTGTTCCATACCCCTTCCCAGCTTTGTTGCCCTTCTCTGGACACCTTCCAGCAAGTCAACCTCCTTCCTAAACTGAAGAGCCCAGAACTGGGCACAGGACTCAAGGTGTGGCCTAACCAGTGCAGTGTACAGGGGCAGAATGACCTCCCTGCTCCTGCTGGCCACACTGTTCCTGATGCAGGCCAGGATGCCATTGGCCCTCTTGGCTGCCTGGGCACACTGCAGGCTCATGTTCAGCCTACCATCAACCAGCACCCCCAGGTCCCTCTCTGCCTGGTTGCTCTGAGCCACTCTGACCCAAGCCTGTAGCACTGCCTGGGGTTGCTGTGGCCAATGTGCAGCACCTGGCACTTGGATGTGTTCAATCTCCTGCCCTTGGACTCTGCCCATCTGTCCAGCCTGTCGAGGTCCCTCTGCAGAGCCTCTTCACCCTCCAGCAGATCAACTCCTGCCCCCAGCTTGGTGTCATCTGCAAATTTATTGATGATGGACTCAATGCCCTCATCCAGATCATCAATAAAGATGTTAAAGAGCATGGGATATTTACCTGTGCAGCAGTAATGACCTCTGGGCATTATTCCTGAAGTAACAAGACCAGAAATGTTCTCAGCCTCTCACATGTAAGTATCATAGAATTGTTTTGGGTGCAGAAGACCTTTAAATTCATCCAGCCAATCATACCCTAACTCTGCCAAGGCTGGGGCTAACCCATGGCCTCAGCACCACAGCTCTGACTCTTTGAAACACCTCCAGAGATGAAGATTCAGCCACCTCCCTGGGCAGCCTAGGCCAGGCCTTGAGAACTCATTCAGTGAAGAATTTTCTTCTAATGTCAAAATCAAACCTCCCCTGGTGCAACTTTAAGCCATTTCCTCTTGTCCTGTCACTTCTTACTAGGGAAAAGAGGCCAACATCTACCTGGCTCCAGCCTCCTTTCAGGGAGATGTAGAGACCTAGGAGGTGTCTGAGTCCCCTTGGCTTCCTTTTCCCCAGGCTGAAGTTGGTACTCAAGCTGTGACCTCACCAGTGCTGAGAGCAGGAGACAATCCCTGCCCTTCTCCTCCTGGGCACACTACTGGTAACCCAGGCCAAGATGCTGTTGGCCTTCTTGACCATCTGAAGAGCCTGAAAGTGTTCAAGTCCATGGGACCCGATGGGATACACCCAGGGGTGCTGAGGGAGCTGGGGAGGAGGTTGCTAAACCACTCTCCATCACATTCCAGAAGCCCTGGCAGTCTGGGGAGGGCCCCTCTGACGGGAAAAGGGGAAACATAACTCTCAGTTTCAAGAAGAGAAACAGGGATGACCCAGGGAACTACAGGGAAATGTAAAAGAAAAGATCTGTTCAGCACTCACAGCCTTTTAATGGTAGACTCAAAGATGAGAGCCTGGTGTGCAGACCAGACCCACTCCAGAGAGCTCTGCTGGCTCCCTGGGGCCCAGGTAAAGGATGTCATAGGCAAACTTCCCACCCTTGTGGGGCATTCACTGATTTATTACTTTGGGGGTTTTTGTGGTGGAGTCACCATCCCTGGAGGTGTTCAGGAGGAGATTTGATAGGGTGCTTGGTGCCATGGTTTAGTTGATTAGGTGGTGTTGGATGATAGGTTGGATGCGATGATCTTGAAGGTCTCTTCCAACCTGGTCTGGTCTGTTCTATTCTATTCTATTCTATTCTATTCTATTCTATTCTATTCTATTCTATTCTATTCTATTCTATTCTTTGAAAACATAGCCAGTGACTTCCTGGCACAGAAGAGTTTTTTATTGAGAGTGTCCCCCAAGAAATCTCTTAGATACAAAGTTTTTCCTTACTGTGGAGGTGGATTCAGAATCCTAGAATGGTTTGGGTTGGAAGGGACCTCCAAAGCTTACCCTGTCCAACCCCTCTGCACTCAGCAGGGGCATCCCCAACTAGATCAGGTTGCCCAGAGCCCTGTCCAGCCTCACCTTGAACATCTCCAGGGATGGAGCTTCAATCACCTCCTGGGCAACCTGTGCCAGTGTTCCACCACCCTCATGGCAAAGAACTTGTTCCTCACATCCAATCTCAATCTGCTCTGCTCTACTTGGAAGCCATTGTCCCTGCTCCTGTCCCTGCAGGTCTTTGTAAACAGTCTCTCTGCAGCCTTCCTGTAGCCCCTTCAGGTCCTGGCAGGCTGCTCTTAGGTCTGCCTGCAGCCTTCTCTCATCCAGGCTGAGCATTCAGCATTTGCCCTAATTCTGCTCTTTTCTGTCAATACATCATCTGTAGTGGGACCCAGCTAAAATGGAGCTGGGCCAGCACTGGATGCCTTTGCAAATCCTGCCTATCACAGGGGGCTTGCTCTGAGGCTCTAGTGGCAGCCTGTGCCCTTACCTGGCAACACCTGCAACCCAAGCAACACCTGCTGATGAAGATCAATGCTCTGTATCAACCTCAGCCTTGAAGCTGGAGGAGGGAGAACAACCTTGCACTGCTTTCCTTTAATCTCTACTTAAAGGGCTTTGTACTAATTAAGCTTTACAGCACCCTTTAGAAGTGAGGGAAAGAGTGATAGGGTTTGACTGCAGATGAAGGAGAGAGGAGCACACACCAGTGACTCGGTGACAACATCAGCCTAAGGCAATCAAGATGACAGGCCACAGCTTCAGCATCTCTCCTTTTTGCTGCTACTTGAAAAGAGTGAAGAAACCCAGCTCTGGATAGAGCTCTCCCAGCTCTGCCTACTTCTCTGTTTACCTCAGCTGGCCACCAGGTCAGAGCAGGCTCAGGTGGTGCTGGTGTTCAGGAAAATTTGCCTGCTTTCAAACACAGAAACTTCATCACTGTTAGGTAGCTGCTGCTAATTCTTCTGCCAGTAATGGACAAATGGTCACAAATGTCAGGCCCAGCCAACACGGATTTAGGAAGGGCAGGTCCTGCCTCTCCAACCTGATCTCCTTCTATGATCAGGTGACTGCCTGGTGGATGTGGGGCAGGCTGTGGATGTGGTCTACCTGGACCTCAGCAAGGCCTTTGACACCATCCCCCCCAGCAAACTGCTGGCCAAGCTGTCAGCCCCTGGCTTGGACAGCAGCACTCTGAGCTGGGTTAGGAACTGGCTGGAGGCTGAGCCCAGAGAGTGGTGGTGAATGGTGCCACAGCCAGCTGGCAGCCAGGCACCAGTGGTGTGCCCCAGAGATCAGTGCTGGGCCCCATCCTCTTTAATATCTTCATTGATGATCTGGATGAGGGCATTGAGTCAGTCATCAGCAAATTTGCAGATGACACCAAGCTGGGAGCAGATGTTGGTCAGTTAGAGGATCAGAAGGGCTCTGCAGAGGGACCTCGACCAACTGGACAGATGGGCAGAGTCCAACAGGATGGCATTCAACAAGTCCAAGTGTCAGGGGCTGAAATTTGGTCACAACAACCCCAGGCAGAGCTACAGGCTGGGGTCAGAGTGGCTGAGAGCAGCCAGACAGAGAGGGACCTGGGGGTGCTGATTGACAGTTGCCTAAACATGAGCCAGCAGTGTGCCCAGGTGGCCAAGAAGGCCAATGGCATCCTGGCCTGCATCAGGAACAGTGTGGCCAGCAGGAGCAGGGAAGTCATTGTGCCCCTGGACTCTGCACTGGTTAGGCCACACCTTGAGTCCTGTGTCCAGTTCTGGGCCCCTAAGTTTAAGAAGGACATTGAGACACTCGAAGATGCCCAGAGAATGGCAACAAGGCTGGGGAGAGGCCTTGAGCACAGCCCTGTGAGGAGAGGCTGAGGGAGCTGGGATTGTTTAGCCTGGAAAAGAGGAGGCTCTGGGGAGACCTGGATGTAGCCAGGAAGGGGTTGGTCTCTTCTCCCAGGCGACCAGCACCAGAACAAGAGGACACAGTCTCAAGCTGCATTAGGGGAAGTTTAGGCTGGAGGTGAGGAGAAAGTTCTTCACTGAGAGAGCCATTTGTCATTGGGATGTGCTGCCCAGGGAGGTGGTGGAGTCCCCATCCCTGGAGGTGTTCAAGAGGGGATTGGATGTGGCACTTGGTGCCACGGTCTAGTCATGAGGTCTGTGGTGACAGGTTGGACTTGATGATCTTTGAAGTCTCTTCCAACCTTGGTGATACTGTGATAATCATAGAGGGGGGCTTGGCTGCACAAGACCATTAACACAGAGTCATAGAATTTTTTCAGTTGGCAAAGCCCTCTAAGGTCAAGTCCAACCTTCAACCCAACACCACCACAGTCACCATACCATGTTCCCATGTGCCTTGGCCACACGGTTCTTGAACACCTCCAGGGATGGGGACTCCACCACCCCCCTGGGCAGGCTGTGCCCATCCCTGACCACTTTTGCTGTAAAGAAATTGTTCTTAATAGCCAACCTAAACCTCCCTCCTGGTGCAACTTGAAGCCATTTACCCACAACCTCCTTTCAGGACATTGTGGAAAGCAACAAGGTCTGCCCTCAGCTTCCTCTTCTCCAGGCTAAATAACCCCAGTTTCCCTCAGATGATCCTCAGAAGACTTGTTCTCTAGACCCTTCACCAGCTTTGTTGCCCTTCATAGAATCATAGACTGGTAGGGGATGAAAGGGACCTCTGGAGATTATCAGCTCCAACCCCACTGCCAGAGCAGGATGACCTAGGAACAAATCCAGGTGGGTTTGGAAAGTCAACATCTGCCCAGGAAGGAGATGGTGAAAAGACCCTCTGGAAAGTCCAACAAAAGGTAAGATTGTTGTGAACAACCTGTCTGATGGGTCAGCTGTGCCCATGGATAGCACACCTGGCAGGCACAGGGGCATTAATGTGACTGGGGTGTGGACTAGGGGCAGCTGCAATTAGCTGAATAAAGGACACTGAGCCTTAGCAGCTCAGACAGAGGAAAACAGAGAGAAAATCCATCACTGTGAACATCCAGCCAGGAAGCAGCCCAGGAACCCTCCCTCCGCCACCACCACCAGCAAGGTCATGCCCTAAGTGTTACCTTCTGTAAGAAGAAAAGAACAACTCCTGGAGAGGAGAAAAGACATCTTTACTGCAGACTCCACATGCTGGAAGCAGCTCAGAGAGGGGCCTGGACTTTGGGATCTCTCCCTCCCCTCCTCCAGGGAGGACAGCACAGCCCACAAGGATGACATCTCACACAGAATCACAGTATCACTAAGGTTGGAAGAGACCTCAAAGATCATCGAGTCCAACCTGTCACCCAACACCTCAGGACTAGACCATGGCACCAAGTGTTTCATCCAATCCCCTCTTGAACACCTCGAGGGATGGTGGCTCCACCACCTCCCTGGGCAGCACATTCCAATGGTGAACAACTCTCTTGGTGAAGAACTTTCTCCTCACCTTGCCCTGGCACAGCTTGAGACTGTGTCCTCTTGTTCTGGTGCTGGCTGCCTGGGAGAAGAGTCCAACCCCCACCTGGCTACAACCTCCCCTCAGGGAGTTGTAGAGAGCAATGAGGTCTCCCCTGAGCCTCCTCTTCTCCAGGCTAAGCAACCCCAGCTCCCTCAGCCTCTCCTTGTAGGGCTTGTGCTCAAGGTCTCTCACCATCCTCATTGCCCCTCTCCTCCAAGCCAAAGTGGCAGCAGCCTGCCTCAGACCTAAATCGTCTGGGGAAGGGGGTGAGGGGTAATATACTCTCTTTCCTGCCCTTCTTCTCTCTTTCTTTCTCTCTTTCTCTCTCTCTCCCTTCTTTTGTTCTGTCCACTTTATTCTGTTAATAAACAGCCTGGCTTTTGGTATTTGGCCATGTTTGTGCCTTTAATTTCACAATATGGGAATGTTCAGAAAAGAACCAAGTCTCCTTCTCTCCCTCTAGAGTCAGACACACCCTGAGCATTCCCATGGCCTCCTCTGGAGCCTCTCCATCAGGTCCAGGGCCTTCCTGTGTTGAGGGCTCCAGAGCTGGACACAGCACTGCAGGTGAGGTCTCCCCAGAGCAGAGCAGAGGGGCAGGATCACCTCTCTGGTTCTGCTGGCAACACTGCTTGGGATGTGTTTCATCAAACATATAACAGCATTGCTGAGGATTTAATTTTCCTAGGCTAGCTGGTGCACAGTTAAATATTTCCTTGTGCTACAAGGAAAGAGAACTGTCCCTGCTTCTGGAAGCTGGCAGAGCTAATCACTCAGTTTTAGGCTTTCATGATACCCACCAGCACTTAAGTGAGTATTCCAATGTCATCATGAAGTCTCTCCTACCTGAGGGTAGAAAAACCTCTGCCCTGCTCTAAGTGTGGAGAAACTAAGTCCTGGGTAACTTCATGTTAATTACACAAGATCAGAAAGAGGATTTGTGGATGAGCCAAGTCACAGAGAGCAATTCTAATCAGTTTGGTGAAGACACTAAGCTGTTAAGATAGATGCTAATGGAAAGAGAGGCTCAGTTTCACTGTATGAGAGCTCCATGGGACTGTGATTATCAATAATTATGTAAGTAACAGGATTACTCTGCCCTAGTGAGGCTTCATTTGGAGGGCTGCCTGGGGAGGTGGTGGAGTCACCATCATTGGAGATATTTAGGAGGAGACTTGATAGGGTGCTTGGTGCCATGGGTTAGTTGATTAGGTGGGTTGGGTAATAGGTTGGACACGATGATCTTGAAAGTCTCTTCCAACCTGGTCTGGTCTATTCTATTCTATTCTACTCTACTCTATTCTAATACCATGTCCAGTTCTGGGCTCCCCAGTTCCAGAAGGACAAGGAACTTCAGGAGAGAGTGTAGCAGAAAGCCAGCAAGATCACAGAACCACAAAATGTTAGGAGTTGGAAGGGACCTTGAAAGCTCTTCCAGTCCAACCCCCTGCCAGAGCAGGGCCATCTAGAACAGATCACACAGAAACACATCCAGGTGGGTTTGGAAAGTCTTCAGAGCAGACTCCACAACCTTTCTGGGCAGCCTGCTCCAGTGTTCTGTCAAGTGAAAAAGCTTTTCCTAATGTTCAGAAGAGGGTGAGGGGACTGGAACCTCTGTCTTCTGAGGAAGGACTCAGATCTGAGGCTGGTGAGCCTGATGCACACTGAGGGAGCATCTCATTAATGCTAATTAACGTCTAAAGGGTGAGTGTCAGGAGCGTGGAGCCATGTTCTCAGTGGTGTCCAGGACACAAACTGGAACACAGAAGGTTCCATCTAAACAGGGGGAAAAACTCCCTTCCTGTGAGAGTGCCAGAGAACCAGACCAGGTTGCCCAGAAAGGCTTTGGAGTCTCCTTCGCTGGAGACTTTCAAAACCCTTCCTGGGCAGACTGAGCTAGGTGACCCTGCTTGAGCAGTGGGGTTGGACTAGATGGGCTAGTGCAGGCTGAGCTAGGTGACCCTGCTTGAGCAGAGGGGTTGGACTAGATGGGCTAGTGCAGGCTGAGCTAGGTGACCCTGCTTGAGCAGTGGGGTTGGACTAGATGGGCTAGTGCAGGCTGAGCTAGGTGACCCTGCTTGAGCAGTGGGGTTGGACTAGATGGTCTAGTGCAGGCTGAGCTACGTGACCCCTGCTTGAGCAGTGGGGTTGGACTAGATCATAGTATCATAGTATCATAGTATCATTCAGGGTTGGAAGGGACCACAAGGATCATCTAGTTCCAACCCCCCTGCCATGGGCAGGGACACCCCACACTACATCAGCCTGGCCACAGCCTCAGCCAGCCTGGCCTTAAACACCTCCAGGGACAGGGCCCCAACCACCTCCCTGGACAACCCATTCCAGGGCTTCACCACTCTCATGGGGAAGAACTTCCTCCTCACCTCCAGCCTCAATCTCCCCACCTCCAGCTTCATTCCATTCCCCCTAGTCCTAGCACTACCTGAGATCCTGAGCAGTCCCTCCCCAGCCTTCCTGTAGCCCCCTTCAGATACTGGAAGGCCACAATGAGGTCACCTGGGAGCCTTCTCTTCTGCAGACTGAACAGCCCCAACTCCTTCAGTCTGCCCTCATAGGAGAGGTGCTCCAGCCCTCTGCTCATCCTCGTGGCCCTTCTCTGGACACCTTCCAGCACCTCCAGATCCCTCTTGGAATAGGGGCTCCAGAACTGGAGGCAGGACTCCAGGTGGGGTCTCACCAGGGCTGAGCAGAGGGGGAGAATCACCTCCCTTGCCCTGCTGGCCACACTTCTCCTGCTGCAGCCCAGGATCTGATTGGCTTTGCGGGCTGCAAGTGCACACTGAGAGCTCCTGGTGAGCTTCTCCTCCCCCAGCACCCCCAAGTCTCTCTCCTCAGGGCTGCTTTCCAGCCAGTCCCTGCCCAGCCTGGATTTGTGCCTGGGATTGCCTTGACCCAGATGCAGGACCCTGCACTTGGTCTTGTTGAACTTCATGAGGTTGGCTTGTGCCCACCTCTCCAGCCTGTCCAGGTCCCTCTGGATGGCCTCCCTTCCCTCCAGCCTGTCTGCTGCACCACACAGCTTGGTGTCATCAGCAAACCTGCTGAGGGTGCACTCAATGCCACTGTCCATGGCACCCACAAAGATGTTGAACAAGCCTGGTGCCAGGACTGATCCCTGAGGGACTCTGCTTGTCCCTGGCCTCCCCTGGGACATGGAGCCATTGACAGCCACTCTTTGGGTGCAGGCATCAAGCCAGTTCTGTATCCATCTAGTGGTCACCCATCACACCCATGTGTCACCAGCCTGGAGACCAGGATGTGGTGCGGGACAGTGTCGAAGGCTTTGCTCAGGTCCAGGTAAACGACATCAGTTGCTTGCCCCTCAGCTATTGATGTTGTCACCTGCTCATAGAAGGCCACCAGGTTGGTCAGGCAGGATTTTCCCTTGGCAAAGCCCTGCTGACTGTTCCCAATCACCTCTTCACTGTTCTTCTGAGCCACTAGTGACTCCAGGAGGATCTGCTCCATGATCTTTCCAGGCACAGAGGTGAGACTGACTGGCCTGGAGTTCCCTGGTTCCTCCTTCTTGCCCTTTTTGAAGATGGGGGCAATGTTTCCCCTTTTCCAGTCTGTGGGGACTTCACCAGATGGCCATGACTTTTGAAATATAATAGAGAGGGGTTTAGCAACCTCCTCTGCCAGTTCTCTCAGCACCCGTGGGTGTATCCCGTCGGGTCCCATGGACTTGAACACTTTCAGGTTCTTCAGATGATCACGAACCTGATCTGCACTTACAATGGGCAGTTCTTCCTCCCCGTCCCTGGCTTTGACTTCCATAACATCAGGAGTGTAGCTAGAGGCCCTTGCAGTGAAGACTGAGGTCTAGTGCAGGCTGAGCTAGGTGACCCTGCTTGAGCAGGGGGGTTGGACTAGATGGTCTCCAGAGTTCCCTGGCTTCTGGGGTTCTGTATAATTACCTCAGGCTGTAGTTTCCCAGGGTTGGTGCTGCATAAAAGTCACTTCTACCATACACAAAGTGATTCACCAGTACAATGGCGTTCTACACATTCAGATATGTGTTGTTGGCTTCTTTGGTTCTTTTAATGTAGGGCAGTATGTTTTATGCCACCTCAGTCTCTCTCCTACACCTTGCTTGCTGCTAAGATGAATCAGAGCACTGGCTTTGAGTCCTGCCCTCGATCTTGGCTTTTGACAGCAATCTGTGTGCTTACAGCCGGTTTGTGCTAGCGATGATGAAGCAGCACACACCCAGGAGCAGCACAATGAGCTCAATTCCTTCCATACTGCAGGAACTGCAGGAAAACACCATTCCAGCATCCCAAGTGCCAAACCTCTGTGTATCCAAAGTTAACCAGTTTGAAATAGTTCCTAAAGGAGAGCACAGTGCTGGTAAAGAGGTGATGCTGACAGGCAGCAGCTGCTGCTCAGCACAGCCTGGGACACAGGTGCATTTCCAGCTGAAGTCTTGCTGATGAAGTGATTATGTGTAGGCTGTTCCTTGCTTTTTGCAATCTGTTTACAAGGTGAACATGACCTTAGGTTTCCTGTTGTTTGTGAATACAACAAGAATTTCCCAAACCCATCCCCACATCACAGAATCACAGCAAAGAGCAAGTTGGAAGAGACCTCCAGGCTCACCCAGGCCAACCTCCCACCCAGCACTGCAGGCTCAGCACCAAACCATGTCCCTAAGCTCCAGCTCCACAGCTGCTGGAACACCCCCAGGGATGGGGACTCCAGCACTGCCCTGGGCAGACCATTCCAATGGCTGAGAGCCCTCTCTGGCAAGAAATAGTTCCTAGCACCCAGCCTGAGCCTCCCCTGCTGCACCTTGGGACCATTGCCTCTGCTCCTGTCCCTTGCCCAAAAGGAGGAGAGGCTGCTCCCTCCTTGCTCCAACCTCCCTTCAGGGAGCTGTAGGGAGCAAGGAGGTCTCCCTCAGCCTCCTCTCCTCCAGCCTGAACACCCCCAGTTCCCTCAGCCCCTCCTCTAGCCCAGGGGCTCCAGGTCCTTTTTGCAGCCTTGCTGCCCTGCTCTGGACAGGCTCCAGCCCCTCAGTGTCCTTCCTGCAGGGAGGGCCCAGAGCTGAGCACAGTCCTCAAGATGTGGCCTCCCCAGTGCTGAGCACAGGGGGATGGTCACCTCCTGTCCCTGCTGCCCACCCTGCTTCTGATGCAGGCCAGGATGCCATTGGCTTTCTTGGCCCCCTGGGCACTGCTGGCTCATATTTAATCCACTCCCAACCAGCACCCCCAGGTCCCTCTCTGAGTCACAGCTTTCCAATCACACATCCCCAGGTCTGTAGCTCCCCATGGGGTTGCTCCCCAGGGGCAGGACCTAGCACTTGGCCTTGTTGAACTTCATCCAATGAGCCTTGACCCATGGGTCTCAGCTGCCCAGATCCTGCTGCAGAGCCTCCTTAGCCTCTAGCAGATGGCCACAGCCACCCAGCTTGGTGCCATCTGCAGACTTCCTGAGGGTGCCTCAGTGTCCTCATCCACATTACTGATGAATGTGGACAGGCCCCAGTGCTGAACCCTGAGGGACACCACTGGTGACTGGGCACTAGCCAGACTTAACTCCATTCCCTATCAGTCTTTGGGCCCAGGCCATCAGCCAGTTTGGTATCCAGTGTAGAGGGTACTGTGCCAGAACTCTCAATCTGTTTTCCACAGGGCTGCTTTCTAGCACTTGTCTCCAGATGGCAGTTCTTGCACAGCAAGGAAGTTGAAAGTAAGAGTCTGACCTTACCCTTTGTTGAGTCAAGCAGCTGCAAGAGTAGGTGAAGTGTATTCAATGAGCTTTTGAAAGTCATGTGTGGTTCTCTTGTCCACGAATAGAACTGCTGTTGCACAAGCAGAGACAATGCAAAGAAGGGGAAGAAAATGGCACTGTGGAAGGGTTATAGGCTAAGGCATCAGGCAGGAGGGAGTGAGGAAACAAAATGAATTCTCTCTGCAGAAAGAAGGACTCAGGGGAACGTGAACATTGCCTACAAATGTTTCCAGGGAGCTCACACAAATGAAAGAAGGAGGATTATTAATGTTATCATCAGATGGCTGCAAAAGAAGCAATGTCCAAAGTGTAAGGCAGGAAGTCTGTGACAGCAGACATCATGAATAATTTGGAATAGGCAATCTTCTTGGGTCTGAACCCACAGAGCCTTCCTCAGTGATATCTCCAGTTCACAGGGTATCACAAAACTAACTCCAGCCTGTCAACAAGCCCTGCTTCCTCCTGTCAGATAAATGCTACCTCACCAAGAAGACAACAAACCCTTCCTAGCTGCAGAGCAGCCAGTGGCTCCTGCAGAGACTGGCAGGGCCGTGGCCTGAACCAGGCTGACACCTGCACCATGTTATTCAGGTTGTCTCAGTGTGAAAGTGTGAGGACTGCTCTCCCAGCCCTCCAGACCCTGGCTGAAGGAGGACCCCTAGCACATGGCAGCCTTTACAGGGAGGAATTGACTCAGCTCTCTGAGCTCAGCACTGAGCCACGAGGAGTCCTGTCAGTGCACATCCTCCATCCACCTTGGTGCTCTCCAAAGCCTGGCCTGCCCACAGGACTTTGCCCACCCCCTCATTTCCTGTTACTTTAGCAATACTTCAGCCTCCTGCTCCCCCATGCCTGCCTCGATCATCTCAAACAGCTGTGCACTGTCTCACGATGCAGAGGATGGACATTCCCTTACAGCTGCTTCTGAAACACACCTTGATGCAGTCAGGTGTGGAGCAGGAGCCATGCAGTGTGCATGTGCTGGCAGAGATCATAGAACCATAGGACAGCTTGGCTGGAAGGGACCTCCCCCCTCTCTCCCCACTCTCTGTCACAGGCAGGGATGTCTCTCAGCTAGACTCAGTTGCTCAGGGCCTCATCCAGCCTGGCCTTGAACACCTCCAGGGAGAGGACATCCTCAGCCTCCCTGGCCAACCTCTTCCAGAGTCTCACTGCCCTGATACTGAACTTCTTCCTAAGATCCAGTCTAAAGCTCCTCTCTCTCAGCTTGAAGCCATTCACCCTTGTCCTGTTGCCTAAAACCCTTGTGAGAAGTCCCTCTCCAGCCATCCTGAGGGATCCCTTCAGGTACTGGAAGCCAGCTATGGGTTCAGCCCAGAGCCTTCTCTTCTCCAGGCTGAACAACATCCAAGAGAAATGCAACAGTGGCTGGTGGTGTTGGGTTGGTTGTCTCTCTGAGCCATCCCTGCCAAAGCAGCACTGAGTGCTGCTCCCTGCACATGGCAGATGCAAACCAATGTGTGCTTTGTATGTCAACCTCAGACCTGCAGACATCTCTTTGTGAAAAGAGGATACCACTGCTGCTTCAAAACCAGAGGGGAAAAGCTTTGGGAAACATAGCAGGTGCCAGCACTTGAAGAAAGGCTGCAGCTGCTCCTGGTGCTCTGCTATATACCACTTGCTCATCATTCCTGGGTGTTGCTTGGTTAGAGAGAGAACCAGTGGCATAAGCAGAGCCATGCAGTTGAAGGGAAGCGATACTGAGACATTCAAGAGCCACCTGGACACGTTCCTGTGTGAGCTAGTCTAGGTGCTCCTGCTCTGGCAAGGGGGTTGAGCTGGATGATCATTTGAGGTCCCTTCCAACCTCTAATGTTCTGTGATTTCCTCCTAAAAATCAGGGCCTTTCTTCTAACCTTTATTGTATCACAGTATCACTAAGGTTGGAAGAGACCTCAAAGATCATCCAGTCCAACCTGTCACCACAGACCTCATGACTAGAGCATGGCACCAAGTGCCACATCCAATCTCCTCTTGAACACCTCCAGGGATGGGGACTCCACCACCTCCCTGGGCAGCACATTCCAAAGGTGAATGACTCTCTCTGGGAAGAACTTTCTCCTCACCTCCAGCCTAAACTTCCCCTGGCACAGCTTGAGACTGTGTCCTCTTGTTCTGGTGCTGGTTGCTAGAGAGAAAAGACCAACCCCTTCCTGGCTACAACATTGTAGAGAGCAATGAGGTCTCCCCTGAGCCTCCTCCTCTCCAGGCTAAGCAACCCCAGCTCCCTCAGCCTCTCTTCACAGGGCTGTGTTCCAAACCCCTCACCAACTTCATTGCCCTTCTCTGGACACCTTCCAGCAAGTCAACATCATTCCTACTGGACACATCCCAGCCTGTGCCCAGGTGGCTGAGGAGGCAACCAGCATCCTGGCTGGATCAGCAATAGTGTGGCCAGCAGGGTAGGGGATTGATCTTGTCCCTGCATCCCGGTGAAGCTGCACCTTGAGTACTGGGTTCAGGACTGATCCCCTCACTACAAGAAGGACATTGAGGTGCTGGAGCATGTCCAGAGAAGGACAATGAAGCTGGGGAAGGGCCTGGAGAACAGGGCTGGGGAGGGACCTGGGTTTGTTTACTCTGGAGAAGAGGAGGCTGAGGGCAGACCTCATTGTTTTCTGCAGCTCCATGAAAGGAGGTTGTAGTGAGGTTGGGATCAGCCTCTTCTCCCTAGTATCAGGTGATAGAACAAGAGAAAAGGGCCTGAAATTTTGCCAGGGGAGGGTTAGGTTGGAGACTAGGACTTGACAACCCTTTCTATGAATAAATTTTCCTAATACTCCACTTAAACCTCCCTTGGTGCAACTTGAGGCCATTTCCTCTTGGCCTGATGCTTGTTACCTGGGAGAACAGTCTCCCCCACTTGGCTATGACTTCCTGTCAGGCAATTGTAGGGAGTGATAATGTCTCCCCCGATCCCTCTTTATCAACCAGTCTGTAAAGGCCAAATCATTTGAGCTGAGTCATGCCTCTTAGCAAGGCTGGTGCTGATCCATGGTGCTCAGCACCACATCTCTGCCTCTTTGGAACATCTCCCTGAGCAGCCTGTGCCAGCATTTGAGAAACTTTCAGTGAAGAAGTTTCTTCCAATAACCAGCATAAACCTCCCCTGATGTAAGCTGAGGCTGTTTCCTCTTCTCCTATCACTTGTTACCAGGGAGAAGAGACCAATCCCAAACCAGATCCAGCCTCCTGTCAGACAGTTGCAGAAAGCAATAAGGTTTCCCCTCAGTCTCCCTTCCTCCAGACTACATACTCCCAGCTCCCTCAGCTGCTCCTCACCACCCTGTTCTGCAGACCCCTACCCAGCTCTCTTGTCCTTCTCTAGATCTGCTCCAACACCTCAATGTCCTTCTTGCAGCAAGGGCCCCAAAACAGAGCCCAGGGCTCGAGGTGTGGTCTCACCAGTGCTGAGTACAGGGGGAGAACCACTCTCCCGAGCCTGCAGGCCACACTATTGCTGATCCAGGATGCTGTTGGCTTTCTTGGCCACCTGGGCACAGGCTGGCTCATCTTCAGCTGGCTGTTGATCAAAACCCTTGTGGTCTGATAGCTCCATTACTCAGAAAGAAAGTTTGGTACTCTCAGCAGTGCACCAAGCCCTGACATGGTGCTTCTTGGATGCATTTCTTGCTGTAATGACATCTGTAGCCACATTCAACCCAGGGTGGCTGCAGATCTGGCAGCTAATGTCAAAGCAGTCATGCAGGAATACAACTTCACGGGCTGGGCATAGGCAGTCTCTGATGACCACATGTCAGACTCACCAGTTTCACTTACCAGTGTGATGCTAGTCACAAATTACCAGCACCACAGAGGGAGCAGCTCTCTCTGCTCCACTTATCCAGCTGAAATCCTGCTTGAAATGAGTATTGTGGAACAGCTTTCCTCCTACCTGCACACAACTGGGCTGTGAGAGGCTCTGCCAGCAGCACAGCTTTGCCTGTGGCAGCAGTGCTCATTAGGGGCAGCACCGTGGAGATTTGCATTCGTTTTCATTGACAACAACGTGCTTTTTAGACAATTTCTGCAGTAGCTAATTACAACCCCTCTGAAGTGGTTAATAAAGGCAATCAGACTGGCTTTGCCAGCTTAGTACCATCCCAACAATGTGAGAGCTGCTCAGAACCTGACCACCTGCTGCGTGCTGCGTCTCAATTAAGGATTCCTCTGGAGTCATTCCAAAGCTGCCTGGAGGCATTCCTGTGCATCCTGCTCCAGGTGAGCCTCCTCTGGCAGGGTGTTTGGACTATGTGGCAGTGTCAGTGCCATTCTATGGTTCTGTGAACTGTTTAGCATTTAAGAGCTTGTGATATTTCAGTTCTCTTGAATTCATCTTTTAATGCTCATTGCTCGTAAAACCATAGTGAAACAGCACAATGCAACAACAACAGCAACCACACAAAATGCAGCCCCTTAAGGAAAGGAGACAGAGCTAATAGAATAGAATAGAATAGAATAGAATAGAATAGAATAGAATAGAATAGAATAGAATGGAATGGAATGGAATGGAATGGAATGGAATGGAATGGAATAGAATAGAATAGAATAGAATAGAATAGAATAGAATAGAATAGAATAGAATAGAATAGAATAGACCAGGTTGGAAGAGACCTTCAAGATCATCAAGTCCAACCTATCATCCAACACCACCCAACCAACTAAACCGTGCAACCAATCACCCTGTCAAGTCTCCTCCTGAACACCTCCAGCATTGGTCTAAACAGAAGTATAGTAGTTGGAGCAGTAGTTTGGGTTTAGGTTTGGGGAGGCTTGGGTTGGACTCTTCCCTGAAAGGTTTCTCAGACACTGCCCCAGGCTGCCCAGGGAGGTGGTTGAATCCCCATCCCTGGAGGTGTTTCAGAGAGGCAGAGCTGTGGTGCTGAGCGACATGGTTTAGCACCAGCCTTGGTAGAGATAGAGAATGGGTAGACTGGAGGTGCTGAAAGGGGTTTTCCAAACAAATTATCCTGGGATTGTGTTATTCTATGATGGTGGGTTGGGATTTTCCAAGTGGGAAACACTGAAATAACCAAAACTTGTCTGTCAGCAGACTCCTAGGGGCCTGAACAGCAACTAGTGAAGGACAGCCAGACTCGATGATGATCTTGGAGGTCTCTTCAACCAAAACAATTCTGTGACTCTGTGAAATCTCCCTTCCAAAGCTCAACCCAAAGGTCTGTAAAGCTGTTAATTCCCTCTGCCTGCCACAATCCACACGTGAAGCCTGTTTCCATAGCCATGTTCAGTATTCAGTATTCAGTATCACTAAGTTTGGAAGAGACCTCAAAGATCATCGAGTCTGACCTGTCACCACAGACCTCATGACTAGAGTAAGGAGGACACTACTGCCCACTGCAGGCTTGTGTCCTCTGGAAGGCTCCCAGCTCTGGCATTCTGCAGCTGTAAGCCTTACTTATGTGCAGCTCTGCTAATAGGGAGCACAGTCAGCTCAGTAGGCAGAGCATGAGACCCTTAATCTCAGAGTCGTGGGTTAAAGCCTGCAGTGGGCAGGCAGCAGTGTCTTCAGCCAGGAGGGCCAATGGCATCCTGGCCTGCATCAGGAACAGTGTGGCCAGCAGGAGCAGGGAGGTCATTCTGCCCCTGTACACTGCACTGGTTAGGCCACACCTCGAGTCCTGCTTCCAGTTCTGGACTCCTCAGTTTAGGAAGGAGGTTGACTTGCTGGAAGGTGTCCAGAGAAGGGCAACAAAATTGGTGAGGGGTTTGGAGCACAAGGCTTGTGAGGAGAGGCTGAGGGAGCTGGGGTTGCTTAGCCTGGAGAAGAGGAGGCTCAGGGGTGACCTTATTGCTGTCTACAGCTCCCTGAAGGGAGGTTGTAGACAGGCAAAGGTTGGTCTTTTCTCTCAGGCAAGCAGCACTAGAACAAGAAGACACAGTCTCAGGCTGTGCCAGGGGAGGTTTAGGCTGGAGGTTAGGAAGAAGTTCTACACAGAGAGAGTGATTGCCAATTGGGATGTGCTGCCCAGGGAGGTAGTGGAGTCACCATCATTGGAGGTGTTTAGGAGGAGACTTGATAGGGTGCTTGGTGCCATGGTTTAGTTGATTAGGTGGTGTTGGATGATAGGTTGGATGCGATGATCTTGAAGGTCTCTTCCAACCTGGTCTATTCTATTCTATTCTATTCTATTCTATTCTATTCTATTCTATTCTATTCTATTCTATTCTATTCTATTCTATTCTATTCTATTCTATTCTATTCTATTCTATTCTATTCTTTTCCCTGGTTCCAGGGCTCCCTCAAGTCTGGAGACACACTTTGTCTCTGAGGACAAGTCCTTGTAAATCTCTCCTTGTCAAATGATTTAGTTCACTGATTGTCAGCCATGAGGTACTTCATAAAACAACTCACAGAAGAACAGAGCCTTCTCCTTATGCCTTTCATTGGCTAGGTTGTTACACTAGATAACCTTCTAATGACTGCATTCCATTTTAACCTGACTCCAGAGATAGAGACCAAAAAAACAGAAAGAAAAGCTCCTTGCTTACTTCTGTGCATTTTTCATGCAGTGTCTGCTGCAGCAAATCAGTCAAGATTGATTTGGGCTGGTTTGGCTGGGTGTTTTAGGCTTTAATTCTGAACCACTGGCTTCTGTGATAGAGGCCAGCACAGAGGCTGCTGGGTGAGTTTGAGAATTGTTGGGCTCATAGCTGCTCTGGTACCCAGCAATTTCTGCTTTCTCCAAACACACCTTCAGTCCTTAACCTAAGCAGATTCACTGCAGAGAAGGAAATTCATGCCAGAAAATTCAGTTTCCTGGTGGCAAGGTGGTAAGTCCATCCCCCTGTGCTCAGCACGGGGGAAGCCACACCTTGAGTGTCATGTTGGACTCAATGTCCTCTTGAGGTCCCTTCTGACCTTTACTGTACTGTAAGGACATTGAGGGGCTGGAGCCTGTCCAGAGCAGGGCAGCAAGGCTGGAGAAGGGCCTGGAGCCCCTATGCTAGAGGAGGGACTGAGGGAGCTGGGGGTGTTCAGGCTGGAGAAGAGGAGGCTGAGGGAGACCTTGCTTTGTATAGCTCCCTGAAGGGAGGTTTGGGCAAGGAGGGGGCAGCCTCTGCTCCTTGGTGGCAAGGGACAGGAGCAGAGGCAATGGTCCCAAGGTGCAACAGGGGAGGTTCAGACTGGATGCTAGGAACTATTTGTTGCCAGAGAGGGCTCTCAGCCATTGGAATGGTCTGCCCAGGGCAGTGCTGGAGTCCCCATCCCTGGGGGTGTTCCAGCAGCTGTGGAGCTGGAGCTTAGGGACCTTTCATTTTACCCTGCAGTGCTGGGTTGAAGGTTGGACTGGGTGAACTTGGAAAGCTATTCCAAGTAGATATAATCTGGGATCCAAGGACATGAGATTAAGTGCCAGGTTCTACACATTGGCCACAACAACCCCATACAGTGCTACAGGCTGGGGTCAGAGTGGCTGAGAGCAGCCAGGCAGAGAAGGATCTGGGGGTACTGGTTGATAGTAGGCTGAACATGAGCCAGCAGTGTGCCCAGGTGGCCAAGAGAGCCAATGGCATCCTGGCCTGCATCAGGAACAGTGTGGCCAGCAGGAGCAGGAAAGTCATTCTGCCCCTGTACAATCCACTGGTTAGGCCACACCTTGAGTCCTGCTTCCAGTTCTGGACTCCTCAGTTTAGGAAGGAGGTTGAGTTGCTGGAAGGTGTCCAGAGAACTGCAACAAAGTTGGTGAGGGGCTTGGGACACAAGCCCTATGAGGAGAGGCTGAGGGAGCTGGGGTTGCTTAGCCTGGAGAAGAGGAGGCTCAGGGGAGACCTCAGTGCAGTCTGGAGCTCCCTGAAGGGAGGTTGTAGCCAGGAAGGGGTTGGTCTCTTCTCCCAGGCACCCAGCACCAGAACAAGAGGACACAGTCTCAGGCTGCACCAGGGGAGGTTTAGCCTGGATGTTAAGAAGAAGTTCTTCCCAGAAAGAGAGATTGGCCACTGGAATGTGCTGCCCAGGGAGGTGGTGGAGTCACCATCCCTGGAGGTGTTTAGGAAGAGCCTGGATGAGGCACTTGGTACCATGGTTTAGTTGATTAGATGGTGCTGGGTGATAAATTGGACTTGATGGTCTCGAAGGTCTCTTCCAACCTGGTTTATTCCATTCCATTCCATTCCATTCCATTCCATTCCATTCCATTCCATTCCATTCCATTCCATTCCATTCTCATGGCAGCAACAGAAATCAGCTGTGCTGTGGTCTGTAAGCCTGAAGTGTTCCCTGTGTGGACTTAACAGCACAATTGAAAACAGCCCCCCTCAAAAGTTTGTGAGATCCATTTTCTGGGCCCATCTCCATGCAACCTTTTGCCTCTACTGTGACTCATCGACCCAGACCCGCAGGAAACAAATCCTGCCTAATGCTGGTCTATGCAGTGTTGACAAATATGCAAGGAGTTGCTGCTATCCAGTCTTATTTTTCCCTCTAAGCCTTCCATTTCCCAGTTTAGGCCTTTGAAATACAACTTCTGAGCAGCTCTCCTGCAGAGCAGTTAATATTGCACTTTTCTGTCATTTAATTTCATGCTCCCAAGTCCTTCCCATTTCTCTGCATTCACCTCTACCTCACTCTTTCTCTCTCTCTCTCTAACTTCAGCCTTACAGCTTTTGAAATACACACCATTAAATGGATACTGTCATGGGATTTACTCCTGGCAGTTTGTCCCTGAGGACTGTAGAAATGAAATTTTCAGTTTCATGGCAAGTGGAGTTTGGTCAGGCCTCTGCATCCTCTGCTCCCCCTCCTTTTTCAGGAGCAGAGGCACATCAAGGCTCCATTTCACTCTTTCCTTTTAGAATTATTAGAAGTCCACAGAGAAGCTAAAGCCACTCAAAACTTCAAAGGGCCTTGCACTAATGAATAAGACACAGTGCATGAATAATGTAGGCTACATGGAGCAGAAATAAGGACCAGTGACACCACTGTAAACTATCTACTAGCAACAGTGCAATAAAGTGAGCCAGAAGCAAAAGGACTTCTGTGTTTCCTGTGTGGTTAAATTGCCTTATGGAAAGAGAGATCTAAAATATAATGAAGTCATAACTTTCTGATGCTCCATGACAAGAGGGAGCTGTGTCTCTTGCAAGAAGGCCAAATCACTGAATCACAGAATGACTCAGGTTAGAAGGGACCGTAGAGATCATCTGCTCCCTTCCCCTTGCCATGGGCAGGGACACCTCACAAACAAACTTGATTGCTCAGGACCTCATCCAACCTGGCCTTGAACACTCACAGGGATGGGACATCCACAACCTCCCTGGGCAGCCTGTTCCAATGTCTTCTTACCCTCACTCCATGAAGAATTTCTTCCTCATCTCCAGTCTAAATCTGCCCTCCTCGAGCTTCAATCCCTCTTGTACTATCACTCCAAGCCCTTGTCAAAAGTCCCTCCCCAGCTCTCCTGCAGACCCCTTCAAGAACTGGAAGGCTGCTCTAAGGTCTTCCTGGAGCCTTCTCTTCCCAGGTTGAACAGCCCCAACTCTCTCAGCCTGTCCCTACTGGGAAGTTTCTCCAGCCCTCTAATATCTTCATGGGTGGACCCTCTCCATCAGCTCCATGTCCCTCATGCTGGAGGCACCAGAATTGGAGGCAGTGCTGCAGGAGGAGTCTCAGAAGAGCAGAGGGCCAGAATCTCCTCCCTGTGCTGCTGCTCTCCCTGCTCTGGATGCATCTCAGCACACAGCTGCCTGCTGGGCTGCCAGGGACCATTGCTGGCTCCTGGGGAGAGCACTCAAGGTACAAAAGCAGAAGTGCAGGGCACTGTTCTGGTAAAAAGCCTTTTGAAGGTCTAACTCACCATGCAGAAATAGATGAGAGTAAATTCAGTAGTCCAGGCTCAAGGTTGGATAAGCTACCTTAGTTTTCAGGGAGCGCATCCCTGACGACTCCTACTGCAGTTCTCATCTGCAAGGCCTCCTCACCCACAGCAGCAGGAGTGATGGAATGTTCTTGCCATCCAAACCTCATGCTTTGGCTGTTCAAACACCCAACCTACTCTCAGCAAGAGTTGCAAATGGAGGAATAGGCTTCAGAACTGCCTGTGCTCAGCAGCAGGAGTCTTTGCATATTTGATATACATTTACCCAAGGATATGTTTTAGGAGGCTGTGTAGCAGCTTCACTGCAAAATATTTTTGGGGGTTTATTTTCTTCCTTACTCTTCCTCATAGGCTAAAGTCCACAGCTCAGGGGGGTGCTGAAAGGCAAGGCTAGTGGCTTTTGTTTGTTTACAACTTGGTGCCTTCTGATGCTTTTTTTATCTGTGACCCCCAAGCCTTGTAAATCTCTAGGGCATCAGTTCACCCCTTGGGTATGCACCTTCATTTACCCAGCACCAAGGAGCAGCTGGCCGTGCAACCTGGCAGGCAGGGAAGGCAGCAGGCTCCTTGCTTTGGCAAACGCCTGTCCTGCACTCCCAGGGAAGACAGCAATATATCCTGGTCCCCCTGGAGGTCACAAGCTGAACAGCTCTGACAAATAAAACAGCAACAATCTGACATGAATTTTGTGAAGCCAATGCTAACATTCACCTTTCATCTCTGTGGAAACATACAGAAGTGTGGAGAAACTCCTGTCTGTCTGTCTGTCTGCTGAGGGATGAGCTTGAAGGAGAGAAGGGGAGGAGGACAGGCTAGACTAAAGCTGTCTGTTTAAGATCCTCCGTTCCTGAGTGTCAGTGTGAAGGTGAGAAATATTTTGTGCTCTCAGAACAAATAGCCCTGCTTGTAGGCAGCAAATTTGACCTCTAAGAGCTTACAGAGTGCTCAGTTCTAAAAAAAAACAAACACAAAGAAAACTACAAAGAAACAAAACCACAGTCAAGCAAACAAAGAAAACCCCACCAAAAACCCAAACAAAAACACCAGATAAAAGTGAACATTGCCATGGGAAGACTCAAGCTCAGCAAACTAACTGCTGTAATCTGGGGAACAACTGCCTTGACAATTGCCTGGCCAATCGCTGGAGCCTGTGCTGTGAGAGCAAAGCTGTGCACTGCAGGGCTCATCACCAGGGCGCTCACAGCACACACGGTGAGGAAGATCCCACCCCTGGGTCCAACCCCCAGGCTCTGGCCTGGTGTGAGAGACTAAAAGTTTGTCTCTCTTGGTGTGAGTCAACAAAGATAAAATCACTTGCTGCTTGCCCACAATTGCTGATACGTGTTGAGCAGAGCCACAGGAAGGAAGGTGGAAAGAATCCTGTCTACCAATCCTGGATGCAAATCAGCTTGTGATCGCGTCGTGGTAACACGGGACTACAACAATGGACCCAAGGACCCAGCCATCATGCCTTTAGGGCAACATAATCTCCACCCATCAAGTACCCTGGGAAGAGTGCACCACCTGTTTCCTGATGTGTAATGAATGTGGGGGCTTGTCTGGATGAGGAGAAGGAGGAGGTGGAGGGCCCCCCTCCACCCCCCATCCAGATCTCTTGCTCAAACACACAGAAATGCACAGAAAGATCTCCGGGGGAACGATACCTGGATATTTACCTAAGGATTATTTCCTGCCCCTGGAATTCCTAAGGGACAATACTTGGATACATACCTAAGGATTAAAAACTGTATAAAACACTTAAGCAACTACTGGCCTGTTAGGGAGAAGGAAAATGGAGATGAAGGAAAACACAGGAGACGGACCATGCCGCTGAGAAGGGAAAGCCGGGACAATGCTGCTCCGGAGAAAAGAAGCTGCCCGGAGGACCACAGCTCTTCTCCAGCCAAACCCTCAGCACCGCTCCTGTACCAACCCAACATCTCCCCAGAGGACCACAGCTCTTCTCCAGCCAGAGCCTCAGCACCGTTTCTCTACAGACCCAACATCTCCTGCAGCACCTTTCCTCCACAGACTCAAACTGTCTTGGGGGGGATGAGGGGTGTGGTAATATAATTCCTTTCCTCTTCTCTCTCTCTCCCTCTCTATTTTCTCCCTCTCCCCTTCTTATGTCCACTTTATTTATGTAATCAATAGTCTAGCTGTTGATACTTTGGCCTCGTTTGTGCCTCTAATTTCACAACACGGGAATATTTAAAAGAACTGTGTCTCTGGACCGAGACACCTGGTGGCAGCCCCTTGCTTTCTGCCCCAAGATCTGATTTAGCTGTATGGACATGTTAATTCAACATGACAGCGCAGTCAAAACACACATTTTGGTAACTTCACTGCTTCAAGCCAGGTGTAAGATCTTTGTAAGGCATTTTACCACCAGGCCAGGCATTCAGATGTCCCTTTCTCCTGTGTGGAATGCATGTCTCTGACTCTGACTACGGGGAGCATTGTACAGGACAGGGCAGGTCTATGTCCCCTTGTTTGGCAGGCAACTGAGCCCAGAAAACACCTCTAATGACAGGGCTGGTGTGGAGTTTCCTTTCTTCCTTCTCATCTCATAGTATCATAGTATCATAGCATCAGTCAGGGTTGGAAGGGACCACAAGGATCATCTAGTTCCAACCCCCCTGCCATGGGCAGAGACACCCCACACTACATCAGCCTGGCCACAGCCTCAGCCAGCCTGGGCTTAAACACCTCCAGGGACAGGGCCTCAACCACCTCCCTGCACAACCCATTCCAGGGCTTCACCACTCTCATGGGGAAGAACTTCCTCCTCACATCCAGCCTCAATCTCCCCACCTCCAGCTTCATTCCATTCCCCCTAGTCCTATCACTACCTGAGATCCTGAGCAGTCCCTCCCCAGCCTTCTTGGAGCCCCCTTCAGATACTGGAAGGCCACAATGAGGTCACCTGGGAGCCTTCTCTTCTCCAGACTGAACAGCCCCAACTCCTTCAGTCTGTCCTCATAGGAGAGGTGCTCCAGCCCTCTGATCATCCTCCTGGCCCTGCTCTGGACACCTTCCAGCATGTCCAGACCCCTCTTGGAATAGGGGCTCCAGAACTGGAGGCAGGACTCCAGGTGGGGTCTCAGCAGAGCTGAGCAGAGGGGGAGAATCACCTCCCTTGCCCTGCTGGCCACACTTCTCCTGCTGCAGCCCAGGATCTGATTGGCTTTGCGGGCTGCAAGTGCACACTGAGAGCTCATGTTGAGCTTCTCCTCCACCAGCATCAAGTCTCTCTCCTCAGGGCTGCTTTCCATCTCTTCACCTGCCTCTTTCCCATCTCTTCACCTGCCTCTTTCCCTTTGGAAAATGCAAAAAAAAAGAGAATATGATTAGGGAAGGGGAAGGGGAAGGGGAAGGGGAAGGGGAAGGGGAAGGGGAAGGGGAAGGGGAAGGGGAAGGGGAAGGGGAAGGGGAAGGGGAAGGGGAAGGGACCACCAGAAAAACCCCAAACGTGATCGATTTTGGAATGACTGAAAACTGTCCTTCCATTAAGATCTGTCATCAATAATCAAAGTCTGAGAGTGCTATCCCAGAAGCAGCTTGAGAAATACAGTTTGCCTAGGCACTATGACAAATCTCCCAGGAACTGCTGTTGTGCACTGCATCAAGTGTTGCTTTATCTGCTCAATAACACATCTTGATGCAACTTTTTGCTCTGCACAAGACCAAATTAAGCAGAGTAAATGTGCCTTGGGACAGGAGCCTATTCTTAAACACAGCTCTTCTAACTGTATGCTAAAACACTGCTGTAGCTCCTTGCCACATTCAGCTCAATTTACATTATGGAAAGCTAATGCAGTAACTCAGCCATAAAAGTGCAGTTCTTTCTGAAGTGAAAGCAGTGGGTGCATGAATGCTGCTGGCTCCATGCACAGACTCTGTGCATCGCTCACAGCTTGCTTTTTTCAAGGGTGAGTAGTACAAATCATCCCATGGTGGTAGCTCATTTGCAAGACTCACAAAGAGAAGTCATAAACTCACACTGAATCTATCACTTTACAGGATCCTTCCTATGTAGGAATCCTTTTCAGGGTCTCATTTTTGTTTGGCTCAGATTGGAAGGGAGCTCAGAGCTCATCTGCTCCAACCTGCCTACCATGCCCAGGGTCACCTCTCAAGAAGACTCAGCTACTCAAGGCCTCATCCAGCCTGGCCTTGAACACCCTCAGACAGAAGGCAGCCACAGCCTCCCTGGGCAGCCTGTTCCAGAGTATCACCACCCTCACACTGAAGACCTTCCTCAGCTCCAGTCTAACCCTACTCTGCCTCAGCTTCAAACCATTCCCCCTTGGCCTGTCTCTAGACATCCTCATGAAAAGTCCCTCTGAAGCCTTCCTGTGGGTTCTCTTCAGCTATTGGAAAGCAGCTCTAAGGTCCCCCTAGAGTCTTCAGGCTGAACACCCCCAGCTCCCTCAGCCTGTCCCCATAACAGAGGTGCTCCACCCCCTGGATCAACCTGGTGGCCTATCTCCAACAGCTCTGTGTCCATTTGTCTCTCACATGGATTTCCAATGCAGTTTTGTCTGAAGCCATTAAAATGAGATGAAAGAATGTGTGGGATTCTTCTGTGCATGTTGTGGCAGAGCTGGCACCATACATGAAGGCATTAGCCTCACTCTGTTGTGTGACAACAGTGGGTTTTGTTGTGGCCCTCGTGTCCTGAAGGGACAAAAGCCTCCAAAATGCCCTGAACCAGACAATGGGGCAGGAGCCAGGAGCTCTCTTTTTCCAGGAGATTGTCCACTTCGCCCAGGCTTGATTGAACATGCCCTGGAGTCCAAGTGGGTGAGGTGTGTGTACCTTTACAGAACCACAGAATCACCAAGGTTGGAAGGAGCTCAAAGATCATCGAGTCCAACCTGTCACCACAGACCTTGTGACTACACCATGCCACCAAGTGCCACATCCAATCCCCTCTTGAACACCTCCAGCGATGGGGACTCCACCACCTCCCTGGGCAGCACATCCCAATGGTGAACGACTCTCTCAGTGAAGAACTTTCTCCTCACCTCCAGCCTAAACTTCCCCTGGCACAGCTTGAGACTGTGTCCTCTTGTCCTCTTTAGCCACGTTTGGAGAAAACTGACTCTATAGGTTGAAGTATCATGATTCTGTCTCTTAATCTTTGTAGCCACTGGCCAGCATTGTCTCAGGAAATCTATAAATACCAGCTCAAAGAGTGAGTGCCTTCCTTTGCCTTGCCCAGGCTCCAGGAGAAGCCACGAGCTTTAATTCTGCAAGCCTGAGAAGCCAAGCCTTGCTTGCCTTGCAGTTTGGAATCTCAGGGAAGTCATTGTGCCCATATACTCTGCGTTGGTTAGGCCACACCTTGAGTCCTGTGTCCAGTTCTGGGCCCCTCAGTTTAGGAAGGACATCGAGACACTTGAAGGTGTCCAGAGAAGGGCAACAAGGCTGGGGAGAGGCCTTGAGCACAGCCCTGTGAGGAGAGGCTGAGGGAGCTGGGGTTGTTTAGCCTGGAGAAGAGGAGGCTCAGGGGAGACCTCATTGCTCTCTACAACTACCTGAAAGGTGGCTGTAGGCAGGAAGGGGTTGGTCTCTTCTCTCAGGCAACCAGCACCAGAACAAGAGCACACAGTCTCAAGCTGCACCAGGGGAGGTTTAGGCTGGAGGTGAGGAGAAAGTTCTTCACTGAGAGAGTCATTCACCATTGAGATGTGCTGCCCAGGGAAGTGGTGGAGTCCCCATCTGTGGTGGGTTCTGAAACAAAAGAACAAAGCAGGTTGGAGGGCTTGTGGGTACTTTACCCTCCCTGAAGGGCATTTCCCCTGGGAAAGCTGAGTCTGTTCCACTCCCCGCCCCCTGCCGAGCCAGGGTATAAAACGCAGGACATCATAGCTGTTGGATCTCCTTTTGGCTCCTGCCTCTGCTGGATGAGAGCTACCGCAGTGCCCTCCTGCTCCCTTGCCATGTGGCCAGACCTGATCCTTTTCCCGGCTACCTGTGCGCCTCCTCAGAGACAGACTGGTTTTGTATTATTTTTTTCTGTCCCCCTCCCATCCAGCCCTGTTCCTTGCCCTTGTGAACTTTTCCTGTTATTGTTATATATATAGTTTGAAGAAAAATTCTTCGCCTCTCTACTTCTAAGCTGACTCCAGATTGTTGTTTAGTGGATTTGTTCCTTACCCTTTTTTTTTTCCCCTCTCTGTTTGGAGGGAGGAGGGTGGGGAGTGGGGAAGAGATTCTCAGCCTTTCCCCCACCTGGGCTTTTAACTCCCAATTAAGGCTCAAACCACTACACCATCCCTGGAGGTGTTTAAGAGGGGATTGGATATGGCACTTGGTGCCATGGTCTAGTCACAAGGTCTGTGGTGACAGGTTGGACTTGACGATCTTTGAGGACTCTTCCAACTTTGGTGATACTGAGATACCGTGCCTGAGTTTGCCCAGGGAGACTGGAACACCCCTTCCTGTAAAGCATTGTAAAGCCCAGGAGCAGACAGAGGTCTCTCCAGGCTGAGAGATGAATGCCACAGGAGGCCAGGGCCCAGGATGGTTTCACTGGAAGAAGTAATGAGCATCGCAGTGAAGATTGCAGCTGAAGAAGCTCTCCACACAGGCAAAGCTATGCAGCCGACAGCCCTGCAAGCCTCAGCACCATCCTCTTTGCTACAGAGCTTCCAACTGTAAAGCCTTTGGAGACATAACCTGCGTGTGCCTCGGCAGCAATTTGCTGACAACACCAAGCTGGGAGCAGGAGTTGATCTGCTGGAGGGTAGAGAGGCTCTGCAGAGGGACCTCAACAGGCTGGACAGATGGGCAGAGTCCAAGGGCAGGAGATTGAACACATCCAAATGCCAGGTTCTGCACATTGGCCACAGCAACCCCAGGCAGTGCTACAGGCTGGGGTCAGAGTGGCTGAGAGCAGCCAGGCAGAGAGGGACCTGGGGGTGCTGGTCAATGGTAGGCTGATCATGAGCCTGCAGTGTGCCCAGGGGGCCAAGAAGGCCAATGGCATCCTGGTCTGCATCAGGAACAGTGTGTCCAGCAGGAGCAGGGAGGTCATTCTGCCCCTGGACACTGCACTGGTTAGGCCACACCTTGAGTCCTGTGTCCAGTTCTGGGCCCTTCAGTTTAGGAAGGAGGTTGACCTGCTGGAACGTGTCCAGAGAGGGGCAATGAAGTTGGTGAGGGGTTTGGAACACAGCCCTGTGAGGAGAGGCTGAGGGAGCTGGGGTTGCTTAGCCTGGAGAAGAGGAGACTCAGGGGTGACCTTATTGCTCTCTACAACTCCCTGAAGGTAAGTTGTAGACAGGTGGATGTTCTTCTCTTCTCCCAGGCAGCCAGTACCAGAACAAGAGGACACAGTCTCAGGCTGCACCAGGGGAGGTTTAGGTTGCATGTTAGGAAGAAGTTCTACACAGAGAGAGTGATTGCCCATTGGAATGGGCTGCCCAGGGAGGTGGTGGAGTCACCATCATTGGAGGTGTTCAGGAGGGGACTTGATGGGGTGCTTGGTGCCATGGGTTAGTTGTTTAGTTGGGTTGGATTGGTTGATGGGTTGGACACGATGATCTTGAAGGTCTCTTCCAACCTGGTTGTTTATTATTATTATTATTATTATTATTATTATTATTATTATTATTATTATTAAAAGTGAAACTATTCCTGTAGCCTTCACCTGCTGGACGCCAGTTTGGGGGTTAAATTCTGATGCATGCTCCAGGGTGACAGGAGCTGTGGATTAGAAACCTTGTGACTGAAGGTACTGCACTGAAGTGATCTGCAGTGAGTGATCTACAGAATTTGGTGTTCATAAGCATCTGTTAAAGCTCTGTTGCCCTAGAGAATTCTAGAGCTTCCCCCTTGTGGGCACGGCTGCCATGCTGCCAATGTTCTTCTCTGTTTCCTTTACAGTTTAAATTGCTGTTTGTTGTTTCTGGATCTTTGCTCATATTGTTTAAATTGTTCCATGTTTCTCCTGGTGAGGGATCTATTTCAAACCCCAGTATTTTAAACCAGTAAACGGGGTTTATTCATATTCTCCAGGGGATTTCTGTAATGAATAAAGTCATTAATATGTTTATTAATCATTCTGCCTAATAAATGTTGAAAATAACCATGCATTCATGACACCTTGGGTCATCCTTGTGGCCCTCCTCTGGACTCACTCCAACAGTTCCGTGTCAGAGATAGTCCAGAGCAGGGCCACAAAGATGATCCCCAGGCTGGAGCACCTCTGCTATGAGGACAGGCTGAGGGAGTCTCTCAAACTACCTTCACTGCTTTGCTATAAAAACCAGCAGATCCCAGAAACTTCTCCAAAGATGATTCTCTGTGCTTCACAAGCTCTGCTTTCAGCCTGCAGAGATGTTTAATATATTTCAGCAGCTCCATCCCAAGCTGTGATTAGCCAGGAAAGTATAAACAAGACACATTTACTATCTGCTGTTCACTGCACCTCATCTTTTCGGTTTCACTGGTTCACTGCCTGTTGAGTTCCTGTGTTTCAACTGGTGCCCTTGAGAGCCTCTGAGTGAATCCAGACCATTAACACAGCAGGGCATGCTGACGTGCAGCTACTCAAAGGGGATTAATGGCCTTGCATGCACATCACCACACAAAGTTCTAGCTGACCTAAACTTGACTCTCCAGATGTTCAGGGTAGATGGATACAAATAAAAGGCCAAGCACTTGAGATTTCTCTGAGTTCTAATGCTTAAACTGATTTTAAAGCCTGTCTGTGTGAAAAACACACAGGATATCTTGCTGGTATCGCTACAGTCCCCTCCCTTAACCTAAAGGAATGGCTCAGGGCAAGCTGGGCTCGAGAATTTCCCCTTTCAGATGTATTCATGCCAGGGCAGGGATTGTTCCCCTCTGCTCAGCACTGCTGAGGCCAATACTGTGCTGTATTGGACCCCTCCCTTATCCTAAAGGAATGGCTCAGGGCAAGCTGCACTCGAGAATTTCCCCTTTCAGATGCATTCATGCCAGGGCAGGGATTGTTCCCCTCTGCTCAGCACTGCTGAGGACAATACTGTGCTGTATTGGACCCCTCGCTACAAGGACATTGAGATGCTGGAGTGAGTTCAGAAGAGCGCAACCAAGCTGGGGAAGGGTCTGGAGAACAGGGTTGGTGAGGAGCAGCTGGGGGAGCTGGGGGTGTTCAGCCTGGAGAAGAGGAGGCTGAGGGGAGACCACCTTGGTCTCTACAGCTCCCTGGCCTCTTCTTCCTAGTAACAAGTGATAGGACAAGAGGAAACATACTCAAGTTGCACCAGGGGAGGATTAGGTTGGGTATGAGAATAAACTTCTTCACTGAAAGGGTTCTCAGGCACTGGCACAGGCTGCCTGGGGAAGTGGCTGAATCCCCTTCCCTGGAGGTATTTCAAAGAGGCAGAGATGTGGCGCTCAGGAACACTGGTCATCCCCAGCCATGGTAGAGTCAGTCTGCTTGGACTCAATGATCTTGAAGGTCTTCTCCAACCAAAACAATTCTATGATTCCGTGACTCATTTGCTTCATGAGACAGCTTTGCTGTTTATGTCACTGATGCCTAAGTCACCACAGTATCACAGTCTCACAGTATCACCAAGGTTGGAAGAGACCTCAAAGATCATCAAGTCCAACCTGTCACCACAGACCTCATGACTAGACCATGGCACCAAGTGCCATATCCAATCCCCTCTTGAACACCTCCAAGGATGGTGACTCCACCACCTCCCTGGGAAGCACATTCCAATGGCTAACAGCTCTCTCAGCAAAGAACTTTCTCCTCACCTCCAGCCTAAACTTCCCCTGACACAGCTTGAGACTGTGTCCTCTTGTTCTGGTGCTGGGTGCCTGGGAGAAGAGACCAACCCCCTCCTGGCTACAACCACCTTTCAGGTAGTTGTAGAGGGCAATGAGGTCACCCCTGAGACTTCTCTTCTCCAGGCTAAGCAACCCCAGCTCCCTCAGCCTCTCCTCACAGGGCTGTGCTCCAGACACCTCCCCGTCCTCATTGCCCTTCTCTGGACACCTTCAAGTCTCTCAATGTCCTTCTGAAACTGAGGAGCCCAGCACTGGACACAGGACTCAAGGTGTGGCCTAACCAATGCAGAGTACAGGGGCACAATGACCTCCCTGCTCCTGCTGGCCACACTGTTCCTGATGCAGACCAGGATGCCATTGGCCTTCTTGGCCCCCTGGGCACACTGCTGGCTCATGTTTAGGCAGCTGCCAATCAGCACCCCCAGGTCCCTCTCTGTTTGGCAGCTCTCAGCCACTCTGACCCCAGCCTGTAGCTCTGCCTGGGGTTGCTGTGGCTGCAGCCCCTGGCACTTGGATTTGTTGAATGCCATCCTGTTGGACTCTGCCCATCTGTCCAGCCTGTCAAGGTCCCTCTGCAGAGCTCTCCTACCCTCTAACTGACCAACATCTGCTCCCAGCTTGGTGTCACCTGCAAATTTGCAGATGGTGTCATCTGCAAATCAAGCCAGAACTTCTGGGGTTTTGCTAATTCTGTGGCAGATGTGGCACCAAGTGGTGTCATAGCTTTTAGAATATTTTTAACTGCACCTGCACCAGCAGGTTTGCACCACTGTAGTCAAAGTCCTCAGTCAGGCACTCTCCAGACAAGCACAAAAGCTCACTTAACACAAGTGAGCTTGCCTGAGCACCAGGAGGAGGAGGAGGGATGGTACCTCCTGTGCTTCCAGGAATGGTGCACCACTGTGCTTCCAGGCAGTAGTTTGTTCAAGGCTTCTCTTTTATTTGATGGCTTGTTTGAGCTTTCTCCTGACAATTTATAATCAGCCACTACTTTTCCTTTATTTTCCTGCTGATGCTTATCCAGGAGGTGTCTTTAATTTTTTACCATAATTACATTGCCTTTCCTCAGGAGCTCTGTTAAATTAAGCTGTTTTAGCAAGCAGATGAAAAATGTACCTTCACTTTTAAAATACCCTCAGCTCCTCCTCAGCTCTGTGGAAAGCAGGGGCTTTTCTCTCCTATCTTTTACAAACCCAATTTGCTTCCTAGATTTCATAGCTGCTCCCAGTCACAGCCATTTTTTATTTATTTGCAGAATCACAGAATGTTAGAGATGGGAAGTGACCTCCAGAGATCACCAAGTCCAACCCCCCTGCCAGAGCAGCATCACCCAGGGGAGTCCGCACAGGAATTCATTCAGGTGTGTTTGGAAAGTCTACACAGAAGGAGACTCCACAACCTCTCTGGGCAGCCTGCTCCAGAGCTCCAGGACCCTCACTGTAAAGAAGTTTCTCCTCATGTTGCGCTGAAACCTTCTATATTCAAGTGTGTATCCATTGGTCCTTGTATGCACACCACCCCTCCACTTGATCCCCACCCCTCAGCTATTGATAGACTTTGATCATCAGATCCCCTCTCAGCCTTCTCCTCTTCAGACTAAACAGCTCCAGGGCTCTCAGTCTCTCTCCATAGGGAAGATGCTCAGTCATCCTCCTGGCTCTCCCTTGGACTCTCTCCAGCAGGTCTCTGTCTCTCTGGAACTGGGGAGCCCAGAACTGGACACAGGATTGCAGCTGTGGTCTCAGCAGGGCAGAGCAGAGGGGGAGCAGAACCTCCCTAGCCCTGCTGGCCACACTTTTCTTGTGGCACCCCAGGATCCCATTGACTCTTTTAGCCACAAGGGCACATTGCTGTCCCATGCAGAACTTGCTGCCCACCAGGATTCCAAGGTCTTTCTCCACAGAGCTGCTTTCCAGAAGGGCAACCAATCTTCCTTTCTGCCTGCCTCCCTCCCTCCCAGCCTCTTTTCCTGCCTTCCTCCCTTCCTGCCTCTCTTCCTGCCTTCCAACCTCCCTTCCAACCTCCCTTCCTGCCTCCCTTCTTCCTTCCTTCCTTCCTTCCTTCCTTCCCCTCCATCTGTGTGTCCAGGGTTTGACAGCTTTTACTGTGAAGAAATGTTTCCTAATATCCAATCTAAGCTCTCCTACAGCTAAACAGGAACAGTCCATGCCACAAGGAACCTCTCTTGTGTGAGTGTGGAGACAATAGGAGATGGAAACGCTTTGTTCTCCAGACACAAGTGCAGGAGTTACAAGGAACAGTGAAGAGAAGAGAGAGTTCTTCCAGAGGAGAGCTGCACTGCTCTACCATGAGTGGTTCTCTGGTCCTAGTACATGGGCAGCAGATCCACATTTGAGTAGGGGAAGATCTCAAGAGCTGCTTGTGTTGGAGGTTGGAATAAGCATCACTGGGAAGGAGTGTGAACAGCAGCCCTGTGGAATCACGGCATCATTAAGCCTGGAAAAGACCTTTTGTACCATTGAGTCCATTTGCTTCATTTACAAGAGGCCAGGCCAGATGGCAACAGATGGAAATCCCACAGGGGAAAAAGGGCTTTAGGAAGGGAGTTGGCAGTGCTCATTGGCAGGACTTTAAACTAGACTTGAAGTGACCTTGTTGCCCTTCTCTGGACACCTTCAAGTGTCTCAGTGTCCTTCCCAAACTGAGGAGCCCAGCACTGGGTACAGGACTCAAGGTGTGGCCTAAACAGTGCTGAGCACAGGAGAATAGCCTCCCTTGTCCTGCTGGCCCCACTGTTCCTGATGCAGGCCAGGATGCCATTGGCCTTCTTAGCTGCCTGGGCATGCTGCTGGCTCATGTTCAGCCTACCATCAACCAGTACCCCGAGGTCCTGGTGCCTGGCTGCTCTCAGCCACCCTGACCCCAGCCTGTAGCACTGCCTGGGGTTGCTGTGGCCAATGTGTAGAACCTGACACCTGGACGTGTTCAATCTCCTGCCCTTGGACTCTGCCCATCTGTCCAGCCTGGCAAGGTCCCTCTGCAGAGCTCTCCTACCTTCTAACACATCAACTCCTGCCCCCAGCTTGGTGTCATCTGCAAATTTACTGATGATGGACTCAATCCCCTCATCCAGATCATCAATAAAGATATTGAACAGGATGGGGCCCAGCACTGATCCCTGGGGCACAGCACTGGTGCCTGGCTGCCAGCTGGCTGTGGCACCATTCACCACCACTCTCTGGGCTCAGCCTCCAGCCAGTTCCTAACCCAGCTCAGAGTGCTGCTGTCCAAGCCAGGGGCTGGCAGCTTGGCCAGCAGTTTGCAGTGGGGGATGGTATCAAAGGCCTTGCTGAGGTCCAGGTAGACCACATCCACAACCTGCCCCACATCCACCAGGCAGTCACCTGGGCATAGAAGGAGATCAGGTTGTAGAGGCAGGACCTGCCCTTCCTAAATCCATGCTGGCTGGACCTGAGCCCTTGGCCATCCTTCAGGTGCAGTTATTGCCCCCAGGATAATCTGCTCCATCACTTTCCCTGGCACTGAGGTCAGGCTGCCAGGCCTGGAGTTTCCAGGTTCTTCCATCTGACCCTTCTTGTGGATGGGGACCACACTGGCCAGTTTCAGTCATCTGGGACCTAGCTGGTGAGCCAGGACTGGTGGAAAATGTTGGCGATTGAGAGAGGGGGGACCTTATTGATGTCTACAACTCCCTTAAAGGAGGTTGTAGCCAGGTGGGAGCTGGTCTCTTCTCCCAGGCACCGAGTACCAGAACAAGATGACAGAGTCTCAGCTGTGCCAGGGGAGGCTTAGGCTGGAGGTAAGGAGAAAGTTCTTCCAAGAAAGAGTAATGTGCCTTTGGAATGTGCTGCCCATTTGGTGGGGCTGCTCCATGTGGTGGAGTCACCATCACTGGAGGTATTTAAGAAGAGCCTGGAGGAGGCACTTGGTGCCATGGTTTAGTTGATTAGCTGGGTGATAGGTTGGACTTGATGATCTGGAAGTCCTTTTCCAACCAGGTTAATTCTGTGTTCTGTGTTCTGTGTTAAAGACACCTACCTGACCCCAGCAAGGTGTCATTATTCATGAATGCCTGGCTCCTTTTTGAGCCAGAAAGCTTTTGCTTAGCATGTGGATAATCATTCCCTCCGTTACCTCCACTGCCT
Organism: Melanerpes formicivorus; assembly: GCF_026170545.1. Classification (NCBI taxonomy): domain Eukaryota; kingdom Metazoa; phylum Chordata; class Aves; order Piciformes; family Picidae; genus Melanerpes; species Melanerpes formicivorus. The sequence goes on from NW_027142404.1 coordinate 2,030,109, forward strand.
TTCAGAAACCTGACTCCCAGGTGTTTGAACACAAGCCCTATGAGGAGAGGCTGAGGGAGCTGGGGTTGCTTATCCTGGAGAAGAGGAGGCTCAGGGGAGATCTCATTGCTCTCCACAACTCCCTGAAGGGAGGTTGTAGACAGGCAGAGGTTGGTCTCTTCTCCCAGGCAACCAGCACCAGAACAAGAGGACACAGTCTCAGGCTGCACCAGGGGAGGTTTAGGCTGGAGGTTAGGAAGAAGTTCTACACAGAGAGAGTGATTGCCCATTGGAATGGGCTGCCTGGGGAGGTGGTGGAGTCACCATCACTGGAGGTGTTCAGGAGGAGACTTGATAGGGTGCTTGGTGCCATGGGTTAGTCGATTAGGTGCTGTTGGATGATAGGCTGGACAGGATGATCTTGAAGCTCTCTTCCAACCTGGTTTGGTCTATTCTACTCTATTCTATTCTATTCTATTCTATTCTATTCTATTCTATTCTATTCTATTCTATTCTATTCTATTCTATTCCATTCCATTCCATTCCATTCCATTCCATTCCATTCCATTCCATTCCATTCCATTCCATTCCATTCCATTCTATAGTTTGCAGCAGTTTAGGCTTGGAGGGGAGAAGGGACATCTCCTGTACAGCTCAGCTCTTTATGCTGAGCCCTATCTACAGTGGAGCATCTGCCTGCACCGCTTGCCATGTCAGCAGAACCTCTGACAGACAGCCTGAGAGAGAGGCAGCAAAACAAGGGCAATAAAAGGAGGAAAAGTCATTCACAAAATTGCCTTTTGATGTGGATGCTGCTTTGTAAAATATTTCAATCCCTTCAAAATCAATCCAAGAGCTATTCAAAATAATGAAGGACTGTGGCCTCATTTCTGTCTATAAGAGAAATGACATAGGGAAAAAAAAAAAGAGAGAAAAGAGTTCTGTAGCTAACTGGAGGGAATGCAGACAGCATGGGCACCCAGGGAATACCTGAGCAGAAGCACCAGGGATTGACTTTGGGTAATCCTTCTCTGGCAGGGGGGTTGGATGAGATGGTCTTTAGGAACAAGTTGTTTACCATGGGGGTAGTGGAAGACTGGAACAGGAGGTGCAGGGAGGTGCAGGGAGGTGCAGGGAGGTGCAGGGAGGTGGTTGGGGTCCCATCCCTGGAGATATCCAAGGGCTCCAGAGGTATGACAAGGCTGCAAAGTCTGCATGCCTAAAGTCCAGGGTTGTAAGCTTGGAATACATCCTCCTAGTTGCCCTGAGGATGTTAAATTCTGTTGCTTCGTGGTCACTGCAGCCAAGGTTATCCCTGAGCCTCACACTGCTCACCAGCCCTTGCCTTCTGGTGAGAGCAAGGTCCAGCGCAGCCTTTTCTGCTTGATTCCTCTACCATTTGGAGGAGGAAGTTGTCACCTATGCGTTCCAGGAACATCCTGGAACACTGGTACCTAGTTGTGGTGTCCCTCCAGGAGATGTCAGGGTGGTTGAAATCCCCCATGAGGACCAGGGCCTGTGAAGGTGAAGCCACTTCTATTTGCCTGTGGAGTGCCTCATCTGCTTGGTTCTGCTGGTCAGGTGGCCTGTAACAGACTTGCACAGTAACACCACCTTCCCCTCTCTTCCCCTTCATCTTCCCCCATATGCTCTCAACCACCTTGCCCAGGTGGAGCTCCACTGATTCCAGCTGGTCACTGATACAGAGAGCAACACCTCCTGCCTTCCTGCCCTGTCTGTCCTTCCCAAAGAGCTTGTACCCATCCATCCCTACCTCCCAGTCATGGGAATCATCCCACCAAGTGTCAGTGATAGCCTTTATGTCACAGCATTCCAGCAACACACTGCCCTTCATTCATCCTGTTTGCTGCCCCAGCTGTGTGCATTGGCACAGAGGCTCTTCAGCTGGGCTGGCTGTGCCACCCTCTGAGGTGAATCCCCCTTGATTCCCTTGGGGTGTCCCAGTGCTTCATCCTTGACTTGCCTCAGGGCAACAAGTGGAGAGCCCTTGCTAGCATCCATCCCTCTGCCTCTGGTGAGCTGCCCTGACGTTTGTCTCAGGCAAGCATGAGATTCACAGCCCTTTCCCCCTTCCAATCTAGTTCAAAGCCCTATCAATGAGCCCTGCCAACTCCTGCCCCGCCCCTGGCACAGATGCATCCCAGAGCCTGCAGCTCTGGTGCCCTATAACCTGTGCTGTGATCATAAACCCCAAACCCCTGTCCATGACACCAGTCCTGGAGCCAGGAAGTGACCTCTTGGCTCTTCCTAAATGTTGCCTTGTCCATTGCTGGTGTCAGAGGGATGGAGGAGAACTCAACTTGAGCTCCTGATCCCTTTAGCAGTTGCCCCAAGGTCCTGGAGCATCTTTTAATTGATTGTGAGCATCTCAGTGCTGCATCATCACTACCCCCCTGAAAAACCAGCAGTGGGTAACAGTCTGAAGGCCTCACAGGGGTGGGAAGTTTGCCTATGACATCCTTTACCTGGGCCCCAGGGAGCCAGCAGAGCTCTCTCTGGAGTGGGCTGGGTCTGCATATCAGCCCTCTGCTCCCCTCAGCAGGGAGTCACCTACAGCAACGACCCTTCCATGTTTCTGCTCAGGGGCAGCTTTCATGGCTGGCCCTGGTGGTACCTCTGCCTTGGTGGCACTTTTGGCCTTGGTGGTACCTCTGCCTTGGTGGCACTTTTGGCCTTGGTGGCACCTCTGCCTTGGTGGCACTTTTGGCCTTCATGAGTCCTTGTCCTTGCTCGCAACCAGTTCCTCCTGCAGAGCCTCATAGCTGTTCTGCAGGGGCCCTGTGGGTGTTGTGCTCCCCAAAGGAGCAGGTTTGCTCCACTGGTATGGTTTGGGTCATCAGGTAGTTGCCTGTTCCCACTGACCCTGCATGGGTGAGCTACTGCAGGAGGACTGGGGGCTACCTGATGAGAGGATACTGAGGGGCTGGAGCAGGATGAGAGAAATGCAACCAAGCTGGGGAAGGGTCTGGAGAACAGGGCTGGTGAGGAGCAGCTGAGGGACCTGGGGTTGTCTTGTCTGGAGAAAAGGAGGCTGAGGGGAGACCTTCTCACTCTTTACAACTACTCGAAAGGAGGTTGTGGTGAGGTTGGTGTTGGTGTCTTCTCCCAAGTAACTGGCAATAGGACAAGAGGAAATGGCCTCAAGCTGCAGCAGGGGAGGTTTGGATTGGGTATTGGAATTTGTTTACTGAAGTGTTCTCAGGCATTGGCACAGGCTGTCCAGAGAAGTGGTGGAGTCACCATCCCTGGAGGTGTTCAAAAACCATGTGGACATGGCACTTTGGGATGTGGTTTAGTGGGCATGGTGGTGCTGGGTTGGTGGCTGCACTTGATGACCTTTGAAGTATTTTCTAACCTTAATGATTCTATGATTCTGCAACATGCTGTCTGCCAGTGGGACAAGAGGTGCCCAGACTCAGCTTGTTATGAGAAAGAGACATTTCCTACCTCTCCCTGAAGCTGTCTGAGACCAAGCAAAGCCCGCTGGAGGGATCATCTGTCCCCTAACCCTGAGGGACAGACTTGTCTGTGGAGAACTCCAAATCTGACAGCCAAGTCTCACTATTGATGCATCTGTCAGAAAACAAATCAACTGCCAAATAGGAGGAACTGTCTGTGGGCTGTGTGGAGAGCATTAGGCTGTCAGCTCTTGCCTCTTTTAGATGCCAGTGTTTAGCATGGTCTGCTTCTGCTCAGTCTTAAGGCATTAGAGGAGCTTCAAAGCAGCACAGTGGAGTTAATATATATATATATATATATATATATATATCTATCTCCATCTCCTGAAATCCCACAGCCAGTGAGAGGGAGTGAAAGGGCTGCCAGTGGTGTGGCTGACCTGGGGCCCTGGCAGTTGGCTGAGTTCTGAAACTATAGGAAGAAAATAGGTCACTTCCACTTGGTGTTCTTACCACTTCTTAACCCCTTAGGAGAGTGGTTTGTGACAATGCCACCCCCAAAGCTGCCTCATTTCAGTGCCATGATCCACGAGAGAATGGGTGAAGAGTCTCTTCCAACCAGATCTGCTGGTCCTGTGAAGAGCAAGCACACACACAGGTAGAGAAGCTGGCAGGGAGAGCCCATTTTCAGTGCCTTCTGGAGTATCACAGTATCACAGTATCACTAAGGTTGGAAGAGACCTCAAAGAGCATCAAGTCCAACCTGTCACCACAGACCTCATGACTAGACCATGGCACCAAGTGCCACATCCAATCTCCTCTTGAACGCCTCCAGGGACGGTGACTCCACCACCTCCCTGGGAGCACATTCCAATGACAAACAACTCGCTTGGTGAAGAACTTTCTCCTCACCTCCAGCCTAAACTTCCCCTGGCACAGCTTGAGACTGTGTCCTCTTGTTCTGGTGCTGGTTGCCTGGGAGAAGAGACCAACCCCTTCCTGGCTATAACCACCTTTCAGGTAGTTGTAGAGGGCAATGAGGTCTCCCCTGAGCCTCCTCTTCTCCAGGCTAAACAATCCCAGCATGTATGGCTTGGCTGGGAAACCCCAGAGGGCTCTCTTCTTGCCTTGCCAGGCCAGTTTTCCATCAGAGAGTTACTCACAAATGTTAGTTTTCTATCACAGAATCACAGAACCGGTGAGGTTGGAAGAGACCTTGGAGATCATCAAGTCCAACTGCTCCCCTAAAGCTCACAATGCCGCTGCTACCGCTAAGCTGCTATCGGTAACTCCCACCCCTCAGCACCACATCCAGGCACCTTTGATGCACCTGCAGGGATGGTGACTCCACCATCTCCCTGGGCAGCCTATGCCAGTGCCTCAGAAACACTTCTGTGAAGATTAATTAGAATAAACCTTTATTAGAATAAACCAAACCAGGTTGGAAGAGACTTTCAAGATCATTGTGTCCAACCCATCAACCAATCCAACCCACCCAAACAGCTAACCCATGGCACCAAGCACCCCATCAAGTCTCCTCCTGAACACCTTCAATGATGGTGACTCCACCACCTCCCTGGGCAGCCCATTACAATGGGCAATCACTCTTTCTGTATAGAACTTCTTCCTAACATCCAACCTGAACCTCCCCTGGTGCAGCCTGAGACTGTGTCCTCTTGTTCTGGTATTGGCTGCCTGGGAGAAGAGACCAACCTCTGCCTGTCTACAACCTCCCTTCAGGTAGTTGTAGAGAGTGATAAGGTCACCCCTGAGTCTCCTTTTCTCCAGGCTGAGCAACCCCAGCTCCCTCAGCCTCTCCTCACAGGGCTGTGTTCCAAGCCCCTCACCAACTTTGTTGCTCTTCTCTGGACTCATTCCAGCAAGTCAACCTCCTTCCTAAACTGAGGGGCCCAGAACTGGACACAGGACTCGAGGTGTGGCCTAACCAGTGCAGTGTACAGGGGCAGAATGACCTCCCTGCTCCTGCTGGCCACACTGTTCTTGATGCAGGCCAGGATGCCATTGGCCCTCTTGGCTGCCTGGGCACACTGCAGGCTCATGTTCAGCCTACCATCAACCAGCACCCCCAGGTCCCTCTCTGCCTGGCTGCTCTCCAGCCACTCTGACCCCAGCCTGTAGCACTGCCTGGGGTTGCTGTGGCCAATGTGCAGAACCTGGCACTTGGATGTGTTCAATCTCCTGCTCTTGGACTCTGCCCATCTGTCCAGCCTGTCGAGGTCCCTCTGCAGAGCCTCTCCACCCTCCAGCAGATCAACTCCTGACCCCAGCTTGGTGTCATCTGCAAATTTACTGATGATGGACTCAATGCCCTCATCCAGATCATCAATGAAGATGTTAAAGAGCACAGGGCCCAGCACTGATCCCTGGGGCACACCACTGGTGCCTGGCTGCCAGCTGGATGTGGCACCATTCACCACCACTCTCTGGGCTCAGCCTCCAGCCAGTTCCTAACCCAGCTCAGAGTGCTCCCGTCCAAGCCATGGGCTGACAGCTTGGCCAGCAGTTTGCTATGGGGGACGGTGTCAAAGGCCTTGCTGAGGTCCAGGCAGACTACATCAACAGGCCTCCCCACATCCACCAGGCTGGTCACCTGATCATAGAAGGAGATCAGGTTGGTCAGGCAGGACCTGCCCTTCCTAAATCCATGCTGGTTGGGCCTGATCCCTTGGCCATCCTGTAAGTGTTGTGTTATTGCTCTCAGGATGACCTGTTCCATGATCTTGCCTGGCACTGAGGTCAGGCTGACAGGCCTATAATTCCCTTGCTCATCCAACCGGCCCTTCTTATGGATGGGCACCACGTTGGCCAGCTTCCAGTCCTCTGGGACCTTGCCAGTGAGCCAGGACTGCTGGAAAATGATGGAGAGTGGCTTGGCCAGCTCATCTGCCAGCTCTCTCAGCACCCTAGGATGAATCCCATCTGGTCCCATGGACTTGTGGGGATCCAAGCTGCTAGGGAGAGTTCCAACCACCTCCTCATGGAACGTAGGGAAACTGTGCAGCTCCCTGGCTCCTTCTGCCAGCTCTGCAGGCCAGCTGTCAGGAAGACGTTCTGCCCTTCTAGTAAAAATTGAGGCAAAGAAGGTGTTAAGTATCTCTGCCTTTTCCTCATCCTTTGTTACAATGTTCTCCTCCGTATCCACCAAGGAGTGGAGGTTGTATGTAACCTGAACCTGAAAAGGTTTTCAAATGTCATGTCTCTGAGGGACAGGTTTAGCACCAGGCTGGTAGAGTCAGACAGTGATTAAAACTGATGATTTTGGGGTCTTTTCCAGCTGAAACAGTTGCATGACTCCATCATCATCCATGGTTTACCAGTTTGGTAGAGTAGATCCCAGCCTTGGGCACAGGCTTACCTCCCCTGAAAGGAATTTGGAATAAACTCCCAAGGGAGCTGATGGATTCTCCTACATCAGACAGTTTCAAGGCACAGGTTGACAGGGTGCTGGGCCAGCTCATTTCAACTCTATTCTTACCCTGAAAGCAATTCGAGGAAACAAATCCCTAGTGGTCAGGGTGGTGGTATGTCCACAGAGGCAGTGCATGTTATGAACCACAGACAGGGCTCCTCTACCTCTCACAGGAGCCACTTGCACGTAGTCTGCTGAGTGTGACAGTCAAAAAGTGAGTTACAGCCTGTGCCAGAGGATAAAGGCTGAGATTAGAGAGAGCATCAGGACTATCCTTCATGTTGTTAGTTCAGCACAGACATGACAAGGCTAAGGACAGTTGCTCAAGGAGTTCATTGATATTAGACCATATGGAAGACTCTGTCTGCCACTATCTTGTTAGCGTGAGGATTTTGCTGTTCTTTGCACAGCTTTGGCCGGACTTTAGGAGGCAAAGACGATGCAGCTGTTAAGCCTCACCCTTCACCTTGGCTAAGGAAGTTTTTGAGGGAGCAGATGGTTCTGAATTTCAGAGCATGAATCACTGTCACAAGGTCCATGCCATGAAGGGCTGAGCGGTGGGCAGGCCTCGGCTGGCTGCCAGCCACCTCCATAGCTGCTTTCTCACACCCTTCCTCAGCAGGACAGGAGGGAGAATCTCATCTGGAAGAAGATTTGTTGGCCAAGACAAAGGCAATTTAAAGAAGAAGAAGCAAAGGTCACAGGTGGGAGCAGTAAATAAATTATTAAATGCTCCTTCTCTGTTTCCTACCAGCTGCTGGTGTTCAGACACATCCCAGGGAGCAGTGCTTCAATAAGCACAGAGGCTGCTCCTGAAGACAAACATGTAAGTAACTGGTGCCCCTACCCCATTCCTTTGGTGAGGGGCTTGGAACACAAGCCCTATGAGGAGAGACTGAGGGAGCTGGGGTTGCTTAGCCTGGAGAAGAGGAGGCTCAGGGGAGACCTCATTGCTCTCTACAACTCCCTGAAGGGAGAGTGTAGCTAGGTGGGGGTTGGTTTCTTCTCCCAGGCAACCAACACCAGAACAAGAGGACACAGTCTCAAGCTATGCCAGGGGGACTTTAGGCTGGAGGTGAGGAGAAAGTTGCTCTAAGGTCTCCCTGGACCCTTCTCTATGCCATGCTGAGCAGCTCAAACTCTCTCAGCCTACCCTCATAGGGAAGGAGCTCTGCCCCTCTGATCACAGAATCACAGTATCACCAAGGTTGGAAGAGACCTCAAAGAGCATCAAGTCCAACCTGTCACCACAGACCTCATGACTAGACCATGGCACCAAGTGCCACATCCAGTCCCCTCTTGAACACCTCCAGGGATGGTGACTCCACCACCTCCCTGGGCAGCACATTCCAATGATGAATGACTCTCTCTGGGAAGAACTTTCTCCTCACCTCCAGCCTCTGTAAAGTTACCCAAAAAGTTAGGCACCAGACAAATGGTTTTCATAACTAGGCTCTCCAAATAAACTAGTAAAATGCCTATTATTGCATTGCAACCATAAATGCAAAGTGTTTTCCTCTTCCAATTTACAAAGAAAAAAGAATAAGGAAACCAACATCTTGTCATGCCCAAGCAGACCTTTTCCCAACTCACTCTGGTTTCCAATTAATCAAACTGCCAAACAGAGATGAACCTAGGGGTGCTGATTGACAGCCACCTAAACATGAGCCAGCAGTGTGCCCAGGAGGACAAGAAGGCCAATGGCATCCTGGCCTGCATCAGGAACAGTGTGGCCAGCAGGAGCAGGGAAGTCATTGTGCCCCTGTACACTGCACTGGTTAGGGCACACCTTGAGTCCTGTGTCCAGTTCTGGGCTCCTCAGTTTAGGAAGGACATTGAGATACTTGAAGGTGTCCAGAGAAGGGCAACAAGGCTGGGGAGAGGCCTTGAGCACAGCCCTGTGAGGAGAGGCTGAGGGAGCTGGGGTTGCTTAGCCTGGAGAAGAGGAGGCTCAGGGGAGACCTCATTGCTCTCTACAACTACCTGAAAGGAGGTTGTAGCCAGGTAGGGTTTGGTCTCTTCTCCCAGGCACCCAGCACCAGAACAAGAGGACACAGTCTCAAGCTGTGCCAGGGGAAGTTTAGTCTGGAGGTGAGGAGAAAGTTCTTCCCTGAGAGTGTCATTCACCATTGGGATGTGCTGCCCAGGGAGGTGGTGGAGTCCCCATCCCTGGAGGTGTTCAAGAGGGGATTGGATGTGGCACTTGGTGCCATGGTCTAGTCCTGAGGTCTGTGTTGATAGGTTGGACTTGATGATCCTCGAGGTCTCTTCCAACTTTGGTGACACTGTGATACTGTGAAACAGATTTCATGTAACAAACAAATAAAGAAATGAGACAAAGTTTCTGTAAGGATGTATTCTTCTTCTGATAAAATTTAATTTCCCCCCTATTAAATGTCTTTCCTTCCCTGCCTATATATTTAATAATGGCAGTTTGTAGTATTTATCTCCCTGGCTGTGTTCACAGGCGTTTGCTGTTCCTGAGAACAGAGCCGGCCTCCCCCTTGTGCTCAAAGCTCCTCTGAGGCTACATCACAAATGCTTCATGCAAACAAGGCACAAGGAATCAAAGAGCTGGATTGTCAAAGTTCCTTTTGATGATCTGAGTGGAATCAATTCACCTAATTACTTTTGCCCATGTTTTAAACTCTACTAATTGCTTTCCACTCCATCTCTTCTCTAGAGTGAAGCGGATTGCTCCTAACATGAAGCAGCAGCAGAAGATGAAAGGGAAAAAACCCAACAACTAATCAAGCAAATAGAAAAACAACAACCAAACAAACCAAACCAATCCAGAACTCAGCTGTGATCTCTACAAACAATCACATTTTCAAGCCAAGCCACAGAATTAGACAACGTGTCCAGGGAAGGGCCACAAGGATGAGCAGAGGGCTGGAGCTGCTCTTCTCTGAGGACAGACTGAAGGAGTTGGGGTTGTGCAGGCTGAAGAAGAGAAGGCTCCCAGGAGACCTCACTGTGGCCTTCCAGGATCTGAAGGGGGATACAAGAAAGCTGGGGAGGGACTTTTGAGGGTGTCAGGGAGGGATAGGACTGGGGGGGGAGGGGGGGGATGGATCCAAGCTGGAGGAGGGGAGATTTAGGTTAGACCTTAGGAAGAAGTTGTTCCCCGTGAGGGTGGTGAGAGCCTGGCACAGGTTGCCCAGGGAGGTGGTAGAAGCCTCCTGCCTGGAGGTGTTTGCAACCAGGCTGGATGTGGCTGTGAGCAACCTGCTGTAGTGTGAGGTGTCCCTGGCCATGGCAGGGGGCTTGGAACTGGCTGGTCCTTGAGGTCCCTTTCAGCCCTGACAGCTCTGCGGTTCTGTAATTAGGCATTAGAAGGGACCTCAAAAGACTGAATGCAACCCCTCTGCCACAGTGTATGGAGTTACATAGAGAGAATATTTTCTCTTTCAATTTCGAGCTGCACAATGCTCTTTTTGATTGGTTAAATTAAACCTGTGCAAGGGGCCAGCAGTTCACCAACATTCCATTTAAATCACAGAATCACTAAGGTTGGAAAAGCCCTCTAAGGTCATCAAGTCCAACCTTCTACCCAACACCTCCATGGCCACTTGACCATGTCCCAGATTGCAGTATCTACTCCTTCTTTGAATAGCCCTGGGGATGTTGACTCCACTACCTCTTGGGGCAGCCTGTGCTGATGCCTAACCACTCTTGCAGTGAAAAATTTCTTCCTAATACCCAAATCTCTGCCCAGCTCTACCCCTTCCTGCAGACTTCTGTGAAAGAGTTAAGTTAGCTCAAGAAAGAGTGGAAAAACTCATTAACAGGAGAAGCAAAGAGGACAAAGATTTTGAATAAGAATGAGCCAAAATTTCACTAAGCAGTTTCAAAGGGAATAGAATAGAATAGAATAGAATAGAATAGAATAGAATAGAATAGAATAGAATAGAATAGAATGGAATATAATAGACCAGGTTGGAAGAGACCTTCAACCTATCATCCAACACCACCTAATCAACTAAACCATGGCACCAAGCACGCCATCAAGTCTCCTCCTGAACACCTCCACTGATGGTGACTCCACCACCTCCCCAGGCAGCCCATTCCAATGGGCAATCACTCTCTCTGTGTAGAACTTCTTCCTAACCTCCAGCCTAAACCTCCCCCAGTGCAGCCTGAGACTGCGTCCTCTTAAATAGTTTGTGTGTAGTAAAATACATCCTTGATTTGGAGCAGGAGTGACTTTATTCTTCTTTTACCATGTGAAAAACAAAGGAAACAACCAACCTGGTGGCCTTCCATGAGCAGGTGACAACATTAATAGCCAAGGGGCGAGCAACTGATGTCGTTTGCCTGGAGCTGAGCAAAGCCTTCGACACTGTCCCGCACCACATCCTGGTCTCCAGGCTGGTGACACATGGCTGTGATGGGTGACCACTAGATGGATACAGAACCGGCTTGATGGCTGCACCCAAAGAGTGGCTGTCCATGGCTCCATGTCCCAGGGGAGGCCAGAGACAAGCAGAGTCCCTCAGAGATCAGTCCTGGCACCAGGCTTGTTCAACATCTCTGTGGGTGCCATGGACAGTGGCACTGAGTGCACCCTCAGCAGGTTTGCTGATGACACCAAGCTGTGTGGTGCAGCAGACAGGCTGGAGGGAAGGGAGGCCATCCAGAGGGACCTGGACAGGCTGGAGAGGTGGGCACAAGCCAACCTCAGGAGGTTCAACAAGACCAAGGGCAGGGTCCTGCAGCTGGATCAAGGCAATCCCAGGCACAAATGCAGGCTGGGCAGGGACTGGCTGGAAAGCAGCCCTGAGGAGAGAGACTTGGGGGTGCTGGGGGAGGAGAAGCTCACCAGGAGCTCTCAGTGTGCACTTGCAGCCCGCAAAGCCAATCAGATCCTGGGCTGCATCAGGAGAAGTGTGGCCAGCAGGGCAAGGGAGGTGATTCTCCCCCTCTGCTCAGCTCTGCTGAGACCCCACCTGGAGTACTGCCTCCAGTTCTGGAGCCCCTATTGCAAGAGGGATCTGGAGGTGCTGGAAGGTGTCCAGAGAGGGGCCAGGAGGATGAGCAGAGGGCCGGAGCACCTCTCCTGTGAGGACAGGCTGAAGGAGTTGGGGCTGTTCAGTCTGGAGAAGAGAAGGCTCCCAGGTGACCTCATTGTGGCCTTCCAGTATCTGAAGGGGGCTACAGAAAGGCTGGGGAGGGACTGCTCAGGCTCTCAGGGAGTGCTAGGACTAGGGGGAATGGAATGAAGGTGGAGGTGGGGAGATTGAGGCTGGAGGTGAGGAGGAAGTTCTTCCCCATGAGAGTGGTGAAGCCCTGGAATGGGTTGTCCAGGGAGATGGTTGAGGCCCCATCCCTGGAGGTGTTTAAGCTCAGGCTGTCTGAGGCTCTGGCCAGGCTGATCTAGTGTGGGGTGTCCCTGCCCATGGCAGGGGGGTTGGAACTAGATGATCCTTGTGGTCCCTTCCAACCCTGACTGATACTATGATACTATGATACTATGATACTATGATACTATGATACTATGACTGAAAGGGTTCTCAAATACTGGAACAGGGACCCCTGGGAGGTGGCTGAATCCCCATCCCTGAAGGTGTTTCAAAGAGGCAGAGATGTGGTGCTGAGGGCCACCTGGAGTACTGCCTCCAGTTCTGGAGCCCCTATTACAAGAGGGATCTGGAGGTGCTGGAAGGTGTCCAGAGAAGGGCCACGAGGATGAGCAGAGGGCTGGAGCACCTCTCCTGTGAGGACAGACTGAAGGAGTTGGGGCTGTTCAGTCTGGAGTAGATAAGGCTCCCAGGTGACCTTGAGGTGGAAGATGAGGTAGTTGAGAGCCTGTGGGTCAAAATCAGAGGACAACCTAACAAGTCTGACATCCTGATTGGAATCTGTTACAGACCACCCAACCAGGATGAGGCGGCTGATGAGTTGTTCTACAAGCAACTGGAGGCTGTCTCAAGATCATCTGATCTTGTCCTTGTTGGTGACTTCAACCTCCCAGATATCTGCTGGGAACTTAATTCAGCAGGGAGGAGGCAGTCCAGAAGATTCCTGGAGCGAATGGAGGACTGCTTCCTGACACAGCTGTTAAGCGAGCCTACCAGGGGACAGGCTCTGCTTGACCTGCTGTTCTGCAATAGGGAAGGGCTGGTGGGAGAGGTGATCATGGGAGGCTGCCCAGGGTGCAGTGACCACGAGATAGTGAAGTTTTCAATATGCAGGGAGATTGGGAGGAGCACCAACAGAACCTCCACCTTGGACTTCCAAAGGGCGAACTTCAGCCTATTTAAGAAACTTGTTTGTAAAGTCCCCTGGGTACCAGCCCTCATGAACCAAGGGGTTCAGGAGGGTTGGACCTACTTCAAACAGGAGCTCTTGAAGGCACAGGAATTGGCGGTTCCCACGTGCCAGAAGGCAAGCCGGCGGGGAAGGCGACCAGCCTGGATGAGCAAGCAGCTCCTGGAGGATTTAAGGGGGAAGAGGAGGCTGTATCACCTTTGGAAGGAGGGGAAGGCTTCTCGAGGTATGTTCAAGGAAGCTGTTAGATTATGTAGGAATAAAATTAGGGAGGCTAAGGCCCAGCTGGAACTGAAGCTGGCCACCTCAGTCAAAGACAATAAAAAGCATTTTTATAAATCTATTAACAATAAGAAGAAGGGCAGGAAGAACCTGAACTCCCTATTGGACCTGGAGGGGAACACGGTGACTGAGGATGAGGATAAAGCTGAGGTCCTGAACACCTTCTTTGCCTCAATGTTTAACAGCAAGGCAGGAGTTCAGGAGGAGTGGTCTCCGGAGCTGGGCGATGGGGTCGGGGAGCAGTGTAATGCCCTGGAAATCCATGAGGAGTTAGTTCGGGACCTGCTGAGCCACTTGGATATCCACAAGTCCATGGGACCAGATGGGATCCATCCTAGGGTGCTGAGAGAGCTGGCGGATGTGCTAGCTAGGCCACTCTCCATCATTTTCCTCCAGTCCTGGCTCACAGGTGAGGTCCCAGATGACTGGAAACTGGCCAACGTGGTCCCCATCCACAAGAAGGGTCAGATGGAGGAACCTGGAAACTACAGGCCAGTCAGCCTGACCTCAGTGCCAGGGAAAGTGATGGAGCAGATTATCCTGGCAGCAATAACTGCGCACCTGAAGGATGGCCAAGGGCTCAGGTCCAGCCAACATGGATTCAGGAAGGGCAGATCCTGCCTCTCCAACCTGATCTCTTTCTATGATCAGGTGACCCGCCTGGTGGATGTGGGGAGGCCTGTGGATGTGGTCTACCTAGACTTCAGCAAGGCCTTTGACACCGTCCCCCACAGCAAACTGCTGACTAAGCTGTCAGCCCGTGGATTGGACCATTACACTCTGTGCTGGGTTAGGAACTGGCTGGAGGGCCGGGCCCAGAGAGTGGTGGTGAACGGTGCCACATCCAGCTGGAGGCCAGTCACCAGTGGTGTCCCCCAGGGATCAGTGCTGGGCCCTGTGCTCTTCAACATATTCGTTGATGATCTGGATGAAGGGGTAGAGTCAGTCATCAGCAAGTTTGCAGATGACACAAAGTTAGGGGCAGATGTTAGTCAGTTAGAGGGTAGAAAGGCTCTGCAGAAGGACCTCGACTGACTGGACAGATGGGCAGAGTCCAATGGGATGGCATTCAACAAGTCCAAGTGCCGAGTGCTGCACTTTGGCTACGGCAACCCCATGCAGAGCTATAGGCTGGGGTCAGAGTGGCTGGAGAGCTGCCAAACAGAGAGGGACCTGGGGGTGCTGATTGGACTCGATGATCCCCGAGGTCCTTTCCAACCTAAGTGATACTGTGATACCGTGATACTGTGATTGTGGCCTTCCAGTATCTGCAGGGGGCTACAAGAAGGCTGGAGAGGGACTGCTCAGGATCTCAGGTAGTGATAGGACTAGGGGGAATGGAATGAAGCTGGAGGTGGGGAGATTGAGGCTGGAGGTGAGGAGGAAGTTCTTCCCCATGAGAGTGGTGAAGCCCTGGAATGGGTTGTGCAGGGAGGTGGTTGGGGCCCTGTCCCTGGAGGTGTTTAAGGCCAGGCTGGCTGAGGCTGTGGCCAGGCTGATGTAGTGTGGGGTGTCCCTGCCCATGGCAGGGGGGTTGGAACTAGATGATCCTTGTGGTCCCTTCCAACCCTGACTGATTCTATGAGGCTATGAAAAAATTAAGAGATTTTTTAAAAATTGTGTATTTGTTGTTTTTTCTTTTTTGTCAATGAACATTTAAATCCAAAGACTTTGAAATGTTTGTGTGGTGGTGAATGGAGCTAATTCCAGGTGGTGACCAGTCACAAGTGGTGCTCTCTCCCAGGGCTCACTGTTGGGGCCAGGTGTCTTTAATATCTTTATCAATGATCTGGGTGAAGGGACTGAGTTTGCAGGTGACACTAAATTGAGTGGGGGTGCTGATCTGCTTAAGGATAGGAAGGCACTGCAGAGGGGTCTAGAATGCCTGGATCAATGGACCAAGGTCAGCTGTGTGAGATTTAACAAGGCCAAGTGCCAGATCCTGCAGTTGGGTCACAGCAGCCCCATCAATGGCC
Organism: Melanerpes formicivorus; assembly: GCF_026170545.1. Classification (NCBI taxonomy): domain Eukaryota; kingdom Metazoa; phylum Chordata; class Aves; order Piciformes; family Picidae; genus Melanerpes; species Melanerpes formicivorus. Next base: position 2,045,465 of record NW_027142404.1, read on the forward strand.
CAGTCTTTCTGCCCAGCAGAGAAAGAACTGGGGGTGCTGGTTGACAGCAGCTGAATATGAGACGTGTGTGCCCAGGTGGGCAAAAGGGCACCAGCATCCTAGCCTGGATCAGAAACAAGAGGGATCAGCACTGGTGAAATCACATCTCGAGTACAGAGTTCAGCATTGGGCTGCTCACTGCTGGCAAGACTCTGAGGGGCTGGAGCAGGTCCAGATAAGGGCAACCAAGCTGGGGGAAGGGTCTGGAGAATTGAGGCTGAGAAGGAGCAGATGAGGGAGAACTGGGGGTGACTAGCATGGAGAAGCGGAGGCTGAGGGGAGACCTAATTGCTCTCTACAACTCCCTGAAAGGAGTTTTGAGTGTGGTGGGGTCAGTTTCTTCTCCCTCATAGGAGGTGATAGAAATAAGAGGAAATGCTTCTGGGTTTGCACCACAGCAGGTTGAGGCTGGAGAGGAGGAAAACAGGCTGCCCAGGGAGGTGGTGGAGTCTCCATCCCTGGAGATGTTCAAGAAATGTGTGGACATGGCACCTGGGGACATGGCTTAATAACCATGGTGGTGTTGGGCTGGTGGTTTGGCTTGATCTGAGAGACCTTTTCCAACCAAACCTGATTCTCTGATTCTCTGATGCTATAATTCTGTGATTGTATCAACAGAGAAAAGAATGAAGGCACACACAACTGCAGGTAGTGATCCCTTGTAACACTTTGGACAGGTTTTCATGGTTGGCTGGGTATTTTTTGTTTCCATGGTTATAACTCAAAAGATCTATGAGATAATTGCTTAAATATATGAGATGTGCTACCCATGCAAGGAAAAGGTTAGTGCCATCACAGGCCACATAAATCTTCCTTTATGAAAAGGAAGGCAAATAAAATGATCACCTAAGCCAAGGCTTTATAAAATATTGCCTAGGATTATGTTTGCTTTGGGAGCCATTTTATTTTGATCCTCATTTGGGATCCTATTCCTATTACCATTATCTGATCACTCAAGAGATGTCATTGAACATTGTCTGTCATTGGGCAGAGTCCAACAGGATGGCATTCAACAAATCCAAGTGCCAGGGGCTGCACTTTGGCCACAGCAACCCCAGGCAGAGCTACAGGCTGGGGTCAGAGTGGCTGAGCGCTCCCAAACAGAGAGGGACCTGGGGGTGCTGATTGACAGCTGCCTAAACATGAGCCAGCAGTGTGCCCAGGAGGCCAAGAAGGCCAATGGCATCCTGGCCTGTATTAGGAATAGTGTGGCCAGCAGGAGCAGGGAAGTCATTGTGCCCTGTACTCTGCATTGGTTAGGCCACACCTTGAGTCCTGTGTCCAGTTCTGGGCCCCTCAGTTTCAGAAGGACATTGAGAGACTTGAAGGTGTCCAGAGAAGGGCAACAAGGCTGGGGAGAGGCCTTGAGCACAGCCCTGTGAGGAGAGGCTGAGGGAGCTGGGGTTGCTTAGCCTGGAGAAGAGGAGGCTCAGGGGTGACCTCAGTTCTCTCTACAACTACTTGAAGAGAGGTTGTAGCCAGGAGGGGGTTGGTCTCTTCTCCCAGACACCCAGCACCAGAACAAGAGGACACAGTCTCAGGCTGTGCCAGGGGAGGTTTAGGCTGGAGGTGAGGAGGAAGTTCTTCACTGAGAGAGTCGTTCACCATTGGAATGTGCTGCCCAGGGAGGTGGTGGAGTCATCATCCCTGGAGGTGTTCAAGAGGGGATTGGATGTGGCACTTGGTGCCATGGTTTAGTCATGGGGTCTGTGGTGACAGGTTGGACTTGATGATCTTTGAAGTCGCTTCCAACCTTGGTGATACGGTGATATGGTGAATGGCCAGTGGGAGTAAGCTCAATGCAGCAGTGCACTTACTTCAGGAATTATTGCCTATTTCTTTTATAGGCTTGCAAGTAATGCCATAGATCTTAATATTCTGGTGATGCTCCTCATAGATCCAGCTGCATGGGGGAAAAGAATAGGTGCACCCAAGGGATGCCGAGATCGATCTCAGACAGCTTTCTGACAGCAGCCAACAGAACTGCTACTACTTAATCTCTTCCAACTTGGTTTGTAAGCTTAATGGCTTAAAAAATCAGTGCTTTCATAGAATTCTTAAGGTTGGAGAAGCCCTCTAAGAACCTGTCCTGGCAGGAGGTTTGGACTAGATGATCTTTTGAGGTCACTTCCAACCACCCTCAGTTTAGGAAAGATGTTGAGTTGCTGGAAGGTGTCCAGAGAAAGGCAACAAAGCTGGGGAGGGGTCTGGAGCACAGCCCTGTGAGGAGAGGCTGAGGGAGCTGGGGTTGCTTAGCCTGGAGAAGAGGAGGCTCAGGGGTGACCTTCTCTCTCTCTACAACTACCTGAAGGGAGGTTGTAGCCAGGAAGGGGTTGGTCTCTTCTCCCAGGCAACCAGCACCAGAACAAGAGGACACAGTCTCAAGCTGCACCAGGGGAGGTTTAGGCTGGATGTGAGGAGAAAGTTCTTCACTGAGAGAGTTGTTCACCATGGGGATGTGTTGCTCAGTGAGGTGGTGGAGTCCCCATCCCTGGAGGTGTTCAAGAGGGGATTGGATGTGGCACTTGGTGCCATGGTTTAGTCATGAGGTCTGTGGTGACAGGTTGGACTTGATGATCTTTGAGGACTCTTCCAACCTTGGTGATTTGGTGATTTGGTGATTCTCTAGAGACAGTTTCTAGAGACATTCAAGATCCATCTGGATGTGTTCCTGTGTGACCTGGCTGATCCTGCTTTAGAAGGTGGGTAGAACCTGATGAGTTCCACAAGGTCTGTGGTGACAGGTTGGACTCGATGATCTTTGAGGTCTCTTACAACCTTGGTGTCACTGTGATACTGTGAACCCAATCTTCATCCCTAAGGCACAAAATCTTGGATGGTACTTCATGTATCCTAGGTTGACATTTGGATGTAAAAGCTTTCAACCCTGAGATGTATTTAACTGTTGAATTCTCTGCAATTTCAATACCTACTGCATCACATTGCCGAGTGAAAGCTTTTGCAACTACAGCAAGCTAGGCCTCATGGCCTAAAAACCTCCAACAGAGTCAGCAAGTAGCGAGTTTAAGCATGTAGCTGAAAATAAAGTCACAGAGTCACAGAACGGCTCAGGCTGCATCTGACCTCAGAGGTCATCCAATCCAACCCCCTGCCATGGGCAGGGACACCTCTCAGCTAGCCCAGTTTGCTCAAGGCCACATCCAAGCTGGCCTGGAACATCTCCCAGGAGGGACATCCACAGCCTCTCTGGACAACCCATGCCAGACTCTTGACACCCTCCTAGTGAAGAATTTCACAGTATCACAGTATCACTTAGGTTGGAAAGGACCTCGAGGATCATCGAGTCCAACCTATCAACACAGACCCATGACTAGACCATGGCACCAAGTGCCACTTCCAATCTCCCCTTGAACGCCTCCAGGGACGATGACTCAACCACCTCCCTGGGCAACCCGTTCCAATGACGAATGACTCGCTCGGTGAAGAGCTCCAACCTAAACCTATTCTTCAATTTCAATCCATTTCCCCTTGTCCTGTGGGTGGGCACTCTTGTAACAAGTCCTTCTGCAGCCTTGCTGTAGGATCCCTTCAGGTGCTGGCAGGCAGCTCTGAGGTGCCCCTGTTCCCCAGAGCTGACCAGCCCCAGCTCCTCCATCTTCTTATTTTGAAAAACAAAAAAGGTGGGGGGTGGGGGAGGGGAGCAGCTAACAATGCTTCCAATGCTGTTTTGAAAGTTCACTGAAGTATGTTTAGCAGGGTGTAAAAGCTGTGACATCCACCCTGTCACTGCCAAGTGCTGTTATTGTTATTGTGGGCTGAACAATAGCACCAGCCAGAGACTGAGCCAAGCCAGGACTGAAAATATAAAGGATAAAGACTTCCTGAAGCTTCAAAAGAAGCAAGCACCAAAGCTTATGCTGAAAAGAGAGCTCTGGCAGCATACCAGGAGAATTTACCAAAGAACCTGCACCTTTCCCAAACAATAGCTTCACACAGGTTGCTCATTAGGCTTTCCTTGGAACAAAAACAGAAGGAACTCTTTTATAACTTCTGAAAAGTCCTTCACAAAGTGAGGCTCTCAGACTGCCTTCACAAAAGAGTTTGCCTGAAATCTCCCCACACTTCATTTTCACCTGCACTCATTCCTCACCTCAGATGTGGGCTTGTGTCCTGAAGGCATCCTATGCTCAGAATTATGCCCCAGAGAGTGCCAGAACTTGTCCCAACATATTTGGTCACATCTCCCCCATCACCCTCCTTGCTGGAGTGCGTACTCAGACCAGAGGTGGGAAGACAAAGACCAAGGCACAGTCAGAGGCAACCAGCACCAGTACAAGAGGACACAGTCTCAAGCTGTGCCAGGGGAGGTTTAGGCTCGGTTCGAAGTGAGGAGAAAGTTCTTCCCTGAGAGAGTCGTTCACCATTGGAATGTGCTGCCCAGGGAGGTGGTGGAGTCCCCATCCCTGGAGGTGTTCAAGAGGGGATTGATGTGGCACTTGGTGCCATGGTCTGGTTGTGAGGTCTGTGGTGACAGGTTGGACTCAATGATCTTTGAGGTCTCTTCCAACCTTAGCGATAGTGTGATACTATGAAAAGATGCTGTAAACAACCTGCTTGGGTAAGCAACATCGTGAGCCCACCTCCTGGGATGCCCATGACGAGCCCATGCTCCTTCAAGTTTGGGCATAATGCAGCCTGACTTCAGCAAGATTATGGAACAGGTCATCTTGAGTGCAACCACACTGCACTGCACTGGATGTGGGGCAGGCTGTGGATGTAGTCTGCCTGGACTCCAGCAAGGCCTTTTACACCTTCTCCCACAGCAAACTCCTGGCCAAGCTGTCAGCCCCTGGCTTGGACAGCAGCACTCTGAGCTGGGTTAGGAAGTGGCTGGAGGCTGAGCCCAGAGAGTGGTGGTGAATGGTGCCACAGCCAGCTGGCAGCCAGGCACCAGTGGTGTGCCCCAGGGATCAGTGCTGGGCCCTGTGCTCTTTAACATCTTCATTGATGATCTGGATGAGGGCAGTGGTTCCACCAGCAGTAAATTGGCAATTGACACCAAGCTAGGGGCAGGAGTTGATCTGCTGGAGGGTGGAGATGCTCTGCAGAGGGACCTGGACAGGCTGGACAGATGGGCAGAGGCCAAGGGCAGGAGATTGAACACATCCAAGTGCCAGGTTCTGCACATTGGCCACAACAACCCCAGGCAGTGCTACAGCCTGGGGTCAGAGTGGCTGAGAGCAGCCATGCAGAGAGAGACCTGGGGGTGCTGGTCGATGGTAGGCTGAACATGAGCCTGCAGTGTGCCCAGGCAGCCAAGAAGGCCAATGGCATCCTGGCCTGCACCAGGAACAGTGTGGCCAGCAGGAGCAGGGAGGTCATTCTGCCCCTGTACACTGCACTGGTTAGGCCACACCTTGAGTCCTGTGTCCAGTTCTGGGCCCCTCAGTTTAGGAAGGAGGTTGACTTGCTGGAAGGTGTCCAGAGAGGGGCAACAAAGTTGGTGAGGGGTTTGGAGCACAGCCCTGTGAGGAGAGGCTGAGGGAGCTGGGGTTGCTTAGCCTGGAGAAGAGGAGACTCAGGGGAGACCTTATTGCTCTCTACAGCTATGTGAAGGGAGGTTGTGGACAGGTGGAGGTTGGTCTCTTCTCCCAGGCAACCAGCACCAGAACAAGAGGACACAGTCTCAAGCTGTGCCAGGGGAGGTTTAGGCTGGATGTTAGGAAGAAGTTCTACACAGAGAGAGTGATTGCCCATTGGAATGGGCTGCCCAGGGAGGTGGTGGAGTCACCATCACTGGAGGTGTTTAAGAGGAGACTTGATGGGGTGCTTGGTGCCATGGTTTAGTTGATTAGGTGGTGTTGGATGGTAGGTTGGACACGATGATCTTGAAGCTCTCTTCCAACCTGGTCTATTCTATTTGTATTTGTATTTGTATTTGTATTTGTATTTCTATTTCTATTTCTATTTCTATTTCTATTTCTATTTCTAGCCACACCCTTGGCCATAGGCTGAAAATTTCTCATCTAGGTTGACTACTGGTCCAAAGTCAAGGCTTGAGTAATGTATAAGTACACCCCAAACTGCAAACAGGTCAGTCTTTGCTCTTTGCTACCATGCTTTGTGCTTAAGCTCTTGCTACTTAAGCTCCTTGCTATTGCTTCTGTCAAGCTCTGCTCACTCACAGGTAGACTGCTGGCCTCTGCAGCTGGGAGAGAAGCCAGCACCCTGGGCAGCGCCACCATGCCTCAGCTTAGCTGGAAGCCCACAAAGAGTCCTTCTCAAGCTGCTCTGAAGTTACACTAGCCTTGAGTCCTATCTGCAGTCCCACTGCCTCTGAGGGACTGAACCCCGAGGGTAAGCTTTAACCAAGTCAAAGGGGAGGACGTGCTTGAACCTCAGCAAGTCCAAACATCGGCTACAGCTTTGAGCTGCAGACCTGTGAGCCACAGCTCTGTGTGTGCCAGCTCACTACAAAGGACCCTGCTGGCACGGGAGAAGGGGAGCCCCAGCCTGTGCTGCCCCACAGCCCTGTATGTGCCAAGGGAATTCAGAGCAACGCCCGTGCCTGTGATTCAGTACCAGGATTACCTGTGAGTGTCCTGTATGGCTTTATCAAGGACTGCCTGTAACCTCAGACTAGGCAAGGCAGTCACACCGAGAGGAGTTGGCACTGCCTGCTCATTTCAAGCCAAGCCAGGCAGGAAGCTGTGTCTCACCACGCTGTGCCCCCCTCTGCAGCCTCTGTTGGCTGGAAGGGACCACTCCGAAGGAGAGGCCTTGAGCACAGCCCTGTGAAGAGAGGCTGAGGGTGCTGGGATTGTTTAGCCTGGAGAAGAGGAGGCTCAGGGGAGACCTCATTGCTCTCTACAACTACCTGAAGGGAGGTTGTAGCCAGGAAGGGGTTGGTCTCTTCTCTCTAGCAACCAGCACCAGAACAAGAGGACACAGTCTCAAGCTGTGCCAGTGCCAGGGGAGGTTTAGGCTCAAAGTGAGGAGAAAGTTCTTCACTGAGAGAGTAATTCACCATTGGGATGTGCTGCCCAGGGAGGTGGTGGAGTCCCCATCCCTGGAGGTGTTCAAGAGGGGATTGGATGTGGCACTTGGTGCCATGGTTTAGTCATGAGGTCTGTGGTGACAGGTTGGACTCAATGAACTTTGAGGTCTCTTCCAACCTTGGTGATACTGTGAGACTGTGAAAATCCCCACATGTGGCCCACGTGGTGAATCAAGCCTTATAAGCAGCCCCCTGGCATGTCTGGAGTCGCAACTCGTGATCTTAATTAAGTCTCTGAAAGGTTCCTTTAAGTTGCATTGCCCTGAAACTCCGTCTGCTCTAGATACTAGCAGCTGCCAGTGCCCTGTCGAGTCGCCATCCTGTGGATAAGCAGAGGAATTACAACATTAATTTCTTAATTAAATAACTATTTCGTAGTTGTTCTAATTGGGTTCAAACGGTTCCTGTAGCATGTTATGGACGCTGTTCTTACAACTGTGCACTAGAATCTGCATCTGAGCAGTGATACAGGGTTATTAATGATTTTTAATATCAATTTTAAAATGAATTTATGTATTCCAAATGTTCATATTCATAAATGAATAACCTCCTGCACTGCAGCTTGCAGTTGTTATTTATCACACTGCAACCTGTGGAGCAAGTTGCCGTGCACTAACAAATGCTGGATATAGGTTTTAATGACTGAATTAAACTTGGCATGTCTAAAAGGTTTGCAATGACATGATAATGTGTTCCTCTTCATGTAGTATCAATAAGGAAGCAAGTGCATGGTATTTATTAATAGTGAGGAGCTTAAATAATCATAGAGTGGTTTTGTCTGGAATGGACCTTAAAGATCACCCAGTTCCAACTCCTGCCCCCCCTGTCATAGGCAGAGACACCTCCTACTAGCCTTGGTTGTTACAGCCTGGCCTTCAACACCTCCAGGGAGGAGGCATCCACAACCTCTCTGGGCAACGTGGTCCAGTGTCTCACTCACCTGGAAAGGATTTCTTCCTAATATGCAATCTAAATCCACCCTTTTCCAGCCTAAAGCCATTTCCCCCTCATCCTGTCACTACAAGCCTTTGTCAAAAGCCCTTCCACAGCTCTGCTGGAACCCCCTTCAGGTCCTGGAAGGCTGCTCTAAAGCCTCCCCAGAGCCTTCTCTTCTCAAGGCTGCTCTCTAAGCCTCTCCTTGTGGAAGGGGTGCTCCATCTTTATGGCCTCCCCTGGACCCACTCTCACAGTTCCATGTCCTTTGAAATCATGGTATTAAATTGTGCCATGCAAAGAACACGGCACAAAGGTGTCAGATCAAACCTGAGAGCTGTGGCTGTGTCACACTTCACAGGAATTTGTTAACACTTGCCTCCACACTGCACTGAAGCACTCATATTGCTTCCTCTCCTGAAATTAGCCACATTTCTGTTGTCTGCATCTCCTTTATGCCATACTCCAACACAGGCAGAGCCAGCACATCCCAAAAGCCAGGTATACACTTCTTTTCACACCTCCAGGAATGGTGACTTCACCACCTCCCTGGGCAGCCTGTTCCAAAGCCTGACCACTCTTGCAGTAAACCCTTATCTCTAATCTATATGTACCTGTTTTCCTTATATCTAATCTATATGTATCTATTTTCCTTATGTCTAATCTAAACCTCCCCTGGTGCGACTTGGGTCCATTTACTTCTCCTACTGCTATTTATGTGGGGAGGAGACCAACCCCCACCTGTCTCCAGCCTCCTTTCAGGGAGCTGTAGAGAGCAATTGAGGTCTTCCTTCAGCCTCCTTTTCTCCAGACTAAACAAGCCCAGCTCCCTCAGCTGCCCCTCAGAAGACTCCTCAAGAGCAGTTGGTTTCTGGAAGACAAAAGGAGGCATCAGAGGAATGTCCATTCCAACTTTCTGAGCAATTCCTTCTCCCCCAGATAAATTGCAGGAGCTGTACCATGCATTGATAATGATTTAACATTGTTCAGTGCAGCTGAGCAATAATTCATGTTAGGCATTCCTAATGGGAGGGAAATTCTGAGCAGTTAATTATGACATGATTTATAGACAATCCTGAACAGTGAGAAAGCAAGCTATGCCCTTTTCATTGAGCACATAAAAGAAATCTTTCTCATACCCTCCTGGACGTGCCTGAAAGTGCTCCTTTCCTTGAAAGTGCTCCCAAGGAGTCATTTTCAACTTCCAAGCTACTTTAAGGCTAATCCCATGCTGAAATAATGTAAAAATATTGAATATTTGAAATACTGAAATAATTTCACTATGTGTAAGTAACAGATCACTCAGGGATCAGTGCTGGCACCAGGCTTGGTTAACATCTTTGCTGGAGCCATGGACAGTGGCACTGAGTGCACCCTCAGCAGGGCTGCTGATGACACCAAGCTGTGTGGTGCAGCAGACAGCTGGAGGGAAGGATCCATCCAGAGGGACCTGGACAGGCTGCAGAGCTGGGCCCAGGACAACCTCAGGAGGTTCAACAAGACCAAGGGCAAGGTCCTGCAGCTGACTCAGGGCAATCCCAGGCACTGCTAGAGGCTGGGCAGGGTCTGGCTGGGGAGCAGCCCTGAAAGAAACAGCCTTGGGGGTGCTGGGGGAGGAGAAGCTGAAGAGGAGCCAGCAGTGAGCACTTGTAGCCCAGAGAGCCAAGCAGAGCCTGGGCTGCAGCAAGAGAAGTGTGGCCAGCAGGGCCAGGGAGGGGATTCTGCCCCTCTGCTCCACTCTGTTGAGACCACAGCTGCAGCTCTGGGGCCAGTGCTGGAGCCTCTATTCCAGGAAGGATCTGGAGGTGCTGGAAGGTGTCCAGAGAAGGGCCATGGGATGAGCAGATGTCTGGAGCTGCTCTTCTCTGAGGACAGACTGAGGGAGTTGGGGCTGTGCAGTCTGGAGAGGAGAAGGCTCTGAGGAGACCTCATTGTGGCCTTCCAGGATCTGCAGGGGGCTCCAAGAAAGCTGGGGAGGGACTTTTGAGAGTGTCAGGGAGTGATAGGACTGGGGGGGATGGAGCAGAATTAGAAATGGGGAGATTGAGATTGGCTGTTTGGAAGAAGTTGTTGCCCATGAGGGTGGTGAGAGCCTGGCACAGGTTGCCCAGGGAGGTGGTGGAAGCCTCCTGCCTGGAGGTGTTTGCAGCCAGGCTGGATGTGGCTGTGAGCAGACTGCTGTAGTGTGAGGTGTCCTTGGCCATGACAGGGGGATTGGGACTGGCTGAGCCTTGAGGTCCCTTCCAACCTTAGCACTGCAGTGATTCTTAAATAAAATACCTCCCTGTAGGTGTCGAACCCCTCTGCACTCAGCAGGGACATCCCCAACTAGATCAGGTTGCCCAAGGTCTTGTTGAGTCTCGCCTTGAATGTCTCCAGGGATGGAGCCTCAACCACCTCCCTGGGCAACCTGTTCCTGTGTTCCACCACCCTCCTGGTGAAGAACTTGTTCCTCACATCCAATCTAAATCTGCTCTGCTCTACTCTGAAGCCATTGTCCCTTCTCCTGTCCCTGCAGGCCTTTGCAAACAGTCTCTCTGCAGCCTTCCTGTGGCCCCTTCAGGTCCTGGCAGGCTGCTATTAGGTCACCCCAGAGACTTCTCTTCTCCAGGCTGAACACCCCCAGCTCCCTCAGCCTGTCCTCCCAGCAGAGCTGTGTGGATGTGGTGCTGAGAGTGACACAGTTTAATGGTGACCTGTCATGAGTGGTTTAACAGATAGCCTCAACGGGCTTACAGATGTCTTTGATTCTATGATTCTGTGGCTCTGAGTCTAAAGCAGCTTGCTCCCTGTGCTTGTCTACATGCACGTAGAGGAAACCCTTTTCTGGTTTTGTTTTCAATATTAATTCCCTTCCTTAAGTGATGATCCAGCAATGTTTGTAGATTGAGTATCAGTGGGCAGGGAGGTTTAGCCAGCAGTTTAATAGGAACAAAACATTTCCCCAGTAGTTTCAGTATTGTCACAAAGGTATCTTCCACTGCCAGCTCATGCAGCCCAGAAAGCCAAATGTATCCTGGGATGCATCAGGAGTGTGGCCAGCAGATGAAGAGAGGGGATTCTGCCCCTTTGCTCTGCTCTGCTGTGACCCCACGTTGAATACTGCCTCCAGTTCTGGTGTCCTCTTCATAAGAGGGACATAGATCTGTTGGAACAAGTCCAGAGGAGGCCACAAAGATGGTCCAAGGGCTAGAACACCTCTGCTGTGAGGATAGGCTGATGGAGCCAGGGTTATTCAGCCTGGAGAACAGAAGACTCTAGGAGGACCTTACTGCTGCCTTCCAGCACCTGAAGGAATCCTACAGGAAGGCTGCAGAGGGGCATTTTAAAAGAGTGCCCACCCACAGGACAAGAGAAAATGGATTCAAAGTGAAGAAGAATAGGTTTAGGTTGGATCCTAGGAAGAAATTCTTCACTAGGAGGGTGTCAAGAGTCTGGCATGGATTGTCCAGAGAGGTTGTGGTTGTCCCTCCCTGGAGATGTTCCAGGCCAGGTTGGGTGTGGCCTTGAGTAACCTGGGCTAGATGAGAGGTGTCCCTGCCCATGCCACAGGGTTGGATTGGATGACCTCTATGTCTCTTGCAGCCTGAGCTGTTCTATGATTCTATGATTCCAGAACTGCTGTGTAAGTCTCAAAGTTTAAATAATCAACAAGTAAATAAATAAACAACAATCCTACAGAGAATGTGATCTGGTTTTGTGGAAGTGAAACTAGTTTTCTGCCATGGTCTCCTGGCCTGCATGCCTAAGCTCACAGTGATGGCTTTGCTCCTCTGCAGTATGGTCTGCATTTGGGTGTTGAACTGCAGCAGCACTCTGTGCTCCTCTACCCAAGTCTGCCTGACACCTTACCTGGAAGATATCCTATTAGATAAGGAGTGGTTAAATGCTGGTTTATGCTAAGTGGTTTATGCTAAGAGACAATTTACTAAAGATACAAAATTAACATGCTTTATAGAATCACAGAAACAGAATAACTTCAGTTGGAAAAGACCTTTTTGATCATTGAATGCAACCATTCTCTAATTCTACCAATTCTGGAGCTAACCCGTGGCCCTCAGCACCACATCTCTGCCTCTTTGAAACACCTTCAGGGATGGGGATTCAGCCACCTCCCAGGGGTCCCTGTTCCAGTACTTGAGAACCCTTTCAGTCATAGTATCATAGTATCATACTATCAGTCAGGGTTGGAAGGGACCACAAGGATCATCTAGTTCCAACCCCCCTGCCATGGGCAGGGACACCCCACACTACATCAGGCTGGCCACAGCCTCAGCCAGCCTGGCCTTAAACACCTCCAGGGACAGGGCCTCAACCATCTCCCTGGACAACCCATTCCAGGGCTTCACCACTCCCATGGGGAAGAACTTCCTCCTCACCTCCAGCCTCAATCTCCCCACCTCCAGCTTCATTCCATTCCCCCTAGTCCTAGCACTCCCTGAGAGCCTGAGCAGTCCCTCCCCAGCCTTTCTGTAGCCCCCTTCAGATACTGGAAGGCCACAATGAGGTCACCTGGGAGCCTTCTCTTCTCCAGACTGAACAGCCCCAACTCCTTCAGTCTGTCCTCACAGGAGAGGTGCTCCAGCCCTCTGCTCATCCTCCTGGCCCTTCTCTGGACACCTTCCAGCACCTCCACATCCCTCTTGAAATAGGGGCTCCAGAACTGGAGGCAGTACTCCAGGTGGGGTCTCCCCAGAGCTGAGCAGAGGGGGAGAATCACCTCCCTTGCCCTGCTGGCCACACTTCTCCTGATGCAGCCCAGGATCTGATTGGCTTTGCGGGCTGCAAGTGCACACTGAGAGCTCCTGTTGAGCTTCTCCTCCCCCAGCACCCCCAAGTCTCTCTCCTCAGGGCTGCTTTCCAGCCAGTCCCTGCCCAGCCTGGATTTGTGCCTGGCATTGCCTCGACCCAGATGCAGGACCCTGCACTTGCTCTTGTTGAAGCTCCTGAGGTTGGCTTGTGCCCACCTCTCCAGCCTGTCCAGGTCCCTCTGGATGGATCCCTTCCCTCCAGCCTGTCTGCTGCACCACACAGCTTGGTGTCATCAGCAACCCTGCTGAGGGTGCACTCAATGCCACTGTCCATGGCCCCCACAAAGATGTTGAACAAGCCTGGTGCCAGGACTGATCCCTGAGGGACTCTGCTTGTCCCTGGCCTCCCCTGGGACATGGAGCCATGGACAGCCGCAAGTCAACAAGTCTCTTCTAACATCCAAGCCAAAGCTACCCTGCAGGCACCTGAGGCTATTTCTTTCATTCTGTACCTTGATACTGGACAGAAAAGTGTCACACTGGAGTCCCTTTCTGTATCCTTTGCTTAACAAGTACCTGCCATTCACCTCTGCTTGGACTCTTGTTTGGATGGACATTGCTGGGTCCCCGTGGAAAGCTGGGCTCAGTAGCTCTGCACTGCCTGATGCTTTTTTGGCTGTGTGTTAAGTTTGCAGTGATTGAATGATTGTCAGAGATACAGAACTAAGGACAAGAGGGGAAAGTAGCATGTGCTTAAAACACATCAGGAGGCAGGAATCTGCATGCCTGGCTGAGACAGCTCTAGATCACCATGAGGAATTGTGTTGGGCAATTAAAGAAGAGTGTGAAGTAGCTCAGCAGTTGCTAAACCATTCCTTTCAGTCCCTGTTGTAGAAGCCATTAGGGAAATTCCTATTCCAAGGACACTTTTAAAATGGAAATAATACCCTGGTCTTGACAGAGATTGAAGTCTCAAAGGAGGAATTTGTGGAGCAACTCAGCAACTAGGACAGCAGAATATTCATTTGAGAGGACTGAGGGAAGGAAAGTGAAGCAGCAGGGTTAATGAAAAGGAATTTATCCTTAAGATGGTGACTGTGCTTGAAATGGGAAAGTCTCTTCTTTGCTGCCTTCCACTGAAATAGGAGACAGAGAAAACTACAACTTACACCTTTGTAAATGTTGTAGTTTTGCTCAGGGGGATGCCCTGAAAAGCCTAATTAAAGAGTATGATGTAACCTAATATATGCATGGCAATCAGCTCCTCTAAGGAGAGATGAGACTCCTTTGTCATGCAGAATAGTTTGACATGGTTAATGAAGTGGATAGATACAGGTGACTCTCTCTGGGGAAGAGAAGTCTTCATGGAGACCTTCTAATGGCCTTCCAGTACCATAAGGGGGCTCTACAAGAAGGATAGAGAGGGACTGTTGACAAGGGTTTGTAGTGATAGGATGAGAGATTTAGGTTGGAAGAGGGCAGGCTTAGGCTGGAGATTAGGAAGAAATTCTTTCCAGTGAGGGTGGGGAGACACTGGAACAGGTTGCCCAGGGACGTTGTGGATGCCCCCTCCCTGGAGGTGTTCAAGGCCAGGATGGATGGGGACTTGAGTGTCCTGCTGTAGTGTGAGGTGTCTCTGCCCATGGCAGGGGGGTGGGAACTCGATGATCCCTTCCATCCCAGATCATTCAATATCACAGCATCACAGTATCACCAAGGTTGGAAGAGACCTCAAAGATCATTGAGTCCAACCTGTCACCACAGACCTCAGGACTAGACCATGGCACCAAGTGCCACTTCCAATCCCCTCTTGAACACCTCCAGGGATGGGGACTCCACCACCTCCCTGGGCAGCACATCCTGATGGTGAACGACTCTCTCCGTGAAGAACTTTCTCCTCATGTCCAGCCTAAACTTCCCCTGGTGCAGCTTGAGACTGTGTCCTCTTGTTCTGGTACTGATTGCTAGAGAGAAGAGACCAAGCCCTTCCTGGCTACAACCTCCCTTCAGAAAGGAGTTGTAGAGAGCAATGAGGTCTCCCCTGAGCCTCCTCTCTCCAGGCTAAGCAACCCCAGCTCCCTCAGCCTCTCCTCACAGGGCTGTGCTCAAAGCCTCTCCCCAGCCTCGTTGCCCTTCTCTGGACACCTTCAAGTCTCTCAATGTCCTTCTGAAACTGAGGGGCCCAGAACTGGACAGAGGACTCAAGGTGTGGTCTAACCAGTGCTCAGCACAGGGCACAATGACTTCCCTGCTCCTGCTGGCCACACTATTCCTAATGCAGGCCAGGATGCCATTGGCCTTCTTGGCCACCTGGGCACACTGCTGGCTCATGTTTAGGCAGCTGTCAATCAACACCCCCAGGTCCTTCCTGAACTGAGGGGCCCAGAACTGGACACAATATTCCAGATGTGGCCTCAGCAGGGCAGAGTAGAGAGGGAGAAGAACCTCTCTCGATCTACTCACCACAGCCCTTCTAATGAACCCAGAACTTCATTGCCCTTCTTGGCCACCAGAGCACATTGCTCTTAGTTAAATTCCCTCCACGTAATCCACTCACAGCAAAAGCACTAATTCTACTCTGGCTGAGCTATTTAATCAGATTTCTGTAGTTAAGATGATTTCAAGAAATCCTAAGGATAAGACAATTTGATCTGTCTTTGATATTTACCAGACCTTTTCTCCCCACCTGCTGATCTCTCCGTCCCTGACCTCGAGATCATTATTATTCAGACCCTGGCAGACTCTAGCTCATTACTGTTTCTTTTCTCCACAGGCAGCAGGTAGGTTTCTTTAAGTTTTAAATGGTGAGATTTGCAATTAATGTAATTCAAATTACAAGGCACCTAATTTTAGTTCAGTAAACAGAAGAAAATTCTAAGCCTTCCCTTCCTCTTCTGTGTGTGTGTGCCCTGGAGCTGTGAGTGTTTAGGTTTCAGTGGAGACTTGGTTTTTCTAATCATCTGGCTTGAGCAGTAGAATAATTTAACCCATTGGGGAAAGCTGGGTTGTTAAAGAAATTATTTGTTAAAGAGGAAACTTGGAGATCTGCAATCTTTTAAGATGGAAATTGTCATGGTAGGGCCAAAAGAACCCCAGCACAAGCCCAGACAGACCCTGGGGTGTCCTCTTCCCCCTCCTTCCTGCAGACAGTCAGGGTACTGTGGGGAAAGGAACAAAGGGGACAGGACCACGGGTGTCTGGTGAACCCCCCTGAGTCTGGGGTAAAGGCAGTGTGCTGGCCACAGCCTGGCAGAGCCCCTTCCCCTTGGGCAACTCTGTGCTGGCTGCAGTTGCCCCTGTTGGTTCAGTTGAATCTTGGCAAGATTTATATACAGGCTGACTTCTAATCACCTTTGACTTGCTCAAGCCTTGCTCAAACCTTGTTTTGCTCAAGCCTTGCTCAAGCCTTGCTTTGCTCAAGCCTTGCTCAAACCTTGTTTTGCTCAAGCCTTGCTCAAACCTTGCTTTGCTCAAGCCTTGCTCAAACCTTGTTTTGCTCAAGCCTTGCTCAAGCATTGCTTTGCTCAAGCCTTGCTTTGCTCAAGCCTTGCTCAAACCTTTCTTTGCTCAAACCTTGCTTTGCTCAAGCCTTGCTCAAACCTTTCTTTGCTCAAACCTTGTTTTGCTCAAGCCTTGCTCAAGCCTTGCTTTGCTCAAGCCTTGCTCAAACCTTTCTTTGCTCAAACCTTGCTTTGCTCAAGCCTTGCTCAAGCCTTGCTTTGCTCAAGCCTTGCTCAAACCTTTCTTTGCTCAAACCTTGCTTTGCTCAAGCCTTGCTCAAACCTTTCTTTGCTCAAGCCTTGCTCAAACCTTTCTTTGCTCAAACCCTGCTTTGCTCAAGCCTTGCTTTGCTCAAGCCTTGCTCAAACATTGCTTTGCTCAAGCCTTGCCTTGCCAGGACCTGCTTGGACCTGTCTGGCTTAGAGTTGCCTTGAGTGGCATCGCCTCGAGTGCCCGGTCCAGCACATGGGTTGCTTAGCCTGGAGAAGAGGAGGCTGAGGGGAGACCTCATTGCTCTCTACAGC